>NW_024423675.1:61135641-61525164 GCF_017311325.1 Ursus maritimus | reverse complement strand
GTAGCGTGTTTTCAGTGCCCCACCTTCATTTGGGTCATGCCTTATTAACAATATTATTCTGGTGCTCACCTCAGATAGGCACTTAATAAATGTTTGTTGAATACCCTCAAGTTATCTCTTCCACTTTTTCACTCATCAGAAGGACCATTATCTTGTCGTGATGCTCTTACGTAACTGAGAGGGAAAAAAGCACGTTCGTTCAGTTGTGGCAAAGAACAGAGGTTCAAATCAGAAAGATGAGCGACACACTCTGGCAATATGAACTTGTGTTGAATACTTAGTATCTCTAATTTTTGGTCCCTTTCATGTGTAAAACAAGGATGATAATACTGGCTGCCTCACGAATTTGTGGGAAGGATTATGTAGAGACTACATATACAATGAGTGATCCGTAGTAAGCGCTCGTTGATGGTTAACCCCCCAGGGGCACTGACATATTTCCTCTCCCAAGACTGCCCATATCCGTGCTTTCTCATTTTATTTTTTTAAGATCTATTTATTTATTTAAGAGAGGGAGAGGGAGAGAGCGTGTGCATGAGGAGGAGGGGCAGAGGGAGAGGGAGAGAATCTCAAATAGACTCCGTGCTGAGTGCAGAGCCCAACAGCTCGCTCTCACGACCGAGATCACCACCTGAGCCAAAACCAAGAGTTGGATGCTTAACCAACTGAGCCACCCAAGCACCCCCACTGTTAACATTTTGAAATATTTTTCTTATAATATATGTAATACATTAAATTACTTCCCAAGGTCCTTTAATGATTGGTTGGGATATTTCCATACCTCATAGAATAATTGGTAAGGCACAAACTCAAATCATACTAACTGGTTTATTAGAGAAACTGCCTTTGCCAACACTAATACCCAGCACCTCACTGCTAATGATAGCAGAAACGATCTTCTCTACAGCTAGGACATGGGCTGGATCAGAATTGTCATTTCCATTCAAATAATCCATTAACCCCACTCTTACCCAGTCTCCTTATAATTTATGCAGATGTCACCAGGCTCGCCAACTCTCCCTTGCCCCTCTGCTTACTCAACTTCTTACCTAAAAATAAGAACAAAAACTCACCTTCAAGCCAAGGCAGTGTGTGTGTAAATGGCCTCACTCATTCTGTTCCCAGTCCTGTGCATCTTTCCTTACAATCTAGCACAGCTACAGTATACATATTACTTTCCGAATGCTATACCCCTGGCTTTCTGTTGTTCCCTGTAACTCTGTTTTCCCCTCAATCTTTAACATTTTGCAAAATTGGAACAATATCATATAAACTTTTTGGAATCCTGCTTATTCACCTATGAATATAGTGACATCATTATACAAATTCTTCTTAAATATCATTTTAAATGTTGCATAGTGTTCTAGCTCAGGGATGTACTTAACCATTCCCCTATTCTTGGCTATTTTGTTCCTTTGGTTTTTTTGCTTTTATAAACAATGCTGCAATGAACATCTTTATGCACACATCGTTTAATTTCAGGTTATATCCTTATAATCAGAAATGAAGTTACTGGGTCAAAAAGAATATAAACATTAATGCCACACAAAATCTCAAACATATAGGCAGAAGAGTTAATAAACCTTATGTACCTATCAACCAGCTCCAAGATGGGAATTGGTGTTTTAAAGAGGATGCTTGCTAAATCAAAATAATAAATGTCTAATGGTGGAATTTAGGGTAACAGCTATTGGTCTAATATGTGTTTGAAAAGAGGCACTTTTCTCTAGCAGAGACCTTCCTATTAATGTCTTTCAGGTCAACAAAGCAGGTAACCACTTGCTCTACCAATACTTGCCTCTTTATCCTTGAAAATAATGTTGGCCACAAATCAGATGTTCAATAAATACTGCTGATTAACTGAATAGCATAATACTTCTTGAACTTTACCTAGAAATGGACATCCAGCCAGGAATAAGAGAGACTAAAAGGAGTTATGCAAACAGCAATGAAAATTAGCTTGTAAGAATGCCTGGGAGGCTCAGTCGGTTAAGTGTCTGCCTTCTGCTCAGGTCCTGATCCCAGGGTCCTGGGATCAAGCTCCACATTGGAAGGAGCCTGCTTCTCCCTCTGCCTGCTGCTCTCCCTACTTGTGCTCTCTCTCTCTCCGACAAATAAATGAACAAAATCTTTAAGAAAGAAGGAAAGGAAAGGAAAGGAAAGGAAAGGAAAGGAAAGGAAAGGAAAGGAAAGGGAAGGGAAGGGAAGGGAAGGGAAGGGAAGGGAAGGGAAGGGAAGGGAAGGGAAGGGAAGGGAAGGGAAGGGAAGGGAAGGGAAGGGAAGGGAAGGGAAGGGAAGGGAAGGGAAGGGAAGGGAAGGAAAGGAAAGGAAAGGAAAGGGAAGGGAAGGGAAGGGAAGGGAAGGGAAGGGAAGGGAAGGGAAGGGAAGGGAAGGGAAGGGAAGGAGGAAGGAGAGGAGAGGAGAGGAGAGGAGAGGAAAGGAGAGGAAGGAAGGAAGGAAGGGAGAAAGAAAAAGAGAAAATTAGCTTGCAGGCATAAAGAAAGTCAGATGGCTAAGCATTTTATTAATATCTAACTTTGAATAGAATTACAGTGAACTCAAGTCCACCTTCAGAAGATGAGTGAGCATAAAGGCATGTAAGAGCATGTACAAAACCATAAGCTTTCTTTCCACCTAGACAGCACTCAAGCCTCATGTTCAGGATGGGAAATCAAACAGTAGGTCTCACTCAGTGATACAGACTGACAAGTTATTATAATCCCGTCAACCACAAATGTTGCCCTGAAGACTTTTGATAAGTCTTTCTGATTTGGTTAAATCTGATGAAAATATCCTATTACCCTGACTGGGTAGACCTCTAGACTTAATATTCTTGGGGTCTTTTCCATTAGAATATCAACTCCTAGAAAGCAGGAACTGATATTTACTCAATTTAAATTTTTCAATACCTAATATTGCCTAGGACTTAATATTTATTAAGATAAAAATAAAATTAAAGTGCCTCACTTCTGCCCCAATGTTCATTTCTTAAAAATTAAGTATAGTTGACATACAATGTTATATTAGTTTCAGGCGTACAACATACTGATTCAGCAATGCTCACTATGGTAAGTATAGTTACCATCTGTTATTATACAGAGTTACTATAATATTGTTGACTATATTCCTATGCTGTACCTTTCATCCCTGTGACATCTATTTTATAACTGGAATTTCGTACTCCTTTTTTTAAAATTTTTTAAATTTTTTAGATTTTATTTATTTAACAGTGAGATTGACAGCGAGAGAGGGAACACAAGCAGCGGAAGTGGGAGAGAGAGAAGCAGGTTTCCCACTGAGCAGGGAACCCAATGTGGGACTCGATCCTAGGACCCTAGGATCATGACCTGAGCTGAAGGCAGACGCCTAACAACTGAGCCACTCAGGCGCCCCTGGAATTTTGTACTTCTTAATCCTCTTCACATATTTTGCCCATCCCCCTACCCCATCTTACCTCTGACAACCACCAGTTTGTTCTCTGTACTTATGAGTCTGTTTTATTTTTGTTTGTTTATTCTTTTGTTTTGTTTTTTAGATCCACATATAGGTGAAATCCTAAGATATTTGTCTTTCTCTGACTTATTTTACTTAGCACAACACCCTCTAGGTCCATCCATGTTGTCGTGTATGGCAAAATTTCATTTTTTATGGCTGAGTAATATCCCACTCTGTGGTGTGTGTGTGTGTGTGTGTGTGTGTGTGTGTGTGTGTGCACGCACCTGCATGTGCACAAGCATATACTGGAGAAAGATACATAGCTAGATAGATCACATCTTCTTTATCCATTCACCTATCAATGGACAATTGGGTTGCTTCTATGTCTTACCTATTGCAAAGAATGCTGGAATAAACACAGGGGTGCATATATCTTTTCAAGTTAGTGTTTTCATTTTCTTTGGGTAAATACCCAGCTGTGGAATTACTAGACTGTATGGTATTTTTATTTTTAATTTTTGAGGAACCTCCATACTGTTTTCCTGGGGAACCTCCATACTGTTTTCCCTAGTGGTTACAATTTACACTCCCACCAATAGTACGTAAGTGTTCCCGTTTCTCCACATCCTTGCCAACACTTGTTATTTCTTGTTTGTTTGTTTTTTTGTTTCATTTTTTTATTCTAGCCATTCTGACTGGTGTGAGGTTGTATCTCATTATGGTTTTGATTTGCATTTTCTTGATGATTAGTGACGGTAATGAACTTTTCATGTGTCTATTGGAATCTGAATATATTCTTTGGAAAACATCTATTCGGGTCCTCTGCCTATTTTTAAAAAGTTGAATTATTACTACTATTATTTTGGTGTTAAGTTAAGCAAGTTCTTTATATATTTTGTATAATAACCTCTTACCAGATACATCATTTACAAATATCTTCTCCCATTCAGTAGGTTGCTTTTTTGTTTTGTTGATGGTTTCCTTCACTGTGCAAAAGCTTTTTAGTTTGATGTAGTCCCAAAAGTTTATTTTTGTTTTCGTTTCCCTTGCCTGAGAAGACATATTCAGAAAAAAGTTGTTAAGGCTGATGTCCTGGAGATTACTGCATTTTTTAAGGAGCTATATGGTTTCAGGTCTTACGATTAGGTCTTTAATCCATTTGAGTTTATTTTTGTGTGTGGTGGAAGAAAGTGGTCCAACTTTGTTCTTTTGCAAGTAGCTGTCCAGTGTCCCAGCACCATTTTCTGAAGAGACTCTTTTCCCCATTGCATATTCTTGCCTCCTTTATCATAGAGTGATTGAGCATATAAGTGTGGGTTTATTTCTCTTTATTCTGTTCCATTGGCCATTGTGTCTATTTTTGTGCCAGTACCATACTGTTTTTATTACTACAGTTTTGTAGTATATCTTGAAATCTGGGAGTGTGATACCTCCAGCTTTGTTCTTCTTTCTCAAGATAGCTTTGGCTATTAGGGGTCTTTTGTGATTTCATACAAATTTTAGGATTGTTTATTCTAGTTCTGTGATTGTGAATACTACTGGTATTTTGATAGGGATTACATTGAATCTATAGATTGCTTTGAGTAGTATGGACAGATAAACAATATTAATTCTTCCAATCCAAGAGCACAGAGTATCTTTCCATTTGTCTGTGCCATCTTCCATTTCTTTCATCAACGTCTTATAGCGTTCAGAGTATAGGTCTTTCACCTGCTTGGTTAAATTTATTCCCAGGTATTTTATTATTTTGATATAATTGTAAGTGGGATTGTTTTCTTAATTTCTCTTTCTGTTGCTTCATTATTAGTCTATAAAAATGCAGATTTCTGTATAATAATTTTGTATCTGCGACTTTACTGACTTCCTTTATTAGTTCTAACATTTTTTGGTGAAGTCTTCAGGGTTTTCTATATGTTGTATCATGTCATCTGCAAAGAGTGACTGTTTTACTTCTACCTTACCAGTTTGGATGCCTATATTTTTTTCTTGTCTGATTGTTGTGGTTAGGACTTCCAGTACTATGTTCAATGTTCAATAAAAGCAGTAAGAGTGGATATCCTTGTCTTGTTCCTGATCTTAGAAAAAAAGCTTTCAGGGGCGCCTGCGTGGCTCAGTTCATTAAGCATCTGCCTTCAGCTCAGGTGATGAACCCAGGATCCTGGGATCCAGTCCAGCGTCAGGCTCCCTTGCTCCCTCTTTCTGCTCCTCCTCCTCCTCACTCACTAACTCTCTCTCTCTCTCTCTTGCTGTCTCTTGTGTGCATGCTCTCTCTCTAATAAATAAATAAAATCTTTTAAAAAAAGTTTTCAGTTCTTCTTTAGTATGATGTTAGCTCTGTGTTCATCATATATGGCCCTTATTATGTTGAGGTATATTCTCTCTAAACCCACTTTGTTGACAGTTTTTATCATAAACATATGCTATATTTTGTCAAATGCTTTTTCCTACATGTATTGAGATGATCATATGCTTTTTATTATTTATTTCATTAACGTGGTGTATCACACTGATTTATTTGCGAATATTGAACCATCCTTGCATCCCTGGAATAAATCCCACTTGATATTTATCATTGAATTAGTTTTGCTAATATTTTGTTGAGTGTTCTATGTTCATCAGGGATATTGGCCTGCAGTTTTCTTTTTCTGTTGTTGTTGTGTCTTTGTCTGATTTTAGTATCAGGGTAATACTGGCCTCATACAATGAGTTTGGAAGCTGTACTTCCTTTACTATTTTTGGAATTGTTTGAGAAGAATAGATATTAACTTTTCTTTAAATATTTGGTACAGGGGCGCCTGAGTGGCTCAGTTGGTTGAGCGTCGACTCTTGATTTCAGCTCAGATGATGATCTTGGGGTCTTGGGATCGAGTCCTGTGGTGGGCTCCATGCTCAGCGGGAAGTCTGCTTGAGATTCTCTCTCTTCCTCTCCCTTTGCCCTTCCTCTCTACCCCACCCTCATGCTCATTCTCTCTCTCTCTCTCAAATAAATAAATAAAATCTTTTTTAAAAAAAGTTTTAAAGTTTGGTAGAATTCACCTGTGAAACCATTTGGTCTGGATTTTTGTTTGGAGTTAATTACCAATTCAATTTTATTAATAGTAACCAGTTTGTTTAGATTTTCTATTTCTTCCTGATTTAGTCTTAGAAGATTGTATGGAATTTATCCATTTCTACTAGATTGTCCAATTTGTGGTATATAACTTTTCACAGTAGTCTCTTATAATCCTTTATATTTCTCTGGTGTCAGTTTTTATTTCTCTTTCATTTCTGATTGAATGCTTTTTTTTTCTTGATAAGTCTGGCTAAAGGTTTACCAAATTTGTTTATCTTTTCAAAGAACCAACTCTTGGTTTCATTGATCTTTCTATCTTTTTTTAAGTCTCTATTCCATTTATCTCTGCTCTGATCTTTATTATTTCCTTCCTTCTACTAAGTTTGGTTTTTATTTATTCTTCATATAGGCCTGTATCACTATAAATGTCCCTCTTAAAGTTGCTTTTGCTGCATTCCAAAGATTTTGAACCATTGAGTTTCCATTTTCATTTGTCTTCAGGTATTTTTTTATTTCTTCTTTTATTTCTTCATTGACTCATTTATTGTTTAGTAGCATGGTGTTTAGCCTCTACGTGTTTGTGTTTTTTCCAGGTTTTTTTCATAATTGATTTCTAGTTTTCTACCATTGTCAGGAAAGATGCTTGACATGATTGATTTCAATCTTCTTAAATTTATTGAGACTTTCTTTTGGCCTAACATGTGATTTATCTGGGAGAATGTTCCATGTATGCTGGAAAAGAATGTGTATTCTGCTGGTTTTAGATAGACTATTCTGTATACATCTGTTAAGTCCATCTCGTCTAATGTGTCATTCAAAGCCACTATTTTCCTATTGATTTTCTATCTGGATGATCTATTCATTGATACAAGAGGGGTGTTAGAATCCCTTACTATTAGCCAATTAAAAATCAAGATCATGTTAATGATGTTTTTGAATAATATTTGAGGCCAGCAACTTAAAACATTGTTTAAGTGAAATACATTGTCCATCTAAATAAAAATTAACTGAATATACAGTTTGTAAATCGTCATGGTTTTGATGCATCTTTAAAATGTGTTGGTAGCAAAAAAGAAGAAATGCCACTTATAATTAATGCTTTGCAACCCTTCCTGTTTGAAATGTGAAATCATAAGAGATCTCAGAGTTATACACACCTATATTCTGTATAGACTTTCCTATGGTTACTGGCTTATTTATTGATTAGGTTTTAAAGGACATTGTTCCTTCTGAGAACATAGGGTACTTTGCAAAGAATAAGTAAATCGAAAATACTCTTCAGATAATTTTCATTCTTTGAGAGGGATAAAATAAAGGAAAGCCATAAGAAAATCTAACTAGAAGATGAGGTGGGGAGGGCAATGACTATGGTGGGTATGATTAATTATTGCTAAATCAAAAACATGCAATTCTTTTCTCTGCTCTTCAAAGAAACCATGTAACGTTTCTTATTTTTCTGGCTCTTAATAGAGATATTCCCTGGATACACTACTAATGGTAGTTTTATTGCCAACAGCTATAATAACAGTCCCATTTTATTGCACAGTACTATGTGCTAGACACTGTGATAAGTACTTGATGGCACTGTCATGCACAGTAATCTCAATGGTTTTAAGAGATGGTATTTTAGTCAGATTCTCCAAAGAAACAGAACCAACTGGAACCGATATTTAGATAGATAGATAGAGAATTGGCTTACATGATTATGGAAGCTGAGAAGTCCCACGATTTGCCTTCTGTAAGCTGGAGACCCAGGAACACCAATGGTGTGGTTCCAGTCTGAGTTCAAAGGCCTAAGAATGAAGAAAGCCAATGTTATAAGTCCAAGTCTGAGGGCCAGAGAAGATAAGATGTCCCAGCTCAAGTAGTGAAGCAGAAAAGATGGGGAAAATTCTTCCTTCTCTGATTTCTGTCTGTTCAGGCTCTCAACAGACTGGATGACACCCACCCACACTGGGGAGGGCAATGTGCTTTACTAAGCCCACTGATCCAATGCTAATCTCATCCAGAAATAATGTTTAATTTGGGCACCCCATGGCCAGTCAATGTGACATATAAAATTAGCCATCACAGGTGGCTAGTACTATTATCAGCATTTTGAAATAATTGATGCATAGAGGGGTTGAATATATTGCTAATTTCACAGCAAGCAATAGGAATGGTCTTTGATCCCAGACATGTCTGAATTCAGAAAACTCACTTTTACTCAACATATGGTACAGCCTCTACTGAGGAATCCCATTAAAGACCAATCATGTTTGGAGTTTGAGGTTATTGTAGCTCTATTAAAAAACAGCTCTGTTCCCTGATTTCATGTAGCATCACACAAACCATTGAAGATACTTATCTAAGGACAAATGAGGCTAAAACTTCCAGAGTCTTGTTACCATTGTGACAGATAGTAATATTCATACATATACATTCACGAATAGTAGTATTCATGTCCTCCAGCCTGCCAATCTCATGCCAGTGCCTCCTACTGACCAAATCTGACAGGAAGCCAGAGAGCAGGGCCCAGGTGATACAGTCCATAGATGTCAGCCTTCTGGGACACAGAAGTAGACAGCAGAGATGAGATCATGGGTCCCATGGAACATGGATCTGGGGAGGGAAGCAAAGAGAGAATAGCCAGCACACAGTGCTCGTGGAATTTTCCTCTGGCGTCAATGAATCCATGAAGTTTGCTGCTTGAGGGTAGAGAGTTGATATAAGAGAATAAAAGCCAGCCCCAAGAGTAGCTTCAGCTGAGAGGAAAGGGTGCTAGCTGTCCCAGGGCAGCACTGGAGGCCACGGGGAGAGCTATTGTCCTGTTTCACAGGTTTGTGCTAGAGCATTGAAAGACAAGGCTTACAAGCCCTAGAATATGATACTAAATCAACACTGTGAAGGACAAGGAAGGAAGGAAGGAAGGAAGGAAGGAAGGAAGGAAGTTAGTTAGTTGAGGCCCCACATGATTAAGCAGCTAATACAAGATAGCACAGTCGGTAGCAGAGTGGGAATGAGACCCTGTCCTCCTGATGCAGGGTCATTTACCCACCTTTTTCTAAAAAGGTCTTGAGGCATGTCTAGTCCCGTAAGACTATCGTCATCACCAGACACTTCTGGAAATCTCACATAAAGCCACAAGTTTTCTCAAAGCTTTCTTCACATTTAATTTTAACACAATTTCAGCCACAAGCCACATAAAAATGACTCCATGTCTTATAACAAAATTAACAGTGGTGCTCTGTGGGGAATTAACCACGTCAGGGAAATTTGACCTAATCAAATCTTACAGAAGGACTAGCTCTCTGGTTTGGAGATGGAATCACTGAGAGACACGGGTGGGCAAGGAGGTGATACAGGAATTGCCACCACCCACTCAGCTGTCAGGGGAGCCCCGTGGTTACCTTGTTGTAGGAAAGGGCAGTCTTTTGAGGTAAGTGTGCGGTACCGAGATGAGCTTTCATGGAAAGCATAGAGGACAGAAATAGCATTGGTCTAGCTGTGTTTTGACTGGTCATTTGTAATAACAATTTTGAATATCTAGAGCAGTAAAAATGCCCTTCCACCAAAGTTTAATATAAGTTCCATCGAGCCAGTCTGTCCTTACACAGCTGAGACTCAAACACGGATTCATGGGTGCCATCAGCTGACATGTCCGCCAGCAGGATCACACACTCTGATTTCACCACTTTTGTCAAGTGAGATTCTGGGCTCAGAGATGAGTCACATTAAACACATGAAGTGCCCTGGCTTCGTGGTTTGCTGATCATTCCTCATCAAGCATCACCAACCCTCTAATGCCGTCTCTCACGTGAAAGGCCCAGGCCACTCCTCGGAGGCCACAGGTGGCTGCACCCATAACACTGGACCATAGATAGATCTCGATCTTGCAAATGAGCACGGGGGCAAGATTGGGCACTTCACCTGCATTTTAATCTTAGTGAACATTTTATACCTGTTTGTTCTAGACAATAAGAGATACTAGAAATTCAAAATTGAATAAGTATCAGTTCCTGCTCAGTAGTGATTCACAGTCTAGTGGGGAACACACGTAAAAATAGATCCAAGCAATGTGATTAAGTCTACAGTGGAGGTAAGTCCAGGGTACATGAATTGAGAAGGACGTCACAGAGGAGGAAATGCCTGTGTTTAAAAACTAGGAATGAAGGGCTCACTGACTGGAAAGGGGGAAGAAAAATTCCAAGCAGGGGGAACAGTACATGCCACAGAGCACACATGAGAGTGATGTGTTTAGGAACCAGTAATAATTCAGCATGGGTGGACTACAGGGCTTGCTTCAGAGTGGCAAGAGATGAGTCTGGTCATGTAGGTAGAGGACAGACCATAGGGGACTTATTGATTATGATAAAGAGTTTGAGCTTTGTCCTGAATGGAGTGGGAGCCATTTAAGGACTCTGGGTTTGAGAGTGACTGGATTAAATGAGTTTTACAAAGAAGGTTCCTGGGGAGCAGGAGAGAAGAACAGAGGTAGGGAGATGAGGTAGGAGACTGCTACAGTTGCCCAGGTAAGAACTGACGTTGGCCAGAACCAGGGCGCAGTGGCAGTGGGATGGAACACAGGGGATCATCATTGTTAAGACATTTAGAAGGTGGAATTTACTAGACTGGCATCTGGGTAGGAGAGGAGATCTGTGGGGTGATTCATTTCTTTGACTTGGGTGACTGGTGGTGAAGTGTCAATCGTTGGAATGATGGTGACTTTGGGCACCCCAGGTGAGCAGCACTCATGGGCTGCACCCTAGAGATGGAATTATGCTTCTAGTTCTCTTACTGAGATCAAGGGCAGGAGTGTGGCCTGATGCTCTTGTCCCATTATCTCATCATGGTGAGGCAGTGATGATATATACCTTTAGTTGACTCCATCTAAAGACAACTTGACTATTTTTCTTATGACACATAATTATGACTGAATAGACACTGTATTGAGAGATGTATGTTTGGAGGGAGGTCCATTTTCTCTCAGAGGATTGACAATGTTCTTCTGCTTCTGCTCTTTGCCTTCCCTGGAGGCAGAGTGGAATCAAGGCATCACCAACTAGAGATCTGTCCTCTGCCTGGTCTGGTTCTTCTCAGCCTGATATTAGCCCCCACTTGTTACTGGGGCATTCGTGAAACACATCCTGCTCCAGAGACCACTAAAGGGACAGGCTTAGTTTGTCTATTCATCAAATGTTCCTACAGATCTACGAGCAGTTGAACAATCAATGGGGTATCAAGACCGTCGTGGGCTGTGTCGGCAGCTTGCTCCAGCCCCCAGAGCTGTTGGGAGTCGGCCTCCTGCCCTTGTCAGAGCGAAGGCTTCTCAGCACTGCAGTGGGCCTGCTGCTCTCCCTCCCCAGCTGGCAGGATGCATTGGTCTGCCCTTCTCTCCTCTTTATTAAAAAATAAAGAAATCCTTTTTCTCCTAGATCTTTCCCTTCTTTCCCTTCTAATTACCCTACACCTCTTGGCTTTTGTACCAGTGCGTTTGGTCTTCGTAGCCATTACTAACCAGATCTTTGCGGTCCTCGGGCCACACTGTGCCAAGTGTTGTCTGCTTCTTCAGCTCTTCTCTGCTGATGCCTCCCCAGCCACAGCTCAGTGCTCTGTTGGCTGCGGGGACAGCGAAAGGCCACTTTCGGACAAGCCTCACAATGCCAGGTGGATCACGTGCAGGCCAATAGCTTGGGGATGTGTGATGTTGAACCAGACAGAACTGCCAATAGCCAATCACCTGCCCCTCAAAAAGGACTTTGGTTCACATCAGCCTAGCAGAATTGGTTCATTTCTGATGATTAACTCTATGCCCAGATTATATTGCACACTCATTCACAAATATTTCATCACAGGAATGAAGATTGGGGAGAAAATACTCTTTCCTTTGTCCCAGTCATGCATATCTTAGCTCTGCTGACACTGACACATCAAAACTTAATTCCAGAAATGCATTTTCTTTTAGCTGCTCATTCACACCCACTTTATCTAGACAGTATAGACAGTCAGTTCATCACTAGGAGCCGTGGTATGTAAATGCCAAACCCAGCATCCGTACTTGGGACTTAGCTGCCTCCTTGATGCTTTATTATCTCATCCATAAAGTTCTACCCACACGATTGAACACTGGCCACCATTTAATTTAGACTCATCAATGTACAGCTGTTTAATTTGACATTGTTTGACACTAGTGTTCTGTGTAAGAGAATGCTTATTATCCTGTAGTTTTTGTTTCTGATGTGATAGGAAATGCATTTCTGGATGATTGCTAAAACACAAGAAGAAGCATTAGCACATAACAGCTGTAAATTTCCCTTCTCTCTTTGGCTTTTATTAAGTTATGAATTTATCAACGTATCTTATTATAGGATGTAGCTAAGCACATTTTCCTCCCCAGACATGTGTATTATCTAATTATTTTACAAAAATATAAACTTTACCTCTGAGTCAATTTCTCCCAGAGGAGAGAATACGTAAGAAACAAATCTGCACGTATTACATTTATTCGACAAATATTTATTGAGGCTTATGGGTCTGGCAGTTTCTAATTGCGGGGCACTGTTCTGGGAGTTGGTACTGAGGTTTTAAAGCAGCGATGCCCTTTTTACTTAATTAAGAGGCACCAGACTTGAGTTGAGCCAGGCTCCTCTGAGGCGCTCAGGCTCCTGGCAGAGACCCCCACCCATCCTGATAGCCGCTGGCGGGCCTGATGATGAGGATAATTGACAACCAAATTGGTAATTTGTTTCTAGCTGTAGAAAAACCTAGGTTAATTTACCTTGTTTCTCCTATTACTTGAAGCTAAGTGTGAAGAATTCCAAACCAACAATAATTTGTTTAAGTAGGTGAAATAAATGGGACCCAAAGAGCAATCTTAAGCATTAGGCTGGTCTGCCCATTTTTCTGAGTGAACCCAAAAAAGGAAATTCACACTTCAGTGATTAAATGCTGGTTACATGCGATCTGTCTGCTGAAATACCGATTTCCTAGAGGGAAGAAGAAGGGAGATGAAATGAAATGAGCCAGGCATTTCTTAAGTCAGATGGCCTGGATTTCCCTTTTTGATTTTGTCCTTGTCTTATTTAGATACTAGCTTCATGGGGATGGGAAAGAGCCTGGGTGGGTCAGTCGGTTATGCATCCAACTCTTGATTTCGGCTCAAGTCATGATATTGGGGTCATGAGATCAAGCCCCACGTTGGGCTCCACGCTCAGCAGGGAGTCTGCTTGAGATTCTCCCTCTCCCCCTGCCCCTCCCCTTCCTCCAAAGAAAAAATATTTCTAGAAATATTTGTATGAGAGAGGAGAGATAAGTTACTTGAAAGTTGATGGCACTTCTCAGTAGAGCTATTTGGCTTGATATTTTCTTTGTAGGAAGCTTTTCTACTAATGATTACATTTCTAAGTTTTCAAATCTAATGACATACAATTGTTTCAGTATGCTTACTCTCTTAACTGTTTAAAATCTCTATCTGAAGTCACGTCCCATTTCCATTCCTAATATTATCTACTGTGCTCTTTTTTCTTCATACATCGTGCCAGGTATTTGTCAAATTCATCCATCTTTTCTAAAAATTAACTTTTGATATCATGGGCCCTCTTAAATGTATTTTTGGTTTTTATGATCGTTAAATTCTATTATCTTTGCTTCCTTATCACTTTAAAAAAAAAAGTTTTCTGCTGCTTTCCCCCCCAATGTCTGAAGATGTGTATTCGCTCATGAATTTTTAGTTTTTGTTCTTACATAAAAATGAGCATTTAAGGCTATAAACTTACCTCCAAGTTTTTCATGGCACTTCACAAGTTTTGGTTCATTATCATTCACTTGTTCTTTGATGTTTTGAATGCATTCCAGAATTTCAAACATTTAGACTGTTTTGTCTACTTATTGATTTATACCTTAATTACATTGTGTTCTCTCTCTCTCTCTCTTTTTTTTTTTAAGTAGGCTCTATGCCCAGCATGGAGCCCAATGCAGGGCCTGAATTCAGAACCCTGAGACCAAGACCTGAGCTGAGATCAAGAGTTGGACACTCAAATGACTGAGCCCCCCAGGTGCCCCGTGTTGTGTTCTAAGAACACAGCCTACAGGGTAGAAATTGTTTGAACTTTGTTGATACTTGCCTTATGGTCTAATGTATAATCAATTTTTATAAATGTTTCAAGTGTGTTTCAAAAGGTTATATATTCTCTAGTTGTTGAGTGCGAAGTTTTATTTATGTCTATGGAATTTAGCTTTTGGTTGTTTGATCAATCTATAATTGAAAGAAATATGCTGGAAGGTCCCATCACAGTGGTGCATTGTCAGAGAATTCCTAGAAGTCTATCAATTTTTGCTTTATATATTTGAGCCTATCTAAAAACCTTCATTACTAACGAAACTTTCACCCATTTGTACTCACTCCTTGTCCGAGTACCTGCCACTACCCCTCACTCAGCTTCGGTTATCAATACTCTTGACATTCTTACTTCATCTGTTCCCACCATTTTGTTTTCGGGGTATTTTAAAGCAAATCCCAGATAAAACATTTCACTTTGCTACTTTACTTAGTATGTTTCTCTAGATAAGGGCTTAGCACAGAAAAGCAAACTATGCTGAGGCCACTGTGTTAGGCGCCTGTCCGCGAAGAATTGCTCCGTCTTTAGTGAGTTCAACCTCCATGGTTTTCAGGTTCTCCTTTGGGAAGCTGACCCAGTTCACTCTGCTGGTAGGACAGAGTCAAGGTGCATGAGGCATGCATGAGGCAACTACTATCATTTCCTGTATCCAGCGGGTGCTCACTAAGTGTCTGTGCTAGTTATACTTAACCACTGGAATCGTTAGGAATGGCCTTGGGAGGTCAAGCTTGCTCAGTAGCTGGTAACCCTGTAGGGTAAAAACACTTCGGCAAAGCCCCAAAGTCTTGATATTATTCTTGTTCTTCTCCTGCTGCGCTGATCACTTGGCAGAAACGAAGGAGGGCCCTTGGCACTTTTGGGAAAGGGAGTAACAGGGTGAAAGAGTTGATGCCAAATACTACCTTCAGTCAAATCCAGGCATACAGCTATACTTTCTCATTCATCCTGGAATTTTGCTGAATGAGACATTGCTACGACAAGTGGTCTCTCAGATGGGTCTTAGAGAAGCCCTATTTAGTATACTTCATATATATTGAAACCTACCATGTTTTAAGCACTGTCAAGGCACTGGGCACTCTCATGCAGTCCACGGGGTAGGCAGGACATGAACTGTTATACACTCGCCCTCAGGAATGCCTGAGTACAAGGGGAGATGTGGTCCGAAGGAATGTAACACAAAACTTGATACAGACTGGGGCGAGAGAAGGCTTTTCTGCAGGCATGGTCTTGAAGGAGCTCTGAAGGGTGAGTTGAGTTAAAGCTCCACCAGGACAGGCAGCGAGAGGAGCCTGGACAACAGCCAGTGTGGCGAGGACCTTGCAGAGAAGGACAGAATTCCGGAGCCCCGAGCAGCGGGGCAGGTGTTCACAGGCGAGGTTGGAAGAGCAGGCAGGAGCAGGTAAGTGGTTTGGTCTTTATCCTAACGCTAACGGTGAGAAGGGTAATGATGCACTTTCTCAGCACTTCACAGATGCTAACTCATCTCATCCTCAAAACTACCCTATTCGATGGGCACTGTATTGTTCTCATTCTGCAGCTGGGGAAACACACGCACAGCTGCCACATCATCTTGCCCCGAGTCACCCTGCTAGTGAGCAACACAGCCATTCAGACTGGACGTGATGCCTCTCATCACCGCGCTTGGTGGCCATGAAAGGGTGGTAAGCTGAGGAATGATACACAAACAAGTTGTTTTATTTTAAATGAAGAAAAACCACCTTAGGGGTGCCTGGCTGGCTCAGTCAGGAGAGCGTGTGACTCTTGACCTCAGGGTTGTGCGTTCGAGCCCCACGTGGGGTGTGGTGATTACTCTAAAATAATAATATCTTTTTAAAAAAAGAAAAGCACCCTGGTAGCTGGGTGGAGAGTGGCCTGGGGTAATGGAGAGCAGGAGGACCCGTTAGAAGGTTCCTGAAGAAGGCCAGGTGAGAGGCGATGGGGACTTGTACTAGGGTCGGCAGCAGCAGGTCTGGAGAGGAGGAGGAGAGATGCATGGGATGTGGGGGTGCACTGCTAGGGAAAAGGAAGGTGAGGGAGCCGTCAAGGCTGGCTTCTCGCTGGCACAGCCATGAGCCCTGCATCGGGCTCCAGTGGGAGGGAAGGGGATTCCACAGAGTCTAGCAGACAGAGAGCTGGCTGGGACCATACACTCTGTGGGGCAGGGCTGTACGCACTTCATTCGGCACTGGCTGGCCTGTCTCAACAAGCATCATGGTGGTTGGTAAGCAGTAGACACCCCTTGACTATTTGCCGAATTAATGGAAGGACAAGAGAAACATCTATGTCCTGAGCCCACCAGCTGCGTGCCTGTGGAGGAAACACCTTACCTGCCCAGGTTGAACAACCCCTGCATCGCCATCCAGGCTGCACCTGGGCTAGCTCTGCGTTCTGAAACACAACACACACAACGGAGGCGCGGGAGTCAGCTCCATGGTTACATTTGCAGGAGTCTTGAGGGTTGATTGTTAAAGTCACTATTAAACATCAAATTGCTACTTACTATGCATGTCTTTCCAACTTCTCATTCAGTGATGTCGGTTGCTTCAAATTGGCTCTGGTGGGAATATTTACACTGTGGAAATCAGTAAAAGCCATAAATCAAGAGTTTAGTTTTGTTTATTGTTTCAAGCTCTAGACTTAAGAAAGCATGGAGACCATGTTAATAACTCAGTTTAAATAGAAAAGTGTGCCAGGTCCCTTGCCATCACATTGTGAAATAGCAAAAAAAAAATCGAGGAAATTTTCTTCAAATATTTTAAAACTACTACTCAATTTAGTGAAGAAATTGCTCATGTCATTAATGTGTAAGTAAAGTTCTGACATTTCACTGGACATACATCTTTGTTGTTTCACTTCTGTCTTGCTCACAAATGTAAACGAAAGTGTCAAGCAACATTTATGTCAGAATTACACGTGTTTGCCAATCGCAACCATAGATTGGCTATAGATACAAGCGTTTGGCAAAAATCAACAAAAGCATTCTGTGAGATCAATTGGCTCCATGGAATCATAATAAAGAGTATTGCTTATTTTATTATTTGTAATTGTGTACTAAGCATCCTTCACACCATTACAGTTTGTAATTTATTACAACTTACAGGCTTATGTATGTATATTCACACATTCCGGGTTTTGTTTGTTTCTGGAGAGCTGGTTGCTAAACATTTTACCAGGATGCCATTGCATTCGACCCTTAGCTGAAAGGACTGTTCTCATAAAGAGGGTAGGGTGAAGGAGACAATAGCCAAACAACAGGATCGCTGCTTAGGCAGTGGTAGAGATAATTATGTTTACCCAGCAGCTAGGACACGGGCAGGCTGAATTACTTAAATAGAGGTACAGAGAAGTCAGAGTTCTGATAAAGCTGCCATTTCCATTTTACACTCAACACGGCTTCTACTGAGACCCGGTGTTGGTGACTGGATCAGTAGAGACTTAGATACTCAATGAATTTCTGGAAACAGGGCGCCTTTAATAGTAATGCACTGCTACGCTCTCTCAAAGTAGCCTGGCCTCCGTCCCTCCCTCCTCCAGTGGGATTCAGAATCCATTTTCCTCCTCAAGATGGTATTACTATATAATATAAAGTGGGAAAATTCTTGTTTAAATATTTCAAAAGCAAGCAGCCTGGTGACAGCGCAGCCCTGTTATGGCGGGGGGGGGAGCATGATTTCCCCGGACTAATCTCTATCAGCGAAGGGAATCATTGTTCCAACTCTGCCACAGATATTTTTGAAGCTTTCAAGAACTCACCGTGAGCACTGCAGGTGGTTTTTGTGTTCCTCAGGGGTGAACTCAGGCAGTAAAATTAAAATGGGGTTTGTGATGAAATGTTCATGTAGCTAGAGTGTAATCTACAGAGTATTTCCTCATTATCTTTCTTACATTATCTCCGGTGGCTCCTCACGTGTTTTCCCTTTACTACTGTTTCTGAAAGTGCACATAGTTCACGGTGCCTCTTCCAGTTTTGCAAACTCAAATTAGAAACTGGGGCAAGATGCATGATTTCTGGGCAGCATTTTTTACTCCTTGTGTATCTAAAAGTAGAATTAGGCAATTGTAAGCCACTCTTACTAATGTCGATTAATTCACTATTCATTAGGGATAGGTTCGTTTCATTCTCATGACAATAAAATTCAAGAAAATTAGAAACTTGCCTATTTAAACCGAGAGACTGAATATATAAATGGACTATGGCCAGACCATATATAAAAACTGACTTACAATCTATGGGAATCATCTCAGGAAGCCGGCTTGCTTGAAGTCAGACTGCTCTCTTCAGCAATGATTCAGGAAGCCAAACAATAACGTCTGTAATAATTGGCCCCAAATGGTCAGGACTACATGAACAACTAACAGCACCTCTAACATTTGTCCCTGCGTCCAATTTAGGAACGGCCCAGAAAAGCCAAATATGTACCCCTGAGCCATCACCTGGATGCCCTGCTCTGAGTTGGCTGCCTGCTGCTCCCCGGTGCCCACAGCCTCCCACAGCACACGCCCGAAGCCATTCCCTTCTTCCCTAAGAAGGCTTCCCACCTGGTCCACCTTTGAGTCTTCGCCAAAACGCAAGTGATGGTGACTGACTCCCTTGTGATGGCCAGCGCTGAAGAAATAGCCTTTGCTTGTCCTTGTAGGGTTGGTCTTTATTTCCACAAAAGTGAAAACAGAACTTCCAGATCATCTTGTGACAACCCTGACCCCTGCAACCAACATGCACACTTTGGCATCTCTCCGGTGGCACTTTTTGGGGCCCCCAGCAGCAGGCCTGTCCCAGGAAGGCCCTCCCCAGCGGCTTGGGAGCCTCCAGGAAAATGCAGTGAAGCTGGGTCCCTCTTGCATGTAGGCTGTCCCCTAGGTGGCTGCCAGCTTTTAGGGGCTCCCAAGGGACATTATTTGCTATCTGACATTTAGGTCAGATGAATATTCTCAGCCCTTGGATCTCTATTTTTGGCAACTAGAATAACGAGAAGTCTTTTTTTTTTTTTTTTTTTTTTTGGCAAGACCTTAGAAGAGACAGTTACTTTTGTAAATCACCTACCCAGCCAGTTGGGAGTTTTATTTATGACCACATTTCTATATATGAACGCCTAACCCCTGGAGGGCACAGACCTCAGCAATCCACTGTCTTCAACCCAGATGAAAGCCTGGTTGGCCGTAACTGGTTATCTACTCTAAATTGAGTGAAAGATGTTTAGGACCACCAATTAAATGGGAGGCAGAACCTCAAAGTATTAATTGGGAACAGAAGAGAATCTAGGTTAGAATGAGTCTGGCATTGCCAGTCTGTTGTTTTTAAAAGACTGTGTTTACATAAGTTAGAATTGCAAACTGAACAAGGTAAATGTTTGCATTTTGGTTGTTGGTGGTGGACAAGAGTCCATTTGTGTTGCAATCAGCTTGGCTTTGCAAGAAAGTACACCATAAAAACAAAACACAACTCTACACCTTTGCAGTTCAGCAAACATACTTCAGACTCAAGCAAGGGTCTGGTCTCTCTTACCTACTTGACCAGCAGCAGCAAAGTAGATCTTTTATTCTAGCAGAAGACGGATGCCTTAAATTTTCCATAAAATTCATAGACACACAGAAGAATTTGGAGAGCATCAGTCCAATTTCACAAAGCCTATTTCCTCCTTGGGCCATTGGTCCTATAAGACGCTCCCTTAACACAGGATTCCAAGGGCAGAAAAGTTTGGGAAACACTGCACACTATTTCTTCTCCTTGGTGGTCACTCTGCACAGAACATTAGCATATGGAAGTAAAGGAAGCCTGTTGTACTTAATCAGTGTGTGCAATTACTGCGGAAATATGGAATATGTCTTGGGAAGTAATTTAGTCCAATCTCATTTTTTAGTTAAGCAAAATGAAGCCGAGTTGAGTGGCCTGCCAAGGTTGCACACTCTTGGTGACAGACTCAGGACAGGCTGCCTGATCTCCTGGCTTTCATAGTACCCCATCCTGCCTCTCCATGCTCCCCGAGCCCTTGACTCACTCATCCATCCTGGTATTCTCACTGATCTAACACCCTTTACACACGATTTGTGGAGTATTAGCACTACTCGACGAAAGTGAGTCCCCGTGACCCAGCCTTTCCCAAGGGCTTTCCAGTCAAGCCCGGTATCAGAACTGTCTCCTCCAAAAGCACACACACATAAGCGGACTGTGTGTACAGCACTGTTTGGCAAGGAGATAAATACTTCAGAAGTTTTTAATAAAATCGAAGCCATTTCCAAGAAAAATGCCTAAATCCTGCCGGTTTGCCCCTACTCCCTTACTGGTAACTGGGTCACAGCTGAACAGTGGAGATGGCCAGGAGTGCACCGCGAACCAGGGCTGCTTTGGGAGACCAGGCCCCTGGCAGAGCACTGCCACTCCTGTGGGGAGGAGGAGGAGGAAGTCTGGAGCACTTCACCGCATAGAGCGGCCTCCAGGAGACCCCTGTGGAGGACAGTTTGGGTCCGGCCCCTCTCTCCTGCAGCTGTCTGCTGTGCCCCTGTGGGAGGTTCGGAGATCAACTCTCTCCTTCCCTTAGCAGGTGGCTGGTGTGAAAAATACTGAGGATACTGTTCTTTCTAGTTCTTCTCTTTGACCAGATCCCTTTTCAACCACTCTGTTGGTGACCTTCGTCTCCCCTAAGTCATTTTCCCCCAAGTCCAGGCAGGTCTTTCTTGCTAGCACTTCAGGTCCCCTGATGAAAAGTCAGCTCAACTGGAGAGTTTCCCTCTCTTCTTTTAACTTTGACTAAGTTTCTTTTTACTTCCTCTCAGAGGACATGATATGCAGTTCAGGGGTCTGGACAAGATGAACACGTGGTTTGAAGCATCATATCCCTCCCAGAAGACTGACCGCAAAGGATGAAGGGAGCTGAAGGCAGCCGTCCAGGACAGCGTCCAGCCCTGCCCCGGGTGCGGGTATGGCATCTGTTTTCCTGGAAGGGCAGGTTTCCACGCCAGGCACTGGCTTGCACTCACCAGGACTCAGTACTGGTTCTGTCATTTACAAAGCTCACAGGAGGCCTTTCCAAGAGGAGCTGTGGTTTGGCTGCTCTGAGATTTGCTCCTGGCTCTCTTTCAACCCTGCCTGGCTTTGAGCAAAATCACTTAGGATTTTCTACCTGGAATTTCCCCACCTCTTAACTGGGACCAAACCTTCCCACAAAGGGTTGAAGAAGAGGGAATGATGACATCACAAGGGGTACTGTATTGCTGTGGCTTGCAGACCTTGCTGTTACAATGGAGTTGGGTTGCTGGTGTCATTTTTACCTTTGCTTTACTTTGAGTTCTAGCCTTATAGCCATGCGTTCTTGTGTTGTGCCATGCAGCTAGAAGACTTTAGCTAATTAAAGTATTTTTAGCTGTATCTCCACAGTGTACTGCAAACATAAAAAAAGTACCAGACTCCATACAAAAGTCTCTTGGTATAGATCTGGCTGGTTTTTAAAAGTTATGTTTTTGAATACAAGCTTACTAGTTCTTTATTCCAGAATGATAAATCACCTTTTCCGAGTACAATCTCGAGAGGTCCACAGCATGAAAAATACAACACTAAGAACAGAGGTCACTGGGTTAGCAGAGCCAGAGCCCTGCGCTGCCGCCTCAACCCACGAGGGAGGCCAGGAGGCCGTGGAGTTTTGCCTTCACCGCTTCCAGCCACTGGCAGGCAGAATTTGCCCGGTGAGCCACAGTCCAGGAACCAAGCGGGTCGTTGGAGTGTGGTCTGGTCCAATGGTTTCCTGGGGACACGGACGTCTGGGAATAGTTTGTGGAGAAATCCGGCTGATCCCCTCAAAAAGTCTGTCGCACCCACGCTCCCTCAGTCTCCCAGGAGTTCAGCACCTGCCTGGAAGTGTGGGTGTTGGAAAAGAGAGGTTTCTGAGCTCATGCCATGGGCAGGAAGCCCTGGAAGCCGCGGGGAGACCCACTGCGGTGTCGCTGATGGAACAGAAGGCAGGCTAACCCCACACGGCCTAAGAGGTGACAGAGATCCCGAGAGCTCAATAAATTGAATGCTATGCAGCTTTTAGAGCAAATTCCCTTCCCAACTGGTTTGGGATCCAGGGTCGGCACATGAACCAAGTGGTGCTAGAAAGATTTCCACGCGGCTGGTGCAAGACTTGGTTGGGGTTGGTCATTCCAGTGTTATGAGTGCAGACGCTCTCTTCCTGTCAGAGGAATGTTTTCTCTCAAGATTTAAAGAAGTTAAACATCAGACCAGTAGGAAACCACACGCCTAGGACTTCAGGGCCTATTGCAGTCCACGCAGGTACTTGAGGGAAGCAGGACCCGGAGGACCCCGTAGGGCTCAAGCACAGAAAGAAATGAGTTCTCAGAGACAGCCCTCCCCACAGGAGTCCAGCACATGTTTGCGTCTCAAGTACCGTGATGTCTGGCCTGCTCGCCTTCTAGCTGGGGAAGGAAAACGTAACAGTGCTAGAGTCCTGGTTCCAGGAGACCGGACGTGAAAAGAACAGAGATGAATGGATTTCCCCTTTTAATGACAGGGACTGCACCCCCTACCGGGTGAAGTACAGGATTTTGATAGGCGGTTCAGAGAAGACCCTCAAGATGACACGTGGCGAGGCAGGAAACGCTGAGTTAATTTGGGAGAAGGGAGAGAACTGGAGGCCAAACGTGAAGGAGGCACGGTGCCCCTCAGTTCCCGGCGCACGAGGGGGAATGGAGTCAGCACTGGGCATCCTCTGTTTTGGAGAAGAGTGGAAAGAGAAAGCATGTCTCTCTACATCCTCATGGTTAGTGGCTGGCACAACTGAGATGGCAACCTCAGGAGTAGTTGAGATACTGCGGTGGGGCCAGCCTTTATCATCCAAGCCCCTCCATCCTGTCTGGGGGTGAGGAGCTGCAGTCCTGCCTGCCCCGAAAATGCTGCAAAACCACTGCGCTCAGAAAGGGCTCGAATACAGCGGAAGCTAAATGGCACACGGGGCATCTGAATTGCTGATTCCATCACTTTGGGACAAAGAATGTATTTCATATGGCAAATAGTGCTTTTCAAAGTATTTGGACAGCATCCTGAGAGGTTGCCGAAGTTTAACAAATTCATTAAACTAGGAATGAGTCTTGAAACTGCACTGAAGGCTCCCATGAGTTGAGGGGGGTGGCCTGGACGCCCCCTAAGGCACAGAGAACCCACTCCTTATAGAGGGAGGTGACCCAAAAGCAGGAGATCCAGAAAGAGGAAACAGAAAGGTTGAGGCAAAAGTATTTTTCACAGCTGACATCCTGTTTCCTGCTGGAGTCCTGCTTCTACACGGGGCACCTCGATTGTTCGAAGCTATCAATCTAACAGGAACTTTAAGAAACAACCCTGTTCTTCACATGGATGGCAGTCTCGTATCCTTCAGTGCGTTGAGCAGAATGTTTCCAAGATAGGCAGAGGAACAAATACACATGGACCTGCTCCTTTGTGGACCCCCCCCCCCCCAGTGACGGAGCCCAGAGCTGCATGTGCAGCTTACTGATGGCTCAATGAGGAGCATTCTCTCTCAGCCGGTGGGAGAATGAGCTCATCGCCTGATGGGTGAAGGCAGCCCACCTATGCTGCCTGCTTTTGCAGAAGACTAAGTGTCAGTAGCTCATAGCTCATCACAGGCAAGTCATCACAAAACCAGAGTAGAAGCTGGGTATAAACTAGGTCTGTTCGTTAGTTAATGTGACCCAGAAATCTTGGATTCTATTTCACAATTGGTTTTTGTCTATGGAATCCAGAAGTCATTTCAACCTTTTAACGCTTCCACTTTCTTCTGAAAAGAAGGCAAAAGACAGCCACTTTATAATGGAATTTAGAGATTTACCTGTGTGTTCTTGGAACAGCAGGACGCAATCTCCATGAAGCAGTCATTTCTCTGCAACAGGTCTTTGGGGCTAGGGTATAAGAGCTAAGCCGACCGCCTATTCTTTTAACGATGCCAGGAAAAGAACACTGAATGCAAGGATAAACATAGAATGCACCCTTTGCAAAATAAATCGAAGGGACTTACTACATTTTCTAACCAGAGCTTTAGAAATCAATCACTCTGGAGACACTGACTCATACTGAATGGCCCCAAAGCTGACATGGGGCTGCTGGAGAAGGCACTCCTACACACGGCTCCTTACAGAGACCCAAGTACAGCCGGCTGTCAGGGTTTGGGTCCCTTGTTTTTGTGAGGGGAGGGAAAGAGGGAGTTTGTTTTCAATCATGTCTCCTTGCTACGTGGTTTAAGTAATGAAGACAATGAATATTAACTTGACGCTCACAACCTTTCGTAATACAACGAAATATATTTTGATTCTTAGACATAATTCAGGTCATTTAGTGTTGTATGACTACTACTATTTAAATCACAAATTTATAGTCCTGTGATTATTTTAGGACATAATGCGTAAGAGTTGACAGTGGTTTTGGTTGTCTCCTAAAGCCTGAGCAATCGCATCTATTTTTATCTCTGAAAAAACCAGAAGGCTAGCTGTGTAAATGTGCATGTGAACTAGTGTTTACAGATGAGCATCCCACGGCCCGAGTCCCTGCCTCCCTCAGAGAGAGGTCACAGGGCACTCTAGAGCAGAGCAGGGAAGTGCACTAAGACTCATTAGGAATAGCAACAATTAACAGTTATATTAGCACTGAGAGCGGAGTTGCTCAAAACCTGGTTTTATTATTTCCTACAAAGTAACAATGAAGGTTTCAATGTATCTAACATCTCTGATCTTGTAGGTGCTATGACAGATGCATCCTGAGTTGAGTCCTCTTTAGAAAACAAGAAAAACAAAACAAACTCATCAAAAAGACAGCACAACCTCTGACCTCTGACAATGATAAGGATCCCAGGGTGTCCAGGTAGCGCTGGCAGTAACCCAGGGATTGAAGAGACAACTGGGAGGATGATGGGTCATGCCAATGGAGAGCGGTGATACCTTCTCAGAGGACTCGAGACCCATACCTGAGTTCTGCACACAAGTAATTTTTTTTTTTGATCTGCAAAATTTTATTAAGCAATAGCTGGACTTTTACAACTTCAAATCATCAAGAAAAAAATAAGGAGATTAATCCATCTCAATAATAAAGACAGAAAATAATTTGGACAAACCACGTCATTTTGAATGCAAACCATTAATGCCTTCTAGAATACCTCCCACACAATCTAATACACAAAATACATCAGAAGAGAGGCAAATAAGGGTGAGCTCGTTAGAATGCAAGTGGGAATCTCAACAGATCTTGCTTGGAAAGTAAAACAAAGCAGGATGCTGGAACTGAAAAACAAAGCAACACCGGTAGGACTGAGGCGCACACAGCAGCGTGCTATTCCCAAGGTTTGGATAAGAACATGCTGGTGGTCTGGTTTGGTCTGGGACCTGTGCACCTGCATCGTGCACTTACAGTATTAAAAAAAAAAAAAAAAAAAGGAAAGGAAAAAGAAAATACCAGTAGTAATAAACTCAGAAATCATGTCCAAATTTACAGTACCAAAATAATGCATTTATAAACAAATGCAAAAACAATACCCCTTTGGTAAATAATACAGTGCCTTTTTCAGTCAAACGCATAACCCATGCTTTTCTACAACACGAAAAAAAATTTATCTACAACAAACAACAAGATCTTAGAACCCTCCCCCTCCCCTTAAAAAGAACTTGTAAACAGAAAATATTGGTACAAGTTACAAGAAAATTGCACAAAGCCGAAGAAATGAAAACAAAATAAGCCACAACCCCTCGGAGTTTCCATCAGCCAGAGCTAAGGGATACACAGACGGTGACAAATCTGAATCGTGTGTGACGACAAAATCCCAGGAGCTCAAAGAACAGTTCTGACACATTTTGTCTCAAGTAACTTTGTTCACAACTATTGACTTGGCCAAGGGATAGATGGCCCACAGAGGGGCACAATGGGTTCCTTTCAAAAAATGTTTTCAACTTGCAGATAATGTAACACTGCAGAAGACACTCAAGAATTCACGTCAGCCTGGGCACGGACTCCTTTGTTCTTTTTTCAACCCACTCTATGGCTTGCGGGGGCAAAGGCTGACTTATTTTAGGGCTGTTCTCCAGGGTGTCCACCGCGCAGGGCCCACGCATGGGGAGGCTCCCGTGTCTTACCTGAAACGCACTGGTGCTTTCGTGTGATTTGGGAGAACAAAGACCATTCCGAAAGCATTTGTTTCTAGAGGTGAACCTGCTGGAGATGATTTTAAACGCACGGTTTACATTCACCAGATAGCTCATTAATGCCGGAAAAGAAATCTTCTCTGTAAAAAGGCAATTATTTTGAAACATACCTTCCAAGTTCGTACAGTGGAATGAGGAGATGGTCACATTTTGAGCCCTCAGGCTGTTACAGCTGGACAGGAGTTGAGAATTTTGTCCAGGCCAGGTCGTCCCTTTCATTTTACAGGGGGACAAATGGAAGCCCGAGGTCACCCTCCAGCTTTGCGGCAGGGCAGGCCTGACCCCAGGATCGAGAGGATTACAAGATGAATGTACATGTTTTTGCTTCTCCTCATGGGACACTCAACTGGGGAGCAATGGACACAGGGGACAAAGACTAACCTGCAAAATTCTGACTGACACTGCCATCGAGCCTTGACATTTTCCTGCTTCCTTGGCACCAATTTTTCTTAGGATGTACATTCAGTGGATATACTGTACACAAATCTGCCTTTGGTTTGATGAGATTAGAGTTGAAACAAATTTAAAATTGGTCTTTATATGTTAATACACTGCTTCCCTCCATAAGGGATGGATTCTTTATGTAGCTGACTGGGCTGATGTTTTTAAATTTAGAGATTCAATGAGGTATCGTAATATTCATAAGTTGCTATTAATTAACACGAAGTATTAGAGAATCCTGCCGTTTAAAGTACTGACTTTAGTAGTATTTAATAAATTGAGACTGAATGAAAACGATTTTTAAAATAAGCGACACCAGCACCATCAACTTAAAAGATACCACATTACGAGCGCCGTGGACGTGGGTGTAAGGACGAGTGGCGGGAGACTGTTTCCGCCCCTGGGCCAGAGTACAGAGCACAGAGCTGCGCAGCTGCTGCCCCTCGGGTCCGCAAACCTCCCCAGACGAGGCCTCTGTCTCCACGTGCCGAAGAGGCCTTTTGGGGAGTGAGCCCAGATTTAGAAAGTTCAATTATTTGCTACAAATACTCACTTTGTCTTCACAAATATATTTGCAGTTTTTATTCCAAGGATTTCCCCCTATATTTGCTCTTAGTAAGAAAAGTTCTAAAATGTATTTTCTCATGGTCTCTGTATCTTAAGAACCAATCCAAGAATCTGGAAAACGGACATTTACTGACAATAATGCCTTCCTTTGCTGCTCTCATTCCTCTTTTCATTTCATAGCACCTTTTATTTTTAATTAAAAAGAAAATGTTCAAAGAGGGGGCAATATCATTTTAGGATATGTCATCTCAAAGAAATCGACTCCTCTGTATATAATCAATACCAAAGAATGCAAAAAAAAAAAATTACCTTTAAAGGATAAATAGGAATTTTTTCCCAATTAGAAAAGTTACAAATTGTCCAGCAAAACACCTTCTATCATATCCTCTTTATTTCTCGCAGCAAAATATGCTGCTACCAAATAACTCATTACAAACACACTATTTTTCTAAATAAATAAAATGGGCATAACTCACCAGTACATAGTAACAAAATAATTCCTAAGAACACTATTAAAGCAAGATAAATAATCTCTTGGACAACAAAACAGGGGAACTGCATTTAAATTATTTTAGAAATAGGCCATAACCATTATTGCACAACTAATAATAAGCATTGAAACATCTTACCAAGCTACAGAAACTCCTATAAAAGAATTATATAATTCTGAATACACTGCTAAATTCTTCCTCAAAGAATTTACCCACAAAGAATCAGGTTGAATATTTTAAAATAAAAGATGGAAAACTCGGATGTTAGTTGAGAGATGTCCTCACCTGTGTTTCTTCAGGGTTTGGAGAGAATGGTGAGTGATCTCATCTTGCTGTGGGGAAGGAATGGGCCAGTTTCTTTTCTAGTTTTTAAACCAAAACAAGGAATGTAAAAATACATACTTTCAAGACTTTTCTACAGTGTCTTTCGTTTGTCTGCTCCAAACAAAGTCCAAGTTGAGGGCGCTCTGCCAGCAGACAGTTCCTGCGCTCCTGCCCCAAACATCACAGACAGTCCCTGCGCTCCTGCCCCAAACATCACAGGTCTGAGCAACTGACAACAGCACACTGGGTTTTGTTATCAGGGCTGAATGTTGCCCAAAGTGTCCCCTAAGGAGGAGGAGGATGGAGGGAAAAGACAATCTCGGGGGATTTCTGGTTTTTTTCTTTTTTGTAATTAACCAGCTAAGTACTATATAATAGTGTGTTCCCAGTGGTTTATCTCCTCAGTAAACTGTACAGTTAATAGAGAACTTTTTTTTCTCCTAGATACAATTGTGGGACTTTTTTCAAAGAGATGACTCTACCTCTATCTTTTAATACCCTGGCAAATGTTTACAATTTTGTTACATTTCTGAACTATTAGAAAACACCTCTAATCAACTGAATTTTAATGTGGCTGAGAAGAAAGGCGTGCTTTCAAATTACTATCCTCAGCATTTTTAGAAAGTGTGGCACACTTTTCTACTGGGAAGGAGAATGCCTTCTGCCACACTTTCCAGATTAAACAGAAGGGGGGAGGGGACAAAGGTTGCTTTTCAGCAAGTGAGTGCCTAGTGACTGCCCAGGGCACTAGGTGACAAGGTCGCTACCCGACCACATGCCAGGATCTCTCCATTTTGTCTCTCACCTTCTCCCGAAGACAGACCTCACTGACCTATGGAATTCTAGCATGTTCTAGAACTGGCGGGGTCTTCAGAGCGAACACCCTCCAGAGAGGCGCAGAGCCCCTGTACTATCTCAGTCACACTGTGCACGCCACCCACGTGTCCATGTGCAGGAGCTCCTTCCTCCCGCATCAGCACGAGCAAACTGTATTTACACCTGCTAAGAGCACCTGGACACAGCCTGCTTCTCCGGGTCAAGCACAGCGCAGCTGCCGTAACACCTTCACGAACCAAGCCACTCTGGGGAAGTAACAGGCCGTGTGTGAGTTCAATGTCCCCCCTAAAAGAACCTGTACCGTCAGGACTTTTGGTTGTCTTTTGAGAAAGTTTTTTGTTTTCACTCTAGTGGTTATGAGAAGGGGGAGTAATAAAGCTAGATGTGTGGAGAACGGAAAGAATGCACACTCCCTGGTCTAAAAGAACAGCAGGCGGGATGGCAGTCTGCCTTCCTTCGGAAGGGCCCCTTGTCCTGGCAGCTGACAGAAGCAGCGCAGTAGGGCATTTCCGCAGCAACCGTGTTTCCTAAAAGAACACCAGGTGCCTCGCACCCTCTGCTTCCAAATACTACCCTTCTGTATTCTCTTTTTGTTTAAAAAGAAAGAAGAAAGAGAAACAATAAGGATTATAAAAGCCCAAACAAACGACAACAATTAAAGGTCAGTCCCCTCTCCTGGGCCTGAGGGATTCTTCCAGTTTTGCTCTTGTCTTCTGGTCCCCAGGCACCTGGGGCCCCGGGCGACTCCTTGAGCAGTGCGAGGAGACCTCTCTGAGAAGGCTCCTTTGCCTCTCTCTCCGCCCCAGACCAGTCTTTTCACTTCAGGCGCTGAGTCACGTTGGCCAGGGCAACCGCAAAGGCCTGCACAGCTGAGAAGGGGTACTGGAAGTCCAGAATGTACGCATTGCCATCAATCCTTCCAAACTGCATCACCTGGGGTGGGGGTGGAATGGGCAGAGAAGCAAAGGCATGAAAAGAACACAAGGTGGGAAACACAACCACGTCTGAGTGGCTCCTGAGGAAAGGGCACAGCCCCATCCAGGAGACAGGTCTGCCAACCAAGGTGACTCTGATCAAGCTGCTTCTTCTTCTATTTTTTTTTTTTTTAAGATTTTATTTATTGGGGCGCCTGGGTGGCACAGCGGTTAAGCGTCTGCCTTCGGCTCAGGGCGTGATCCTGGCGTTATGGGATCGAGCCCCACATCAGGCTCCTCCGCTATGAGCCTGCTTCTTCCTCTCCCACTCCCCCTGCTTGTGTTCCCTCTCTCGCTGGCTGTCTCTATCTCTGTCAAATAAATAAAATCTTTGAAAAAAAAAGATTTTATTTATTTATTTGACACAGTGAGAGACAGCCAGCGAAAGAGGGAACACAAGCAGGGAACACAAGCAGGGGGAGGAGAGGAAGAAGCAGGCTCCAAGCAGAGCAGGGAGCCGGACGTGGGGCTTGATCCCAGGACTCCAGGATCACGCCCTGAGCTGAAGGCCGACGCTTAACGATTGAGCCACCCAGGCGCCCCTGATCAAGCTTCTTGATCTAACTATGAGTTGGTCAGAAATAAAGAGGGGGAGGGAACATGTGAAACATGCAGTGGGAAGATAATGAGCAAAAATTCAGAGCATGGAAAGCTCCACGGATCAAATAAAGTGGTCTCCTCACCAAGGAAACAGAAAGGAGAATGAAAAAATCTAAGAAAGAATCTATAGGCTAATAAAGGGTTAGGAGACACAACGGTCACGGTCAGATGTCCCGGCTCAGGGAGGCATAAAAACACAGTCCGCCTCCCTCCCCCTGCCCCCTTGCTCCATCTCTTGAGCTTGCCTTTGTCATTTCAGTACTTCTGTGACCACATTATACCACCATATAACATGGTATATATATTTATTAGTTTATGGTCTTTCCTCCATTTTTAGTAAATTCCATGAGGACAGGGACTTTCTCTATTTTCCTCAGGGCTCTAGTTTCAGCACTTGGAGAAAGGTTGGCAAACTCTGTGAAGGGCTGATGATAAATGTTTTAGGCTTTGTAGGTCACAGGGTCTTTGCCACAACTCTAACCCCGTTGTAGGACAAAAGCAGCCTTAGCCAATATTTAAGGGGATGGACATGGCTGTGTTCCAATAAAGGTTTATAAAAAGAGGCAGCAGGTCAGACTGGTCCGTGGGTCACCATCTGCCGACTCCTGGCTCAGAGGATTGCCAGGCATACAGCAGGTGCTCAATAAATATTTGTGAGTGAATTAATGAAAGTGAGACTTAAATATGCGAGGTGAAGGGAATTCCCAGGATGGTGAAGAGGTGTGTTCCCAGAATGACAGCTACGCAGCAGGGTTAGAGCTACTATTTCAGGTTGTAGGAGGAAGAAGTGACAAATCACCCAGTGCCTAATGTACCAGGAGGGGATTTACATTATGCCAGAGAATCGGGGAATGACGTAGTCATAAATACACAGAAATAAGCAAACAAACACTGGCTAATTATTATGTCTAGGGAAAGAAAAACTATATAATAAAAAAGGAAATATTAACCATAATCTGTGGCTCAGTTATAAATCATATATATTGGCATAATGGGATAATCAATGACTACGTAAAGTAAGAAAAGGGGGGAGTTCACATGTGAGTATGTATGGCAGTGGGGGTGAAGAAAATAAACCCTCCTATTCCTCAGGAAGAAGTCAACACATGATGTGAAAAACTGAAAAATCAATCAACAGAAGTGGGAAGACATTCGTTACAGATATATTGTCAAACCCCCGGAAAAACAGAGCTGAAGGAACATGTCTGGGAGAGCAGGGATTGGGAGTGGGCTGGGGGCTGGGCAGGGAGGGGCCTGCTAGTTTTCCTCCTGCATCTCGCAGAATCATCCGACTTTGAAGAATCAGTACGTATTGCTTTGATGATCAGTAAATAGAAGTGAGCAACGGGCACGCTGTAAATGACAACCGCGATCCGCTCCACTTAAGAGACAGCAGTGGTTTTCCATTTCTCATTGGGCTCCCAGCAGGCCAAAGCACGGATTTCCTTCACCAGGTTTTTACCCTTCCCTCCACTCCCCCCACCACCAACCAGTCAAGACCAGACAGAGAGATTCTGGCCATGCCCCGGGACATGTTTTCTTACCTGCCGCCCCTCCAGCTCGATCTGGAAGTTCTTGGCCGACTCCTGGGTCACCCGCCCCCCGAAGTCCAACTGGTACACCTGGGTGGCTTCATTCCACAGAGGCTGCTTGTTGGCCATGACATACACGAAGCCCTGGCTGCCCAACCGCCCATCCTCCTTCTCACTGGCTTTCCGGCACTTGAACTCTTCCAGCTCGCTGGCCGTCCTCAGGCTCCGCTTGCTCTTCCAGCCTTTCTTGCTTCCCTGGCTCTGGTTCATCAGCTCGTCCCCACTGATGAAAAGCTCGGGCTCGCTCTCGGAGCTGTCCTGGAACTCATTCGTCTTGTTCAATTTCTTTGACTTCAGCTGGTCTTTCTGACTCTTCACTTTCTTCTTCTCTCTCCCCAGGCGGGGGCTGGAGATCAGGGAATTAAAGTCACTCAAAGTCCGCGCCTCCTTCTTCACTTTGCCCTCCGTGATGGCCTGAACGTTTCCTTCTTCTGCTCGGCTGTCCAGGCGCTTCCGGTTCTTCTTTCCGAACTTCTCTGTCCGCTGGGGGACTGGGCTTTCCGTCAGGGAGAGGACTTCTTGGAAGTTGTCTGTGGTCTCTACCATCACCTCAGTACCTAAGTGGCTTTGGAGGTCGGTGGGCGGTGGGGACACCAGGGGCTTCTCTACCACCAGGTGTGCCTTGGGGGGCAGAGTGCCCTGGGGGTTTTGCACAGGCGGGCAAGGGCTGTAGGAATTCCAGGGGTGCAAGGCGATAGGTGGCAGCTGTAAACTCGAGCAGGTGCTGCTTCCTGGATACATGGGGGGCAGGGTGCAGTAGGAGAGGCTGGGTGGGTAAGCTGGCTGCAGAACCACGGTGGACTCCTGCGGTGCAAACGGTGTGGGGGACAGGGCATCTTTTGGGGAGCAGGGAGTCTGCACTCCCGGCAAAGGGGGTGTGTTATAGCTTCCTGGATACGGCATTCCCATCCCATAGCCTGTTTGGAAAGTGGCAGTAGGACTGGTGGGAGACTTCGGGGAGACAAAGGGCACTCGGGACACATCCAGGTGCTGGCTCTGACCTACTATAAGAGGGGGCAATTTCAGAGGATTGGGCACTGCAGTCTGTGCTGTCCTTTCCTGAGGAATCCAAATGTCCTCCCCCAGCACAGGGTCCCACTGGTAAGGGGGTGGCCGTTTCACGGCCACAGCAGCTTCGGTCAGCGCGGGGTGCCTCAGGGGCTTCTCCACCTGACAGTGCTGGGCCAGCGCCTCGTCCTCGGTGAAGGCCGAGTTAACGTAGTCCGCACGGTCGCGGGCGCCGTCGGGTGGGCTCAGGAGGCTGTAGGACGACTGGGAGGTCAGGGGGGAGGTGCTGGCAGCGTGCGCCAGGCCCGAGCCTGGCTGCGCGCCCCCCACACCCCCGCCCGGCTCGGGCCGCCCCACCGCGCCCCCGCCGCTGCACTGGCTGCAAGTGTACAGGGCCGGAGGGGGCCGCGCTGGGAACTGCGCCGCGCCCTTGGGCTTGGGCGGGTGGGGCGGCGGGGCCCGCGGGGGCTCAGCCAGCTGCGCCGCCTTGAGCGCCACCTCGCGGTTGTTCCTGCGCAGCGTGGCGTGGATGAGACTGTCTGGCCTCTGGGCTGCGCCCCGGCCGGGCATCAGCGGGCCGGCTATTTCGGGGTATGGGGGTGGGTCTCCCGTCGGGATGGAGTAGCGGGGGACCGTCAGGCGATTCAGGGTCGCACTGGTGCAGGGCTGGGGGACCTTTTTCTCGGTGGCGGTGAGCCTCAGGGTGGCCGAACTGCCCGGGCCGGGGAGGGTGTAGGTGTTCTGTGAGCAGAGCATCCGCGTCCGAGGCCGGCACACCTCCTCCACGTTGCCGCTGCTGTCAAAGGTGGTGATCCTCTCATAGCCCAGGGGCGTCTGGTAATGTGCCGCTGTGGGGTATAGCGAGAAGTCGCCCTTCTTCAGGCACGTGTCCACCGGGGGCTGCGGGGGCGGCAGCGGGGGCGGGGGCGCTGCCGTGGTGGGGGCAGCGGGGATGGTTCCCGGGTAGGGGGGTGGGGGATTCATCTTTGCCACCTGGACCTCCTGTGGGGCACTGAACACCACTGCGTCCCCTTCGGCAGCCAGCTGTGCCACTGGCCGCAGGGCCTTGGTGGACTTCTGCAGGTGGTCATGGTCTCGGTCTCCATGGTCCACCACCGACAGCTGGATCGCCCCCTGTGCTGGCGGCGGCAGGGACAGCTGAGCAGGGTTTGGGATGATGCGGCCCATCTCCACACCTCCGAAGATCACCTGTCCAGGGTTGGAGTAGCGGTTGGAGACTGGGTATTGGGTGGCACTCTCACTTCCGTGCTCAGAGGTCCCCACTGCCGTGGTCTGATTGGTCAGGACGTCCAGCTGCACATTCTGATTGGCAAGCAGGGACTGCACCAAGCCTATGCTCTGAGTGGGGGACATGGCCTGCGCGGAGCTGTGGATGGGTGCGATGGGGATGTTCACGGTGCAAGGTGGGTTGTTCTCAGGCACACCAGATGCTCCCGTCACTGGAAGGAAAAGAGAAAAATGAACTGCTTACAAAACAGTGCCCTGAAACTGGGTCAGAATAGGTGATACAATAAAAAATGCAATTGTTATAGATGGAGATGTGTTTGCTGGGGAAAGCTAGACCTTTCACACAAGTTTATACAAAGTTTCCCTAAGGCTTCTGGAAGGACACAGGCAAAGCTTTTCAATGAATATACTTTTGAACCTTCTGAGTTTGGTACCTAGATGGTACCATGGCACATACTTAGCTGGTTTTGTCTTTTTTTTTTTTTTTTTTTTAATAATACTTCACTGTTTAAAGATGCTCTTTACTCATGAATTCATAAAACGGCCCGCTCTTTCATGCAAGAAGAGAGCCATGTATGGTACAGCATGACACTCCACTGAGCACTCATAAGGCCCAGGGTCTGAGTAGGGTTATTCACAATTATGGATTGGTTAATATGGGAAGTATTATGCAGCAGATATGTATGTAAAATTTGTACATAATTAAGTTTCTATAAATAAAACCATGTAAAATGTAGTAGAGATACCAATGAAAAGAATCTTCTAGCAAATAAGCATTATTAGGGAAGGATCAGTTCCTAATTTATCTGCTTTTCAGCATTTCAAACAATATGTAAGGTACAGCCCCTCCTCTGTAAAACCCTGTAAGTATAACCTATTTGTACGAAGAGGGAATTTAATGAAGCAAGAATCTGAACAATGATCTACAGACCACAGGCAGGGGCTCAGAACCACTGTCTTAGACTGCCCTGTTTAAAAGTACCATTGAGCACTGGCAAGTTTGCTTATTTGGGCCTTTAAGTGCTATGTGGCAACTAGTATATGAGCAGGAAACAGGATTTAACCAGCTAATTGTAAAGGCTGTCTGACCTTTTATCAGAACCACAGAATGAAGGCAGCTAGTTCATCAAAAGCTAAGTCCGGGGCGCCTGGGTGGCTCAGTGGGTTGAGCGTCTGCCTTTGGCTCAGGTCACGATCCCAGGGTCCTGGGATTGACCCCATGGCTGCCCTGCTCAGCAGGGAATCTGCCTCTCCCTCTCCCTCTGCCTGCTGCACCCCACTCATGCTCTCTCTCTCAAATAAATACATAAATCTTTTAAAAAAAGTTAAGCCCACCCTTGGTTCCAGACACAGACTACCCCCTTCCCTGGGGCCCTCTAGTGTGAGATGTAACTATCTCCTGGCTGCATGAATCTGGGTCCTGTCTCAAGTGTTTTATTATTCCTGCTCAGATCCCTCCTCCAGATGTTCACCCATCGGCACAGAGTACTGAGGGCAGGTGTCTTCCCTGCTAAAGAGAAGAGTCTGTCACCAGCATTAAGTGCAAGCCCTGAGACAAAATTCTCCCCCCTCTGACCGGGAAGGCTAGCCAGAAACAGCAGCAGCAAAGGCTGAGCATTAGGGGGAGCTGTATTAGTCACATTCTGGGAGCACGGGGAGGGCGTTATTTTGAAAGTGTAAAAGATACTTCTAAATCCAAGATTCTGAAATTGCAGGGGATGTACTATAAAGCTCAAGTGCGTGAGGCTTCACCAAACGGCAGGTTTATGTGGTTGCAAAACCTTGCCCATTAGGACTTCAATAGTCTAGAACACCTGCTCCACCTGTGAGGAAAGCTATAACCATCAGAAAACCAAGGACGGCTACTGTCAGAAAGTACTGTACAAATAATTTTACAGGCAAAAACCTGTGAAGAAGGTAAACAACTGGGCTAAGAGAAGGTAAACAACTGTCCCCCCGCCCCGAAGTTCAGAGCCTGCGCTGGTCCACGTGTCCTTCCCTGTCCCACGGCGAGGATCATAGCCCCTCTGTTCCAGAACCACCAGATACAGGAGAAGTCAGTGGCCCATGTAGGATTCCTCTTTCAGAACCCTTTTTGGTTCTAAGTAGAGAAGTCTTCATATTTATAAAATTACAGGTAAGTATTTTTGAGAAGTTACATGGAAATAACCAGCAGACTACTTAGAAATCATTCTACTCTGTTAATCAAAATAGGGTCCCTTCTCCCGTAGAAAACATTTAAATTAATTTAAGAAGCTATAGATACTTGAAAATCTGGAAACTGGGATTTTAAAAGCTTGTGCCATGGGGCACCTGGGTGGCACAGCGGTTAAGCGTCTGCCTTCGGCTCAGGGCGTGATCCCGGCGTTATGGGATCGAGCCCCACATCAGGCTCCTCCGCTATGAGCCTGCTTCTTCCTCTCCCACTCCCCCTGCTTGTGTTCCCTCTCTCGCTGGCTGTCTCTATCTCTGTCGAATAAATAAATAAAATCTTTAAAATAAAAAAAAAAAGCTTGTGCCAGAATTCACCTTTAACTCAGACCAGGCTTCTGTACACTGAGCTGTGCGTTGTACCCTGGGAGAGAGATGTCTGAACGTAAAGGCTTTCTGTCTTGGAGATGGGGCGGGTTTGAGACACTGGGCTCTGTGGGCGCCACAGGACCACGGGAGTGATGCCGCTCTCTAAACAGGGGCTGAAAGGATGAGGGCTAGCCTAGGGCCAATGACAGCCAGTTTCAGTTCTGATTTTGTGGAGTTCTCATCAGTCTTGTTAACTTCTCTAACTGGGCACATGACTAAGGACCACTGTGAAGATAAAACTAGATGGTAGAATGCTCTGTGGACATGAGGTGTCATGGTCACCTTCATCATCCTTGCTCTGGTAGCTCCCCTCTTCCCCAAACCAGTGACAGTACGACCTTTCACCACACCCACCAACTGAGGAAGTTGTACCTTTTCCAAACCCGAGGCAGCAGGCACGGACTGACGTGCTGTAATTCTCCATTACTTACCACTCTGTCCCCGTCACGATCCCCTAAGAACACACCTGGTAAGTCATCTTCATCTTCACTGAAAACATTTGGGTTGAAGACGGGTAAGTTAACATAGTCCATGGAAATCTTCCGAACCTCCGGGAGATAGATGGTCATCTGCCGCGGCTGGAGATGCAGGAGGCTGGTTTTATAGATTACTGGGCGGAAGGAGGAAAGCACTGTTAACAGAGACGTGCACAAGGACAGCCAAGGCGCCAGCAAGTCACAGGAAGAAAAATGGGGCCGTGGTGTCCCTGCCACCAAAAGGCAGGGGAAAGTCTGACAGCAGCCCTTCGTCTCCCTCCCACACACCACTGGCCACCCCAGCCATGCTTTGGATTCCCTAACAGCAAATTCTCTGTCTAGCCCAAACACTTGGCTAAGCGGTGTGTCTACAGAACCACATATTTCAAATGTCAAAAACCTGTCCTAGACTTAACATGCTTTTCTGGAATGAGCTGGGATAGGATAAATATGTTTTTTTAAAGCCTCATTTGTGATCAGAATTCTAATTTAGTTAAAATAGTTGTGATAAGCAGACTGCCAAGCTCAGGGGGGATCTCAGGCAACCCAGGAGACAGGGGTGACAGGGGTCAGGTCAGAATAAAACACTGCCCTTACTCAGGACTGGATTCTTGTCTTCCTGACTTTCAACTTCAACTTCATGACTGGGACAGAGATTTAGAGAACTTCCATACCATTTCTTTACATGCTAAGGTTTTATTTGATCCATAGGGACATTTAAGACAATGCCTGGATGGCAACTCAAATACTTAGAGGAGACAAAATTAGTTAAAAACGAAGAATCTGAATTTAGGTTTCACAGTAGGTTAAAGTCAGGATCAACTTTGTTTTATGCTTAATGCTCTTTCTTGTGAGGTAAGTAGAAGTTCTTGAATTATTACTGTTACTCTCATTTTTTGGTTAGGACAGCTCCGTCTCCATAGCTGTCCCCACTTAACACCCAGTGGCTGACCGGCTCTCACTCCTGAGGCCCAGTAAGCCTTCTCTGATGAAATGCCTCTGTCAGGCTAGCGCTTGGGCTGGTTTTGGCAAAGATGACTTTTCCAATAAGACTCAGGCCTTATTCATGTGTTCATCTCTCTTGCCCACAAAAGAGAATGTGAATTTTGGCTTAAAAATTCTGGATGGTTCTCTACAGCTTAAAAATTAATGCATTAAAGTGCTATTCTTTGTTGTTCAGATTGATAAAAGAGATAAAATTTAAAATCTCAGGAGGGATTAAAAAAATAACATCAGTTGCCTCCAGGGGAAAAAAAAAAGGTGGCCAGAGGTGACGATCAGAGAGAGTTTTACTGTATACTGCTTCAAATCTTTTGAATTTGTAATTTATTCTTTATTTTTTTAAATTGAGAAAGCAAAAAGTCAAAAATAAAATTTCATGGGCTAGAGAATTCTAATTGAAAGAAACAAATTATCCGATATAAAATATATGCAACAGTACTCACTTTTAAAATCCATTAGAGTGCCCAAGATTATTTAATAGGGCGTCATGTAACTTACACGTCTTCTAGAATCCAAGAGATAGGATCAAGTGGAAAATTCTCTTAGCTTGACAGATGAATAGTAATAGCTAAAACCTCTTTTTTTTAAATGGTCTGTGATCAGGACAATGATTTCACTGCAGTCCTACAGAAAGCTTTTATCCTGGGCACTTGAACTCCTCACACTGGAGCACCATGTACCTTGAGGGCACTTACAAGTTCTCCCGTCTCAAGGTCCTTGCTGACTTATGTGTGGATCTATTTAATATCCAGAAGGAAAAGATGCATTAGAACTTCATTCCTCTTTTCAGTGTGAACTGTAGGCAGATGGCTCAGTTCTCAACCACGGATGGGGCAACAGGACACTCCGAGTGCGGTTGCTAGAATCCACGTGTGCGTCAGCAGGGCACGGCTGCTTTACTGAAGAACACACTTCCCTAGTCGTCAGGGCCTTCCCAGGGGTTGAAAGTATTATGAGAGATTTCTCTGCACTATGTGCAGGAACAGCCTATTGTTATTTTCTAAGTCAGTTTTATGTTTTACTTTTATTCTTCTTTTTCTTTGAGTTGAGAAACCTCAAAATGAAACATCCAAACGCGGCACAATAGGCCTCTGAAGACGCATGCACGGCATAGGTCTTTTTAACATCTGCTTTGCAAAAATTATTTACCTGAAAGGATCTAACCGTGTCTGAATCAACTCCAGCAGGCAGATGCAGAATTTTCCAAAAACCATTTTTAGTAGGTTACGCAGAGCCGTTCAAGATGGGACCCCCACCCACAGGCAAGCCCGGCCTTCCAGCGAGAGGTGTGCGTGCCAAATGATGAGGCAATCTAGTAAGGCTAGGGGGCAGCGCGTGTCCGCAGCCCACCTGGGGATGTGCTTATTGGCATGAAGCTGCTCTGAAAAGGACCTTCTGTCACTTCATTCCTTCACTGTCCCCGGGGAAACATGACACGTTAGTACTACTCATTTGATCAGAAGTACAGAAAGAACGCAAATGCTGGGTTCTAGCCCAGCTTTTACTCCCTTGGTTGTTTTCCTCGGTGTCTTAAACTTCTGACGGAGAGGGTATTTATCTGGGACTCTAGGTGCAATCTATAAGGATCTGCCCCACAGAGCTGTACTAACAGTCAACCAGCCCCTTACAGTCTTTAACGCTTTCTCTTCAACTTCCTGCTGACGCAAGAACCTAAAGACCCTGGTAAAATCTGCCCACAGCAAAAGGCCAGAAGTTACAATAATCAGAAACCTATCAAATCTCTGTTAGAGACTGCAGCTGGCTCTGTCTTTTCATAAGTCAGGACTTACATAAAAAAAAAAAAAAAAGAAGAAGAAAAAAAGAAAGCTCTGCTGGCAAAAAACCAATCTGAGTAGTCATTCTGATTTTTGCAAAATCACAGTGGGTAGAGTCAAGGTTTGGAGGTAAATAAAGTACATGCTAATCTTTTGGTGCCATAAGAGCTCATCTGAATTGTCTTTGTAGTCTCAGTTCCAAAGGGAGAGCAGGCAGAGAAGAGGACGTGGTTTTTACCTGCACCGAGGTTGGTTGGCAGGAAAGCAGCCAAGCCCACAATCTTAAACTTGGTTCCCCAGATATTAGACGTGACCTGAGCAAGATAGTTGTGCTGTGGGGAGGAAAAAAAGGAAAAGAAGAATCACAATCTATTTTCCTATTTTCTATCGAGCACTTAGGAACTAAGAATGTTAACACTTCTGCTTAAAAAAGTCACAGGTGGGCAGTGCTGGAAATACTCATTCTCTGTATCGTTTGACCCTTTCTAAGACCAAAAGCTAACGAGAACATGTCAAGCACGTGTTTCTGGATGGTGGCTCACTGAGCCGAGATTCACAGGTGGGGGGTGAGGAGCAGATGGGTTCCAGTGTGTCCACATGTGCGTCGGTTAAAAAGGCCACCAAGGTGCTCTGGGTGCGTTTTCCTTCACCTCTCCTTTCTCTCCAGTCACTGAACTAGAGAGGGTATACCTAGCTCTGAATCCATTTCTATACTCGCTATTTCTCCTGGAAACACCAGTTGCACTGATACTGGTGTGTCCCCAAACTAGCCGATTATCTGTTTCCTCATTCAATTCAACCAAAAACATTGTAAAAAATTATCAGTATGCTTAAGCCATGTGTGTATATGTGTTTGAGGAGCAATAATAAAGATGAATAAAATACAGCTCCTCAAAGAGCTTATAACCCAATGGAGGCTTACAATTATTTGCAGACAAGGAGGTCACTGAGAAATGTTATAAAGCAGTTACAAACAAGATGCTTTGGGATCGCTGGGGCTGACTCAGGGAAGGAAGCCTTCACGACAAGTTCTATCTGGAAGCGTGTTGGCAGAAGAAGAGGGGACAGAGAGGGTGAGCCAGGTGACCCTGGTGACCCAGGCACAGGAAAGGCACAAACAAAGACAGAGGCCAGTCAACAGTGAGGCTGCGGCACCTGGAGGGCATCGAGGGGCCCAGGATGGAGAGACAGGCAGTGCCAGATTGTGTGGCCGCCACCAGGGACTGGCTCCTGTGGACACCAAGAGTCACCAAAGGGTCAGAAGTGGCTGAAGGGAGCAGCGGGGAGAAGTGTGAGTAAGTCTCAACCAGAGCTGTCTGTGAAAAGACTCATGTGGCAACAGGGGGGTGTCTGCGGTGGGAAGGAGGTCCTGGGCGATTTGGAGGTACTGGGGCCTGCCTGAGGGCGGTGGGGGGGTGAGGAAGGCAAACAGGGCTCTGGTTCTCTATGCCCTGTGTCTGGAACGGGAACGGCAGCAACAGGCATGGAGACTGGGTGGCGAGTGCAGGTGACATGCCAAGGGCTCAGCCCCCATCAAGCACACACTGAGGAGGGTGAGAAGGGCAGGGGAGCATCAGACACACGGGACTGCCCCAGACCCCAGGTGCTACCTGAGTGATGTCTTCAAAGGGAAACTCTCTTCGTGTCAGGCTGGGCGAGCCAATGGAGGGCTTGCGCATCGGCAACCGGGGAGACCTGGACATCTCCTGAGCAGCCCGGGACAGCTTGGGAGACTTCCGAGCCTCAATGTTGATCCTGTAGAGACAAGGCCAGGAGGGTCAGGCCCCACAAGTGTGGGAGGCGTCCACTGCCATGGCCTCTGTGGATGCCACATTCCCAGGGACCAGTCCCCTTTATCTAAGCCTCTCCCGCCTACTCTTGCCTTCCGAATATGAAAAAAGAAGAACAGAACTGCAGATCAAGTAATATATATTTAAAAATATGGTGAGATTGGGGTGCCTGGGTGGCTCAGTCGGTTAAGCGGCTGCCTTCATCTCAGGCCATGATCTCAGGGGTCCTGGGATCGAGCCCCATGCAGAGTGAGCAGGGAGCCTGCTTCTCCCTCTCCTCCCTGCTGTGTGCACTGTCTCTCAAATAAATAAATAAAATCTTAAAAAAAATATGGTGAGATTAGACCAAGTGATTCATTTGTAAGGAACCTTAGAGAATTAAATGTGGTTCACTTTCTATGGACTAATAGGTAAGTTTAGAAATGTCCACACGCCTTCTGCATGTGGGAAACTAGCAGGTGGGAAGAGCCATTTTTCACCTTAAGGCCACAATGATTTTACAATTCCTACTGCAATGTTAGGATTTCAACACTTACCTAGCCTTTCACCAGCTGTCATATTTAAATCAGATCTGTGGGTCTACAGTTTTTCTGCTGCCTTCTGATCCTACATTCTATACCTGGTTTTTAATTCTTCTGTTTGCAACACGGGGACACATGTGTTGATGCCAGTCTACCCCACAGACAGCACCACAAAAAAAAGTATGTTAAGGTCAATGGCAGTCAATGAGAGAAAAGCACCGAGCCTCACGTATACTGCTTGAAAGCTTGATACGTTACTGAGGGCTCCCCTCCAAAGGGGACGGGAGGACCGAGCTAATGAAAACTCTGTACAAGGACAGCTAGTCCGGCTGCTGCACTCGGGACTCAACACAGGGAAAGACAAAGGAAGGAGGACCAGCTCCAGAGACCGCCGCATCCAGGAACTTTAAAAGGACATTTATAGGTGAAGCATTTGGTTGCTTACGTGTTAAATTGTTCTCTCTTAATTAATGGGAAAAGCTGAAACACTGTAGAAGTGTAGGAAAGTTCATAATTTTATTTGCACTTTTAACAAGCTTAGAATAAAGATGAAAAAAATCAATCAAATTGCTTGAGCACCTGGTTATCTATATGTGAAAAATCCACACCGTACACAAAAATTAATCTGAGGTTGAAGTATGAAAGCTAAAACTACAAAGTTTCTGGAAAAGAACAGAAGAATGTCTTTATGACCTAAGGGTGGACAAAGACTTCTGAAACAGGACACGGAAAACACTAATCCTAAGAGAAGAAATTCGTATTATGTTAGATCACGTACGTGGCACTCGGTATCTCTGCCAAAAGACTCACAGCTAGAATCCATAAAGACTCTTAAACTTGATGAGAGAAAAACAACTTAATAAAAAACGGGCAAAAATTTAACAGACACTTCACAAGAGATCCAAATGGCCACTAAGCGTATGAAAAACTGGTTAGCAGCAAGAATCACTAGAGATCGCTGATACACCGACATGCCCACCAGAATGGATAAAATTATCTTCTAACAATGACAGTGCAACCGTGGGCAAGAACAGACGCCTCACACACTGCTGGCAGGAACTCAGAACAGTACGGGCACCGTGGAATACTGGTTGGCCGTTTCCAATAAAGTTAAATGTGTGCCAGGACCCGGCAACTGCCCTCCTAAGGGTATACCCGAGATAAATGAGTGCATATGCCCATAAAATGTCTTGTAGAAGAACACCTACAATGGTTTGATTTATAATAGCCCCAACCTGGAAACTATCAAAGATCAATCAGTAAAAGGAATAAACAAAATGTAGTATACCCATTACAATGGAAACCACACAACAAAAAAGAAAAACCACTGATAAACATGACACGAATGAATCTGCCATTATGTTGAGCAAAAAATGTCAAATAAAAAAGGAGTATATATTGTTTGGTGTCATTTATATGAAATTCAAGAACAAGTCAAACTCATCTGTGGTGACAGAAGTTAGAACAGTGATTACTCTGGGGGGTGGGTATCGAATGGGAAGGGACACGAGGAACTTTTCGGGATGATGGAAATGTTACCTTCAACTGGGTGGTAAATATTCTGCTTTATCAACTGCACAGGAAATTATGTCTTTGAGATTGGGGCAGGAATGTATCTGTACATAAATTATATCTTAATTTGGCTCAGCATCACAGAATTTTAGAGCTAAAGAGAGCTTAGTGAAGATCTGGCCCACAGATAAGGACACTGGCATCCGGGTCATGGATTCATTCAAGTTATACCCTGAGGTCATACAGCCTTCTACACCAGCGGAGCCAGGAGCGGAAGGGGCTCTTATCTAGGGCACAAAAGGCCCTTCTATCTACTCTTAGCTTTTTGCAACTCTTTAGGACAAACCTTTGGCATGTGAAATTTTTTTAGTTTACGATTTATTTCCAATTACAGCATTATAAGGTATTTAATTGGGCATTCTGTTCAACGCATTACGTTAAAACTCACCATAAAACCTTCTTACTTTTCTCGAAGTGGAAGAACAAACAAGTGAGCCAGGGAGCCACAGCCACTCAGTGCCACCCACTGTCAGTACTAACCCTGAGTTCTGAGGGCTTAGCAAATTTCCCATGGGTGGATTTTTCTACCCAAAGGAGAGAAGAAAGCAAAGCTGTAATTATCACTGGCAGACCTTACCGATGAAAGGCAGGGATGCCCTCTTGCGGGGCTCTTCTGGCGTCGTTTTCAATGAGATTCTGCTGCAGACACAACAAAGACAGCCCGAGAGGCACGAACAAGGAAGAAGAGCCCTGGGAGTGAGATTACCTTGGGAGTTTAGGTGACTTGCTAGCTCGGGAGATTTTGGGGGATTTCTTGGCAGCCCAGTCGTCACTCAGTTCCACGTCACTGGAGTCCGAGCAGTTGCAGCTGTCCAGCATGGCGGAGATCAAGCTGTTTCCGTAGATTTCATCTGGTGAGACACAACCAGCACATTCTGGAAAGTGCTATCAGACCCTAAGGAGGACCATTATCACTGGAAACTATAGGACAGACCGACACTATAGGCCAGCATTTTAAGTTCAGAGGCTGAAAGAGTATGGTTTCCCTTTTACATTTTTATGCTGTAACATTTTCTAAGCAAAAGGAGGCAATCACTTCTACTGTTACCAAAGTGGGCATGGGATTTCAGTGTTTCTGGAACATACAAAATAGTCTGGTAGTGTTCACTGCGCCAAAAGCGGGAATCTTCCAGCACAACAGGCATCCATCTGGGTTCATACAGGTTTGTAGGCAACTGGGGAACCCAGGCCGAGCAAGGGGCTTGCTGACTCATGGACTCCCCACCCAAGATCCTGCTTCTGACCTGGGGCCCGCCAAGGCCCCTGCTGGTTCCAGGCCTGCTCTGGACTGGAGATCTGACAGGGTCAGGTCCATTGCAGGGTCTCCCAGATGTTTACGCTGGCCTGCTTCGAGCAGTAGCTGGAAGGCAGGCCTGTGTAGGAGGCCTGTCCGTGGCAGCCCTGAGCTCTGCCGGGGGGCGGCTATACAGAAGCTGCTTGAGTTTCACCTCTGGTCACCAGGCCAAAGGCTACAGGTCCTAAGGCAGAAGACGGTATGCAGAGAGGGTGGACCATCACGAAACTGCATGGTTGATGAAGGTCATGTGTGACACCTTCCTCGAAATCCCTTCTCCTTTGCTGCCTTCCTCCCACCCCTCACATCCCTTCACCCCCCGAACCCTGCTCTGCACTCCCTTACTGTAGGTAGGACTGCCCTCACTGTAGGAAGACTCCCATCTTCAAAATCACTTTGTTTTACTGACAAAAGCCTTAGCCCTTCAAGGCTCCAAGAACCTCTCCAGGTTATAAAAAAGCTGAACTGTCCAATTGCAATGAAATAATTTATGGAATTTAGTGACTTTATCATTCAAAAGGGCTGTTTACATTAGAAAGGAGAAGTTTGCTAACATAAACTCATCCCTGGTGTTCTGAACATATGGAGGGGACATCTGCGAACAGGGACCTGTCTGAGGGCCCTGGAGGCAGAGAACAGTTCACCATGCTACCTGGAAGCAGGCTGTCTGAGGCCCACATCACCCTCTTCTTGAACGACTTCCCTATCAGAAGGCATAAGTACAGCATATCAGAAGGCGTGAGTACAGCAAGCTGGGGTTGTGTGCACCTGTGTTCGTCAAATAAAAAGGCTTGCCCTGAGCAGTGCTTTACATTAGTTAAGTGAGGAGTCACTTAGTCCAAAGACACTTGGCCGCGATTCACAGGGGCATATAAACCCACAGAGAGCTCGTGAGCACAGAGCCAGTTCACTGGCCAGAGGAAATTCAGTAACGTGCTGTCCACTCAGATCCTGACCTGCCTGCTAATCCAGGATTTCACAGTTGTATGTCATGCCATTTGCTCTTGTCCTTTACTCATGTCTTATTCCATTTGGGCTGCTGTAACACAATGCCACAGACTGGGTAGCTTATGAACAACAGAAATTTCCGTCTCAGTTCTGGAGGCTGAAGTCTGAGATCAGGGTGCCGGCATGATCAGGTTCTGGTGAGGACTCTCTTCCTGGCCTGCAGTCGGCCACCCTCTCGCTGTGTGCCCACAGGGCCTTTCCTTAGCATGCACATGTGGAGAGACAGAGCCCTCCCTCTTTTCTTGCAAGGCCACCAATCCTACTGGGTTAAGACTCTACCCTGACAGCCTCATTTCACTTGAATCACTCCCTAAAAGCCCTATCTCCAAATACAGTAACACAGGAGGTAAGGTAAGGAATTTCTGGGGGACACAATTCTACCCACAGTAAGCTCTGACTAAAGATGCCTTTTAAAAATCGGTGGATTTTTGCTTTAAAAAAATATGCTCTCGTGTATGCTCTCAATTATAAGAATACACACTGGTAATTCTGAGGAGTGTGTCTGTTCAGCTGTCTGGAGAACACTTACAGCAGTGGGTCACAAGCTTTGGAGCCCAACTGCCAGCCAGGCAGCGGCAGGTGCAGACTTGGAGGCCTTGCCCCAGACCCGTCTAATGAGGCTAAAGGGCAGACCTGGCAACCTGCATTTAGATAAATACCCCAGGTGATCTGCAGGGAGGTGGCCCGGGTTCTGAGAAGCACCGAGGTGCAGACTTTAAAGAGTTAATCCACTCACGAGAAATTCCCCGCTTCCCGCACTCCTGCTCTGAGCCAGCCAGGAGCCAGCATACGTATACCGTCTTGGCAATTACTCATGTTCTGCCTCGTAACATAGCTTCTGTGTTTGTCTTTAGGTATTAAAATCTTGATGTTCTTACTGAACTTTCTGGGTGTTGTCACCCAAAAGAGGTTTATGAAGTCCCTGAAAGCAGACACACCCTGGCACTGCCCCACAGCCACAGGAGACCCAACAACCGTGGACAAAGGAAGCACTGAATACACACTGTGGATCTGCTTTGCTTTGTAACTTTCTGATTCTTTTAATTACAAAAATAAAACATCTTATTCCCCAGAGGACTGCTAGCGATCGAGTCCATCTGCATTTGCTAGCAGCTGGATGTGAACAGTGAGGAGGCACAAGGTGTTGGGACGGGGACGGCACGGAGTTTGGGAGGTGGCAGCCTCAGTGCTCTGCAGCACCCCCACCTGCGTCTTCGGTCCTATTTTTAGTGGGGAATTTATGCACTTGGTACAGAGCAAGCTCTTCACGTCCATTCCCTTCAACATTCAATCTGAGTAGAGGTTTTATAAACTTGTACACACAGTGGGGAGCCTCAGACACAACAACCCCCCTCCGTGAGAAGAGGATGGTGCACACCTTCTGTGCCCCACCCACTCTGGGCATCACTGATCACCACCGGCTCTTCCCCTTCGAGGTCAGTGCCCGCTGCTCTATTCTCCTCCCTCTGCCTGCCTTCCTTCTTAATCTTCTCTCTCCCTCCGTCCTACCCACCTTCCTACCAGCCTCCAGTTCTTCTGCTCGGTACTAGTTCACTGCATGAATCAAAAGACAAACAAATGGACTAATATCCAATGTGTTAAAGTACAGTTTCACTGCTTTCAATTTTATACAGTAACACTGACAGCAGGATGCAGCCATGGATCCTGAACCAATAATGAGGACTAGACAGAGGTGGGCATGCATCGAATATCGGAGTGAGCGAGCCCTCCAGGTTAGGAAGGCCCATTGCACTGTGACACTAGCACGTCACCATGGCCTCAGGGACACGAGGGGCAGAGGCCAGTCTAATGGGCGGCAGAGACAGTAGGCACAGAGGAGTGGAGAGCAGTATGCACCCAGGAAACAAAACCGTTTCAAGGTCAGGCGTGTGCCAGGCCCTGGGGTAGAGAGAGGACTCAGTTCCCTCCGTCCAGGCCTCAGGATTCAGGGGGCCAGACAGAGCCTGGCCCAACAACCACCATGGGCCCCGCAGGACACCAGCAGCCCGACTGACAAGCAGCTGGTACAGGAGGCAGTGTTTCTCGCCCCGCTGCAGGTGACGAGCAGGATTTCACAGGGGGCAAAAGCACATATGAGCTGCCAGATACTGCTGGCAGGGGCAGGCGGGCCTCAGCAGTCACTAGCTTGGACACTGGGCAAGCATCCATGGTGCAAAGAGAAACAGCCAAGTCCCTTTATGCTGGAGGCTCCTAGTCTAGGATGGCAGAGACGAGCACGCAGCAAGCACTTTGAATACACCAAGTGAGTAATAAAGATCAGTAGAGGAGAGAGTTCTTAGAAGGGTAGAGTGAGTCATCATGCCAAAATCTTTGTGGATGAGCAAGGAATTTTCCTTGGTAATCAGCTAAAAAGCAGTTCACGGTGGATTAGTGAGGAGCAGAAGTAAGATTTTAGCAGGAGGCTGAGGAGTAGGCTGAAGGTCTGAGAATTTTAATTCTATCACTTGCTCTGGGAGGGCAGAGATGTACCTCACTGTTATTTTCGGCTTCTCTCGACACTACATTAAGGCCCTTGACAATACCTGATAAGTAACTACAAGAGGAATCTACTGTTCCCAGAAAGCCGGGGCCAGCTTCCCCCTGACAAAGAGCTGATGTTTCCTCTACCCACAGCCCCAGTCACACGAAGTCTTACGGCCTCACGGAATGCTGTTAAAAACCCATCAGAAAGTACATTTAGAGAATCATGAACTTCGATACAGTTTTGGAAATGGGGCAATTTTGAGGATGTTCCACGCTAGCCAAAACACAGGCTCACGTTTCATAAGTAGGCATTGTCTTTGCATGGGTGGTCAGGAAGACTATTCCTCAACCACACCTAAGAATGAGGTCTTAGTCTCTCTGGCATGGAGGCCCACCTGATTTGCTGTCAGTCCGGGGGTCCATGATGACGAATTCCGGCCGCAGCTTGCTGATGCGCCGGCCCTTGAGGATGGGCACGAGCCCACCCAGGTACTCCAGGTAGAGGGTGTAGCATGGACCGCCCACCTCCGGGTCATCCTCTGTGCGCTTCATGGTGCAGTGCAGACGCTCGTTGCCGGCCGAGGGGTAGCTGACAAAGTCTCGCATGTTGTTGGGATCTGGAATTGGGGGCTAGAGGCAGGACATGGAAAGAAAAGAGTAAGGACATCACTGATTACTCCAAGAGAGCCCTGGCTGGAAGCTCGGGGAGGGTTAACTACGTGATGTGGGACAGTGATTCCCAACTGTGGGTGCACATAAGAATCTCCTGGGACCTTTAAAAAAAAATACCTAATCTTAGGATCCCACCTCAAACAATGAAATCAGAATCTCGGGGTGGGGGGGAGGGCACTGGGCATGTGTATTTTCTAAAAGCTCCCCATGTGATTTTAATGTGCACAGGGTTAAAAATCACTGGTACACAACCAAGACTGTAAAGCAACTTGAAAAAACATCACAACAGATTCTAAAACTGATGTTCTAAGAAAAAAGACACCTTGAACAAGTCAATCTGACACTCAGAAGCAGAGGTAGAATACAAAAAAGAGAACACAGGCAAGAATATAAGGTGCGGAGGTCCTGAGGTCAGGGCGGAACCCACACTTGAACAGCCCCTGGCAGATCTATTCCACACACCACCAAAAAACAGACTAATTCTCAAGTTACAGTCAATACAAAGGACGAGTGACAGCGAGTGCGGGGTGGGGGTCACCCCTCCTCAGCACAGTGGCGCCATCCTCAGGACAGGGTTCAATCTGACCATTCCCGTAACTAGCAATGGAGCAAGCTACTCAAATTTCTAGGAACAGGTTTCCCACTTTTCTGAAGCATCTGTCAGGAAGTCAGGACTGAACAAGGCAGAATGATCACAGGATGGCACAGCAATCAACCTCCAGTGCTGCCTTTGCCATGCGGAAGCTTATGCCCGTGCGCCTGGCTGGCTCCGTCAGTTAAGTGACTGCCTTCGGCTCAGGTCATGATCTCAGGGTCCTGGGGTCGAGCCCTGCATCGGGCTCCTTGCTCAGCAGGGAGCCTGCTTCTCCCTCTGCCTGCCGCTCCCCCTGCTTAGTGCTCTCTCTCTGACAAATAAATAAAATCTAAAAAAAAAAAAGAAAGAAAGAAAGAAAGAAGGAAAGAAAGAAAGCAAGCAAGCAAGCAAGCAAGAAAGCTTATGCCCCTCACACAAGGAGAGTCTCTGGTGGGATACCAGTACCAGGGACAGACCACACTCGGAAGCAGTCATCACTTGGATACTCTCGCCAAGGAGCAGACACGACTTTTGCACACCTGCCCTGGGATTCCTGCCCACCTTCTCGGACTCTGCCCTCCTGGCCAGCCCTCCGGGAGTGGGGAGCCAGCTGGGGGAGGGTAGAGAGGCTCTACCTTGATGGTGGGGATGAAGGCGGTGGAGAGGTAGGAGCAGAGGCGGGGGGGCAGGGTCAGTTTGCTGACGTCCTTGTCTTCTCTCAGGGCGCTGGCGATGGCCTGCTGGCACAGCAGCTGCAGGCTGGACACGCGGTGCTCCACGCGCACCACATACAGGGCCGGTCCCGAAGCCATCAGCAGCCGCGAGTCCCGGTGTCCCCAGCAGATGGAGACGATGGGGCGCTGCCAGGAAGTGAGGGAGGTGACACTTAGGCTCTGCTCTTGTGGTGAAGCACAGAAGATCACGCACGTGTGTGTCAAACAAAATAAAGTGACCTAATAGTTTCCGAGAATATTGGTTTTAAAAAGCATAATAGAGAATGAAATACTACATCACAGAAATTCAGTATTTTCATTGGAAAATAAGTCAGGTCTCCAGGCCAGAAGGCAAAGCACTGGAACAGTTCTGTGAAGTTCTTTCACATGTATTATCTCATTTGATTTGGTGCCATAAAACCTAACTTAGCTCTGTATAATGATGTCTCTACCAGAAGATGCACTTAACCTGGGGTACAGTAACCCACATTCCTTACTGAACTCTGGTTATCTGGATCCGTGAAAAACCGGGGGCTATTCCTATGGCTTGGAGAGGTGGTGCGGAGCTAGACCAGATGGCCCTTCTCTTCGGTCCTGACGAGCATTTTAGAGTGAAATCGACACTGGTCTGGAGTCACATGCTGTGTGACCTGGGGACTATTCTACAACCCTGGGATGTCTCCCATGTTCTCAGGAGTAAAATGGGAGCTGTAAGGATTAAAGGAGAGGGAAGATGTCAAAGGTACTTCCGAGACCTATCATAGGATATAAGCCACAGACCCTGAATCATGGTCCCCCTTGGCCGCCCTCAAGCTACGGGCCAAAGGAAGAAAGCAGAAAGCCCTCTGGGAAGAGGACAGTGGGGGGGGGGACACGCAGTTCATGCAGTGACTATTCCCGGGGGCTGTGGTCACCACTGCTTTGAAAACGCAGGCTAAATCCAAATATGCAAGTCAGAAACTAGTTGTATTGAAAAAACTCCAAGGCTCAGCGGTGCCAGCTAAGTAAGATCCATCAAGGAAGAAAGGAGGAGGCGGAGGGCTGTGACAGGGAAGCCGCAGGAGAACTGGTTCATTCCTGTCCAGCTGGATGGGGCTCTAATTTAGTGAGGTCTTGAGGGGATGCAAAGATCAGAAGTAGGGTGTCAGATCTATTATAGGAGTGACAGGAGCAGAATTTTCACAGCACTTTAGTGACAAACATCAAAATAAAAGGAACAGATGAAGACACTTGCTTAAAATAGCCTCCAGGGTCAGCTAATCCTGGTTTCAACGTCAAATCAAAATGCAAGGCTGAAGGTACTCCATCTTTTCTTTCCATGTCTGTGAGCCCGGGCAGTGCGGGTTGGGACCCCAGCCACGACCCCCTGGAGAAGGACCACAGAGCCTGGAACGCCAGTGCGTGGGCCTCCAGAGTACTTGCAGATGGGCCTCCTTATAAGAAGATCCCACATGTGGAGTAGACCCCACAGAGTAAGCCATAATCACTACTGGGGACAAAGCAGGTAACACACAAAAAATACACAAAAAATGCCTTTGCTATCATCAACCCCCGTAAGTGCAGGTTATATATTTATCCTCCTGTCCCCTCTGTCCTTCTGCTTTTCGTAGTAGCAGCTAAAACATGTTTTGGGAGGATCTTACATAAAATTATCAGTATGATAAGTATGTATCTCATATCTTTGTACAGAAGACCTTAAACCACTTACACAGACTTTCAAGGCAGATGAAAATTCTCTCTCTTACAGCTTCACAAGCACATATAGCAGCCCATTTAATCCTTTCAGTTCTGCCACAGAAAAGAATCTGCAGGTCACGTGGGCCCAAAAGTGGAGATAAATTAGCCAAGAAGTGCTGTTAGGTGCACAAGAGAGCAAGAAGACAGCGCCATCTGGAAGGTGAGGAAGGACCGCGCTCCGGCTCTGCACGTGGCATCCACGAGGAAACAGACTTCTGCACAAGGAGGACTGAAAGGGCCGGGAAGCGTGAAAACCAGAACCCAGAGCAAAGAGTGGGAGGCATGTGGCGGCCTGAGGACGTGATACCTATGGACTCTCCAAGGGGGAACTGTTATCCGGAGCAAGGTTACCAGGAATTACCGAGAATACCAACAGGGATTTATAGCACAGTATCTGGGGTGAGCATTCACTTACTCGTCCACATCAGTGATAGTCTGCTTCAGTAAAGGAGGGGAACACATGCTCGTGTAAGTTATTTTTATAGCATATACTCCACATAAGATGATAAAGTAACAAAATAAATACTGGTACCTTTCTATACTGCATTTTAAGGCTATATCAGAAAAATAAAGAAGAATTTAAAGATAGTAGGAACTGATCTTCTTGTCTGAAGGTTTTGAGGTGTCCCTGATATGGGGAAATTGATTACTGTAATTCCCATTGAGTAGAGTAGGGCAGCAGTGGGGCCATGACCTCAGGATACCTTTAAGTCCTGTAAGCCTGTAGAAAGACTATACTATGTATTTGAAAGTTGCTGAGAGACTGTATCTTAGATGTTTTCCCCACAAAAAGAGACAGTAATTACGTGTTGTGATGGAGGTGTTAGTGAACCTCATGATGGCAATCCTATTACAATACATAAACGTATCAAATCCATACTTGTATACTTGAAATCTACACAACCTTCATGTCAACTCAACAGAGCTGGAAATAAACAAGTAAGAAACCACACAGGAGGGGCGCCTGGGTGGCACAGCGGTTAGGCGTCTGCCTTCGGCCCAGGGCATAATCCTGGCCTTGCGGGATCGAGCCCCACATCAGGCTCTTCTGCTGTGAGCCTGCTTCTTCCTCTCCCACTCCCCCTGCTTGTGTTCCCTCTCTCACTGGCTGTCTCTGTCATGTCAAATAAATAAATAAAATCTTTAAAAAAAAAAAAAAAAAAGAAACCACACAGGAAATCCTTTTGTACCTTTCTAAATACTTTTATACCGTTTTTATATGTCATCTTACTTTAAAAAGTCTCATTTCCTTTTGGTGCTGATTTTCCTGTGCTGTTTATAGGTACTTCAGCCTACAATGCCCTCCTTACAAATGTCCTGTTGTTTTGGAAAGAACAAGACTCAAAGTGGAGGTAAGCGCACATGCCCGCAGACATGGGGTGTGGGGTGTCTCGATTCAGATGCCTCCCAATCAGTGATGTCCCCTAGGATCTGCGGTGCCAGCAGGGCACGAATCCACTGTCTGCCTGCCCACAGCCCTCATCCACAGAGCGCCATCCCCCCTAAGAACTGCCCACCTGCCGGGATTTGCGGCAACAGAAGAGAACCGTACCAAATATTTAATTCCAGTAAACCTGGGAACAGAGAAGGGTGCACGCTAACACAACTCCCACAGACAAATGCTTTTGTTTGAACAGCTGCTGTCTGCTAGGGAAAAACTCAGCTGTAAATCTGTAGACTTAATCTCTCTCTCAAATCACACAAAATGACTATTTTTAGAACCGATGGCTAGAACTGTGAAGTTGGTAACATTCAAATCTTAATTTGTGTAGGNNNGTTCACATACTTTGCATGTCTAAATCCAAGGCAAAAGGACAAGAAGATGAGCTACATTTCAGGGAGCATTGGCGTGGTAGGAATCTAGTGCTTTGGTGAATTTGGTGGAACAAGGACAGGTATCACTCAGCCGGGGAGAGATGCTACTTGTCCGGAGGTTTGGTGAGTGGTTAACGCATGGTCGAGCTGTCCTCTCAAGGACCTCTGTCTCCCTGTCTGACGCTGAGCCATGCGAGGGCGGAAGGGCAATCTGCTCCTCTGCCGTCCTCGGCTGCTGCGCGTGGATTGCATTAGTAGGTGGCCAGCGTCAGCCCCTCTGGCACATGATGACACGCTCCATCCCTCCCAACCTTACCTCCTGCTCTCGTACAATACACACCACACACTCATGCGGTCAGTCACTCAGTTAACCATCTGTTAAATGCATACGATGGATGAGATACATTCTAAGTGCTGGGGACCGATACTGAATAAAATAAATTCCCCGCCCTCACGGAGCTGGCACTCGGAGGTGGGACAGGGAGAGAGATGCGTATCTTAGTCCCTCTGATGGGGACGACCTGTTCGTGTCAGGTAGTGAAGATGGGCAGGAAAACAGGCTTGAGAAAGAGTGAGGGGGTCGTGTCAGTCAGAGGGGAGCAGAGAGGTAGTTTCAGCACAGGCCTGACTGAGATGGGGGAGCTTATTTATTTTAAAACATTGAAGGCTTCCTTACCGTATTGCTATTTTTGTATCTGCAGTGAGTTGCATGAGTCCTCTAAAAATTTAAGGGGAATAAAAACGAGGATGTTCTTTCCATATTTAAGATAAGCTGCTCAAGCAAGACAAAAGACAACAGACAACAAAAGGGTCAAAGCCAGCTGTCCCAAGAAAGGGACCACGAGGCTCTCTGAACCCACAGTTTCTGGCCGACGAGGGCCCTAGGCTGAGAACTAGGGACGCAGCCCGCTGAGAGATCCGATCCTGTGGGTGTCAGAGGGCCCTCCTGGCCTCTCACAGTCATTGAAGCTCTGCCCCTCCTTTCCGCAGCTCCCCTAAGAAGGTGGGATGATCTCTGTCTTAGAGGAAATGCACTTCAAATGTCTAATATTTGAAGAGGATGTCTAATGTTTGTATAAGTGTGTACAAAGGGAATGTCTAATGTTTGTACAAGTGTGTACAAAGAAGGAAAGCCTTCTAGAACAGTTCACTTTTAAACAGACTGAGTTGGGTGAGTGGTCACCATCAAACTATGTTGGCTGGAGCCATGGACAGTTTTGAATGCTAAGCTGTAACAATTTGGCAACTAACGTGCAGTAGTAAAAGCCAGCTCGCCATCCAGGCACCCACATCTCAGTTTTAAAAGAACACACTATTCTTGTATTTTGAAAGCAGACAACCTTAGGAAGGACCTTCACGTCTATTTATAGCAAACCGGGGAGAGAGCACTCCTGTGGCAGCTTCGTAAGAATAGGCACAGTGAGCCCTCAACAAAACAGGGCAATATATCCCTCTGCTAACGGACACTCCCGCAGTACGGAGTCGATGACCATAAATGCTATCTCTCACTTCACTTTTTGTTTCCACATCACCTCTTCCTCTACCTTCTCTCTTAATTTTTTATCCAGATATCTTATGTTAGCAACTGAACCTCTTAGAATAAAGCTGACTCCCTCAACATGCCTTTTGTGCAAAATACATTCATAAAGCTAAAACAAAATCAACCATCAACCAACCCAAACCCCAGACCCAAATTACTGAAGCCTGTGAACTTCAGTGGGTAATGCTAACTCTAAAACTCTGCTGTCAGATTAACAGATATGCAATTACATATGGCTGGTCATAGAACAGCTAATAGGTAAATTACAGAATTTTCAATTACAACAGGTAGAAAGGAAAGGAAAATAAATTGCAGTATATTTCCTCATAAGAGCTTCAGCCACTAGCATTGCTGTTATGAGTAAATCAGGAGAATCAATTTTAAAGCCGAGGCTGCCGCAACTGTGTGCCCAGCAACGGCTTTGTACGCAATAACCTACAATCTAATTAACTTGGAAATAAATTATCCAATCCAAATTGCGTTTAGTTCTTTCTATAAACAGCCCAATAAATTTCCTAACTTCCGTCCTGCTATAAGAATGTCCCTGCCTTTGGACAACTCGAATAGCATAGCACAGATAACATGTGATTTTAGAATCGTTACAGAAAAAAGCTGGGCTGGTGCTACCTATAATTAATGTTGTACCTGATTTTTAATAGCGTCATTATTTAACTTTATATTATTAAGGCATTTGTTTCAATGGTTGAAACAGATCCTCAAATAAAAAAAAAGAATAATTTACTAAAATGCTGAGACACTATACGGATATTTTTCCCCAAAGGAAGATCAGCTAAGCTCCACTCTTATCGCTGAGCCCCAAAAAAGTTAAAATTCAAGACCTATGTTAGTTTCACATTACAACTGATGAAAACGTCTGCAACGGTTGAGGCCGCTGAGCCTCTACTATATTCTAGGCACAGTGACAATCAGAGAAATGAAGAAAATATGGTCTTTGACTTCAAGAAGACAAGTAGACAGAAAAGTGTAGTAAGTATCAGAAATGTCAAACATCCCAGGGGGATGCTTCACGAGAAGAGGGGTCGTAATCACTGGCAGATTTACAAAAGGATGTGACTGTGCTGGCATTAAGGATGACGGATTTCCCCACACTGAGATGGCAGGGAAGGACATCCTTGTAGAAGGAATAGAATGCCAGCAGAGGTGCCCTGAATCAGACAGAATAGTGGACAATGCTGAATCAATATGGAGTGTGTTTCAGCACCTCAATTCACAAATATTCTAATAAATGTAAAAGTCTTATTAACTCAGAAAGAGCTAGAAATTCCCATCCTCTCCTACTTGTCTTTCAGTTAGGCTAGGGACAGAAAGTCAGCATGACAAATGTGATTGATAAGGCACATAGCCTACTGGTTCAAACTATCAACAGAAAGAATTAAAGAAAGCATATGTTGACAACTGTCCACCCAACAATCATATTAAGCAAATATTTACTGAGCACCTACTATGTTTCAAGCAATGCACTAGCAGCTTCAGTTTTGTAAGATGAAAAAATTCTGGAGATTAGTTAAACAATAATGTAATACAGTTCATGCTACTGAAATGTACACTTAAAAATTATTTAAAATGGTAAATTTTTTGTCATGTTTATTTTTCCACAAATAAAAAAAAGATATGTTTAAATAATGAATGTGTACATCTAATTACAAATTTCCCCAAAATCTGGTATAGCTGCCTCTTTGAGCTGAGTAATTAGGATGTAAATCTCTAATGTATTATCACCCCTGTCAATCCTCAACTCACTGTCAGACCCGTCTCCACTACATCCCACTGAGAATTTTGTCCTCCACGAGAAGCTGATCCAGACTAGAAGTGTACTGGTCTAAAGATCTCTAGGAAATAAAAACAAACAGAAAAGGGCTACCTGTGCATGCCTCCCTAAAGATCTTCAAGCTTTTTTACCTACTGTTTAATAATAATTTAGTTCAGATGTAAAAGTACATTGTTGGCATGAAAAAACATAAAATCCGAGCGAATAAATGAAGATTAAGCACACACTTCTCTTAAGTTCCTAACTTCTACTTGGGACTGATGATAAACACCAGCTCACTCTGCTTACTCACTGTCCACTCTTTTGAGTGGGGAATGTAATAAAGTATTCTGGTTAAAGGCAAAAATTTGTTCGTCCCTTACTTTTTCTGGTCAATGAGAGATTAAAATCTGTTGAAGATAATTACAGCAAGCACAACCAAGTCTCGGTATTTCATGGAGCTCGGGGAGCATACTAAGACAGTGAAGGTCTGACACACATCCTTACTTGCACAAGCGTGTCCAGGGTAAAGATGTGCTCCCCGCGGACATTGTAGAACTTGACCATGGCACTCTTCAGAAGAGGGCCGTTGGGGAGGTCACCAAGCTGGGTCTGCCGTTCCATACCAGCAACAGCCAGGAGGTCTCCCTGGGTGCACCACTGGGCCACCACCTCTGAAATCACAAAGAAGATGGTCAGCATGACAATATGACCCTCCCTGAACTTCTACTTAAGTAGTTTAGAAAACAGAGATGCTGAGCAAATACAAGGTGGCTCCTTCCCCTTTTCCTCAAGAAGACAACAGCTACCCATTTCTCTGAAGACAAGACAGACTCTATTTAAACAGGGGTCTATTACCGGGATGGGGAGCGCGGCGCCCCTGAAACACAACGCTCCCAGGTAAAAGCACATATGCCGACACTGGCCTGTTACATATCTAACTCCGAAACCAGCAAGACTCTGACAGCATGGGTAAGACGACCAGACCTAGGACTGTCCATCTACTGCTTGGGCCCCCACCCCAGCGACGACTCCAAGAGCTTACAGATGCAAAAAGTAGGTCAAGAGCAAAATCCAGGTTTATATTCATTTGCTTTCTGTGCACTATTGGGCAGATAAAGTTCAGATAAAGGACGTATCTGCATATGAGGGCCCTGACTTTTATTCCACACTGGGATGTTGTGGGGGCTTAGAAAAGAAGATAAACACTTCTGGTGGATGGGAGTCTTGTCAGAAATGTTCATCCTGGAGATGTGACGCCCACCCCCAAGCCATTTCGTACCTATAAGAAATGGCTATGAAATGGCTATGAAATGGTTTGTCTAATCCCAGCGTGAGCAATTTACTTATTCTGGCTGGTCAAACAAGCTATTTGTACTAATAAGATTTACAGCATAGTTCTTCCCCATTAAGACCCAAGAGCCCTATCTGGCTCATACAGAGACTGCTGAAATCCAGAACTCAAAGGCCTCTCTGAGCAAGGCTGGCTGGAGCCTAAAGGTCTAGAAGCCAGCAGTTCCTGGGCTCCGGCAGGTCACACGCGACCTCAGAAGCTTTCTCTTAGTCACAGGTGGTGCCGATTCTGACGTTAAGAACAGCACGTTCTGAGGTCACCAGTGCTCCCTGACTTCCTTGGAAGACCGGATAACGGTCCCTGGCACAGGATGGCTCTCTGGACCCAGGGAAGCGAGAGCCTGTGCGTCAAGTAAGCCACCGACAGGAGCTAGAGACGGAGGGAGCAGAGGGCTGAGTGAAGGCAGTTCCAGACAACCACGAGGTGAGAGAACTCTACAACCTGAGATAGGGAAAGCATCAATAAAAGGAGTTTTTTCCTTTATCTTATAAAAGGATATGAAGAAGGTTAAATACAAACCAGGAAATGAAAAATCACTTAAAAGAATCAACTAAATATCCTGCTGAGCAAGATCGAGAACAAGACTTGAGGGGGAAGCTCGGGGATGTGTGCGCGTCCTTCAGTGTGCTCTGGAAACCCAAAGGGGCTCAGGTGCTCCACTGAGAAGCCGGCTGTGATCACCAAACTGAAATGACCTTCTCCGGGTGACAGTTTTGGCAGCACAAGGACGTCAACAGGAGAAGCAGCTCACACTGACAGGTACAGATGACAAAAGCGCAGAGGCTGCCGTTGCCCAGGACGCAAGCAGCACTGCGGCTCCGAGCAGGTGGAGGCCAGCATCCAGTTCCCGAGGCTCCTCCGCCAACCCGCTCTGGTCAGGGGGTGAGCGACACCCCCGCACCACTCTTCTTGCTATTTACTTAGTTTAATAAGATTCTTTGAATTTTGCCACTCAGTGGTTTTTCCCAACAGCAAAGTGGGTTGCTGCCCCTGCAGGGCTGGTCCAGGCACACGGTCCGTTCAGGAACTGCACAGAGATGAAAGGCTCTGCCCCCCACACCCGCATCCTCGGTCCCAGCTACGCTCGAGTCCACACGTTCCCAAGCAGCTGCCTGGGGACTTCTCTAGTGCAGTTATCAAGTTACAGGGAGGCAGCGGTGGTCACTACAGGCAAGCCGTTCTTTAAAAAAGAACATGTTCCACAGGAATAACTCCATTTCTTGTTCTGCTGATCACACAAGCAGCAGCGTCAAGGGCCGAGGCCCCGTGCCACACAGTGCAAGCCAGTCCTGATGCCCACGATGGGCCACAGGCACCAGGGGAAACACGCTCACCTCAGAAAACCCGACACAGAGAACTCAGGAATGGGAGTAAGAAAACAACACTGGAGATTGTGCAGTGTCAACCCGGGGTGTGTGAGTACTTCCACGGGGGCTGAATTCCAAGGGCAGGAGTTTAAAATCCTTACAGATTACCACAGAATGAAAGAGAAATCACATATTTAATTCACTTTCTAGATTTCACTAGGATGAAGAAGGATACAGAAACCTAGATGTGGTCAGGACAGCAGCTTTCCTGTCCTAGAAAGTTTTTTTTTTTTTTTTAAGATTTTATTTATTTATTCGACAGAGAGAGAGACAGCCAGCGAGAGAGGGAACACAAGCAGGGGGAGCGGGAGAGGAAGAAGCAGGCTCATAGCGGAGGAGCCTGATGTGGGGCTCGATCCCATAACGCCAGGATTACGCCCTGAGCCGAAGGCAGACGCTTAACGACTGCGCCACCCAGGCGCCCCTAGAAAGTTTTTGTAAGCTATGCCCGTCTTATGTTAGACCAGAAAAAAATCCCCAATACCTTTGCCCAATCTTTTAGTAATAATTTTGTAATTTTTAAACCTTTAAAACTTTGTTTTAAAATGTAAGCCAGAAAGATGGGCGCCTGGGTGGCTCAGTCAGTTAAGCGTCTGTCTTCGGCTCAGGTCATGAAATCAGGGTCCTGGGATTGAGCCCCACATCGGGCTCCCGGCTCAGTGGAGAGCCTGCTTCTCCCTCTGCCTGCCCCTCCCCCGCTTGTGCGCGCGCACGTGCACGCGCGCGCTCTCTCTGTGTCAAATAAATAAGATCTTGAAATATACATATAAGCCAGAAAGAATGAACTAATGCTTTATTTAGTAATCCTTTTTTCACTTTTCCTGAAGTTCTTAGCAGAGTCTCTACGGATGTAGGGATTTCCAAGGCACAAAAGAGGCCCATCCTCCTCAAGTACCAATTTTTCTTGCTGATTTTTTTTCAAGGTAATCTCTACGCCCAACATGGGGTTCAAACTCACAACCCTGAGATTAAGAGTTGCGTGCTTTACCAGCTGAACCAGCCAGGCGCCCCTTTCTTGATGATTTTGAGGTGTTTGTGGATTTTAGGTCTCTTAAACATTGTACACAAAAAACATTAACATAGTCACATTATTCTACTTTAGCCAGACAACCTTATGGATCTTTTTTGGTAAAAGGCTGGAGGGTCAAATTTTACATGTATTAAGCAATGAGAAAATTGGCGCTTTTGTGTTAACAAGAGCCCTTCATGTGGTATTAGTGCTGGGTCAAAAAGAGAAAGCCAAGTACTAGTGGAGAAAGAACAGGACTCTTACCAAACACCACATGTACTCCAGCTGCTGGCTAGAAGTCTGAGGCTCACAGGGGCCTTTGTCCCTTGGGTGTCCATGTTGATGATTGGCCTTTTTACTAATCATGAGATATGTGTGTACTTGCATTTGTGTACATGGATTGTGTGTTGAGAGGAAGAAGTGAGCAGGTGCACAAAGTAGGAAAGTGTGTAATAGTAAAGAAAAAAAAACGTACATGTTATTTTACCAACAGTGCTTCTGGTGAACATACTAAGGACCGAACAACATCAGCACGTACTCTGTGAGGAAGACGGGTACAATCTCTATCAGCCCCAACTAGAGGAGTAGAGAGGACCACTGACCAAAACCACTCTACCTCAAAATTAAAACTCCCTCTTGACTTTCTCAGTGTGTTCTATGAAATGACAAAAAGAGGAAATTCTATAAAACAAAGAAACAAAGCCTAGGGGTTTAAATTCTTTGATTTTAAGACAAATATGGGGTGAAATGAGCAGTGCCTTTGAGAGCTTGCTTTCTACAAGAGAGGAACTGGTTAGGTCAGAGGATTTCTGAGCTCATCACTGGACTGTTTTTCCTTGAAGGGTAGCAGAGTATGCCACTTCGAAATATGCCACACTGGCATAAAAACTATTTGGAGCCAAAGGCAATTGAGAAACAGCAGATATTAAAAAAAAAAAAAAGAAAGAAAAGAAAAGCAAGCTCTCTTCTTCCTCCCTATTTACCAAAAAGCAGGATGTAAATTGGGGAAGCCCCCCTCCCCCCCCACGCCCGGACCAGGAAGGACAGAAGTTAATCACTGGAGACATCTCTAGATCCTTATCAGCCCACAGACAGCACCAGGAGAATCTACAAATTTCAGGAAGGAGCCCTATCTTCCATTAGATCCCCATATGTTTACCTTCCCACAGTCTGCTGCCCTAGAAACTTCAAGTCCTTTCCCTTTGTCTTGTCACTTCTCCAAAAACATATTATTCTTTTGTTAACATGCTACATAAGACCAAGTTTTACCCACCCCTTTGAGTCACTCATCTCTGAACACTTCCACAGGTAAATGCAGTGCATGTGTTAATAAACTTGTTTTCTTTTCTCTTGTCAATCTGTCTTTTGTCCGTCTAATTTATAGGGCCCCAGTCAGAGAATGCAAGATTTCTAGAGGGAAGTCTCCCCCCCCGCCCCAAATTGTCAAGGAAGAGTATAGTAACGACAGAGGGTAAAAACCCCAAATAAGGTGAACTAATTTATGGCTCACTGTGTGATAAACAGAAGCCCCCAAAGTTGGGATACTCTGTAGATTTTTCCTCGAGGCAGAATTTCCTCAGCAAACATCTGCAAAGCAAAATTACCGACCACCCTATGAATCTGCAATGAAAACGAAGTTGGATAGTTGTGGAGAAGAAGCTAGTCGTGGGGACTATGAGCTATTTACCATTCTGTGTTCTTCTGCAATGACATAAATTACAATGTTGGTAATAAATTAGGAAATATCATGAGTCATATTAATTCAATGGAAAAGTTCTCTGATGATATTTCTTTTGAAACACTAACAGACAAAGACTAGACCCTTTCAGTCCACCTTATGTGACAAGCGACTGACCTGTCCACAATAGGATAGATTCCCGTGGATGGAGAAAGTTGCCACGTGCCATCTTGGCAGCATTCTGGCTACCTCTTCCCAGTATTTATTAACATACCCCATAACGTAGTGGACAAAAAGAAAACAAATGAATTAAAAAAAACACTGCTGTTGATACTACAAGTAAGACCAAGTTCTCATAATACTCTGAAACTAAGACAGAAGAAAGTGCCTATATCTAGCACCTATCAGGTGACATCAACTCACTTAAATTTCATCTAACTTCTTATAATCGAGAAGACTCTGTGCGAAAGCTTGTTTGCCCATGAAAGTGTAAGGTTGAAAATACTTTCATATTAGATTTAGATTTCTAGTCAGGCAATGAAAAGAATGCTAAATTTGACCATATTTTTAGAATAAAACTCAAGTCAAAAACTTACACATTTGGGAGGGCCTCCCTGGGTCTCCTTCACAAGCTACCTCATATGTCTTCCTAATCGTCCAGCACACGCTTGGTGGGGATGTGTTGGCAGTGATACTTCAATACAATTTAGTTTGAAAGACAGGAAACAAACTAATATGTCCAAAAAAATAGTTTCCATAGGTAAGCAAGATGGCAAAGAATTAGAAAAATTTGCTATATAAAGAACATAGCAGAACTGAGTGGTAAGTATGCTATTTTCAGTCCTGATCAGATACTTAGTAGGGAACACAGTTCAGGACTCCAGACTAGAGGCAAGTTCTGATGAAATTAATCAACTTGGTTAAAGCTTTAAAAATAGTTTCTTTACTTTTTTAGGGGCGCCTGGGTGGCACAGCGGTTAAGTGTCTGCCTTCGGCTCAGGGCGTGATCCCGGCATTCTGGGATCGAGCCCCACATCAGGCTCCTCCGCTATGAGCCTGCTTCTTCCTCTCCCGCTCCCCCTGCTTGTGTTCCCTCTCTCGCTGGCTGTCTCTCTCTCTCTGTCAAATAAATAAATAAAAATCTTTAAAAAAAATAGTTTCTTTACTTTTTTAAAGATTTTATTTATTTATTTATTTGAGAGAAAGCACGGGCTGTGAGGGAGGGGCAGAGGGAGAGGGGGGAGCAGATTCCACGCTGAGCCAGGAGCCCAACGCGGGGCTGGATCCCAGGACTCCGAGATCATGATCTGAGCCGAAGGCAGACACTTAACCAAATGAGCTACCCAAGCCCCTGAAAACAGAATTTCTGAAGAAGAAAAGAAGAGCCTGGATTACTAAATATATGTGAGAATTTATGATGACCATCCCTGCATTTTAGCTCCACAAAGGTCAGAACTTTCAGAAAAGAACACAGAAAAGCCCAAGGAATTTAAGTTCATCATCGTCACACACAAAAAATACTCAGCTTCTAAGGGAGTCCATTTGTGGTATAAAGAGGGACTTCTACATAGGTCACATCCCTCAGGAGTTTATAGGCTAAATAATTCCTTACAATTACAGTTTCAAAACAGCAAAATGGGACACCCACAAAAGGGAGCAGAACTTCTAAAAATATTCTATAGTTTTGGGGTGCCTGGGTGGCTCAGTCGGTTAAGCATCTGCGTTCAGCTCAGGTCATGATCCCAGGGTCCTGGAATTGAGCCCCATGTCTGGCTTCCTGCTCAGCGGGAAGTCTGCCTCTCCCTCTGCCCCTACCCCCACTCACGCTCTCTCTCTCTCTCAAATAAATAAATAAAATCTTTTTTTAAATTTCTATAGTTTTAAAATAGAAATATTAAGTGCTTGGGGATGTGCAGACAGATATGATGCATTCCAGCCAATCAACAGTTAAGTATATACACTTAAGTCTCCCTATCCCTGTGATTCCTGAATAATTCAGACAAGAAGCACATGACAGGACTGTCTGTTCTGAGGGCCAGCTCTGAATGACAGTAGCAAGTTGAACTGCAGGTTCTGGTTTGCCCTTGACCTTCCAATTCAGATTAGAGTAGGTCCCTTTAACTTGAGACCAGAGGAAGTCCAGAAACTTCTACATTGTACCATTTAATCCTGAAGAGACAGAACTGTTTTTCCAAAGAACTCATCAGGGTCACAACATGAGTAAACATTCCAAACTGCAAAATGTGGAACACACCAAATGCCCACGGACAGTGATTTTCTTGTATGATAACAGATTTCATAACATCTGTCAGGAAAGTGTCAGCCCTTGGCGGCTGATGTTTTCATCAGTGCCTCAGTCTGGCAACCATGGAACGTCCACAGTCTGCTGGGGTAACTTTACCACACAACCATCAGCTCCTTAATAAGCCTCAACGTAACAGGGGCCTCTGTGAAGCTGTGCCGTGCACAGCCTGCTGCCTCGGGAAGAGCAGGCGCTGAGGTCTGACGCCGTACAGACAGAATGTCAGACAGGGGCGAACACCACACACCTGAGAAAGATCACTCTTGTCATAGTAGGAAAAGAACAGAAAGACAAAGACCTTCAGGAATCCCTCCTCAAGATAAGCCTAGGTATCAACTGGTCAGATAAGCAGAGGAGCGAAAGGAAATCGCCTTCATTAACGGACTCCACTAAGCCCGGAAGAGGTCACTGCAGAGGCACAGGGATGGGAATGGATAAGGACCGGGTGTTGGACACCCACTGGAAGGCAAACGCACGTAGGGCTGATGTGTGGGCCTGGGGTCCCATGCGGCCTTCTGTACCTTTCAGCCCTGAGCGGATGACAGTAGGAGACAAGTCATCGTAGTTGTTCATTAAGCTGATGTCCCCCGAGGTGAAGCTGACGGTGAGCAGTGGCTTGATGTTCTGCACCGGGATGGGATACGCTGCTGGACCATCTGCCGGGACAAAAGTGCTGAGTGAAAAGGAGGCAATGGACACATGACCCCAATCCAGACGGCCTGAAAAACCGCCTGACATCGCAGGTCAGACTCTGGGCCGGGGTGTTACTGAATACGGCCGTGTTCTACCCCACGCACAACCTACACGAGGCCATCAGAGGGATGCTTACCAGAGCACTCTGGCGTGAGGAGAAGGATGGGGACAGCTAGCCCTGGAGGCACCAAGTGAGGTGCCTTGGGCTCTGTTGTATGGTGGTGAGAATACGTGTGGAAAGATTATTAACTTGTGTGTTAATGTGTCATGTTTCTAATGATGTGTAAACATCGATTATTTTAATGTCATATTATGTGTAAGGATGGTGGGAAGAGGGACGAAAACAAGTTCTTAATCCTGGTCCAATGCAGAGAGAAAAGCTGCTTTTCAACGCTAATGCTCTCTCGTTGAACATTATAGGAAACGAGGAGCCACAACAGCCACTCTGAGTTCTTTGTCAAGTTTTTACCACAACAGACCCCAAATTTGGAGAAAGGCCAAGGCTGGATGTAGCTCAGAAGGAATTTTGCTACATCTGCAGTGCACAGCCAGTATAAAGAAAATTCTGCTTTGTAAGGTCAAGGAGTACTCATGGATGCTAAGGAAAAGCTGTGATGGGTCATTATCTGGATTCTTCCACATGTTGTTTCAAAAGTAAAAGTCAGTCCCTCCCACAGGCCAGGATAAATCAGGGCCCTTTCAGAAGAACCCCGGAGGCCTCACACCCATGCTGAGCTCATCCCTGGCAGCCATCCAGAGTGGGCCGGCCTGACATCCGCACGCTCACCCCCAACTCAGCCCCGCCCGTGGAGGATCCTCAGCTGTTACTTTCCTTTGCTTCACTTTAAGTTGCTGTAGGTACCCACCTCTATGCTCAAATTCCCTGGGCCACCAAGGAAAACCCTTCTCTATGTGAAAGGTAAATCCCAGTCATCCTCCCAACTGCCCCATGGCTCATGTTAGAGTAGCAGCCAGGGACTAAGTTCTATTCTTGGTCTTATCCTGAACCTGCTCTCTGGATCTTGTTTCTTCCCATAATACATGGGGCTGAGTAAACCTGCAAGTCAAGTTCTGTTTTCAAAGTATGTTGAAAAATATCCAGTGTTGTAAGACATTGACTTTATTACTATGAGGCTGGAGAAATGATTAACACTTCACTCAGGGCTAGGGTCCTACTAGGAAAGGGCATGGTGACTTCTCAAATGGAAATACTCTCTCTGCCCCCCCCCAAGCCCCACCCGTCCTGAAACACCACCACCCATCTACAGTTTCTTTTCTGTGCAAACATCATCTTCTCCTTAAATGAATGACTGAATGAGTATGCGTCTGTCTCTGGGAAGCACCATGTATTATATCACGTCTGGGACAGGAGAAGATAAAATGAGAGCACTCCAAGTACCAATGGAGGTAGATGCTGTTGGGGGACAAAATTAAAGAATATTTTCTAGACCAGCCTTTCACAGGATGAACTGCCCACAGTCACAGGAAAGGGGAGAAATCGTCCAGCCCATCAAGGGCGCTCAGTGAGCAGTGTGGACGCAGCTGTCCAGGCTGAGGGCAGAAGTCCTGCAGCAGTATGGCCACGTCTAATCTGCCATGATTTCATAATATATTTGCCTTTAAAAAAAGAGGGATGGAGTATTGGGGAAGAGCCAAAGCCCCGAGGAAGCCAGGGCTGAATGCTACTGTTGGTGATGGCCAGCGTGACCATCAAAGGCTTCTGCTTTTGTGTGGATGGGGGGGGGGGGTCTCTTACATATTTGAGGGATAAAAGACACTGCAAAGGCAAAGGAGGCTGAAGTCTGAAATTACCCCCACCCAGAGCCTGAAACCTTTCCCTGACACCCCGAATGTTAAAAAACTGGATGCCAACGGATCTAAGCTAACACCACTTGTGAGGCTTATGGGGGGGAAGGCAGGTTCTTCTGAGTTGAGAAAAAGAAGTTTTCGCCCAAAATAAATAAGACGGGGCACAGATGGCAGCCCAGCGTACTGGCCTGTATTACCGGCAGAACTAATCCTTTTCTCACACAACTAAAGCTATGGGCTTTAATGACATTAGGGATTTGGAACACCACAGATTAAGTTATAGTAATAGCACAGCATTTCTCATCTCCAGCTCTCTTCATTCTCGCTAAGCAGCTAAGCCCCACAACACCCTAGGGACACAGAAAGGGTCATTTCATGTCTAGCGACACCTAAGCCAATGGAGCCTCATCAGCCTGCACAGTGATTCTGAGAAAAGGGAAGGCAGAGGGAAGACAGCCGAGTCAAGCCCCAGACGTTCCGCCACCCTGCCTTGGCGTCTCCGGAGCCCTTCCCAGAAAGTCAGCGTGCTGTCCGTATGGCACACCTTAACCCTCCCACCTCCTCCTGCCGGCTACCTTGGGGCGGGGAGTAGTCGTCCGAGTCGGTGTCGCTCTCACTGCTGTCCTCCACCAGAAAGGCAGGGTAGTTCCAGGACATGCTGAGGATGCCATCAGACTCGTGCAGGAGGACGTGGGCCAGCATCCTGCCATGGCAGTCCATGACGATCACCTGCCCGTCAGCCGTGCCAAACAGCACCTGCAAGCAACAACCAGGACCCTTGACGGATGAGGAGAGGGACTGCGGTTCCTGGCAAACGTCGTCACCTCAACTTGTTTAAAAGGACAAAATGTATTTAGGACTAAAAAAACAGAGCAGTTAAGTAGCTGAGGGGATACACAAAGCATTAAGTACCAGAAACTTAGCTGGCGATTATTGCAGGAATTTTAGTCCTCTTAAACTGAAATGTGACTAATTGCAAAATAAACACATTTGTTATGCCGTATGGATACGGACAAATAACACCAGCAAAATCACTGCCTCGCTTTTTGTGGGTTGTTTTTGTTTGCATGTTTGGGTTTTTTCGTTGGAGATCAAGGGTTAAGAAGATGATATTTATTTTTCTGGGGAAAAAAAAAAGCAGCAGCAAAGGTTCAGTAAGAATTTCTCAAATTTAGAAGAAAAACTTCATCTGTATGTTTGATAAAAGAGAAAACACAACTGGTTATATAAGCAGGTTATCTAACCACATTTGGAAAGAAGATGCTCCTGAAATAGTTTGTCTCATGTTCTATTTAACTAAGAATAATATTGGTATTAATGTATTAATTAATAATTAATGTTATAATGTACTAACAATATTAACACATTCACTGAGTGCTTACTTTCTGCGTAGCGCTATGCTAAGAACTTTACCTCATGTATAGTCAAAATAATCCAGCACTGTCCATACAGAGCTCAGGTGGGCCTGACACCCTGGTGTGCAGAGGGCTGCCCCCACAGAATTCCCCTCACTTCCCCTGGCCCTGGAGCACACACTGCGGAGCGTGCCAGGGGTGCAGACAAGCACGTGGTCAGAGTGAAAGCACAGGCAGGGCAGAGGAAGGGCTAACCCGCCTCCATCAGGCAGCAAGCAGAGGAGCCTCTCGCAGCTGCTAGAAGCCCCCGACATGAGTTGTGTCTTCTAGCTGGATCATCCATGGATGATACCAAGGTGATGAACCAAGGGGAACCTCAGGGCCACGGAAAGCAGGACCTCTATGGGGAATATACCGTGTTCTCTTCTGCTTTGTGTGGTGGGCTCTATAGTTTCTGTATCTGTTGGCATTTAAAACTTTTTTTTCTTTTCTTTTCTTTTTTTTTTTTTTTTGGCATTTTTGTGTTTACTGAGATCTGTGCATTCATCAGCAATGATTGTGAGAAGCATGCAACCTCTCTCTATTCTACAGTTGCAGAAACAACCTGAGAAGCTGGGGCAGCTGACAAGGCCATTAAGTGGTCAGGCCACTGGGCTAGTTCACTGCAAAGACTAGGATTTACACAAAGGGAAAGTTATTTAAGGGCTTGTTAGGTCCTTGCCTCTTTTTGCTGTTAAGATTTTGACATTAAGTTCTTTGGGGGCAAAGACTGTCCACAGCTGTCCCCCTGGTACCTAACAGCTTTGGTGGCTGAGGGCACTTAATAGTATTTATTGTTAAATGAAGTCAAGTCACTGACCATCAAAAGGCATTTTTAGGACATCAATCCTGATGATTAAGATAGATCAACTGCAAGGGAAGATATATTTCATTTAAGTAGTAAAAAGCTCACAGAATTTACAGAGCTGCTTTAGAATAAACTGACTGTCCACCAAATATTCCTTTAAACATATCTATATTTTAATGACTGAAAACTAAAAAAAAAAAAAAAAAAAAAGGCTAAATTGTTTTTCTCCAAGGGCAGTGAGGAATCTATTACTGCACTCGGCTTAAAAAAAAACCACACAAACTACTAGAAACACAATGAAACCTTTTGGAAGACGTTGAATCTTTGGCTGCCAATGGAGAAACTAAGTACCGGCTGGCATGTCTGCAAAGACCTCACGTGGCAAAGACACAGAGGGACGGGGGCATCGGAGTGGGGGGTCAGACCTGCTGAAGCCCCAGACGAGGAGGCACTGAATGTGCTCACCAGGCAGTTTCAGTGGTGAAAAAGATGGAACATGACTTCTCATAACTTTAACTGCAATGTACAATTTATGTATTTCTTTTTTTTAAAGATTTTATGTATTTTTTGAGAGAGGGGAGGGAGAAGTAGACTCCCCGCTGAGCAGGGTGCCTGAGGTGGGGCTCGATCCCCAGGCCATGAGATCATGACCTACCCGAAGACAGGCACTTAACCAACTGAGCCACCCAGGAGCCCCTAATTTACATATTTCAAAAGAAAAAGACATGTGGGAGCCTCGCTCTAAGGCCAATGTCAAGGGTGATGTCCCCAGGAAGCAGGCTGTTTTTGTCCCCCTTTCCACATTCTCCTTCATTGCTCAAGTCGGTCTTGACGTGCAGCCATGTATCTTGGTGCTGGGTGAAGCGGTTATTTTATCATTTGTAAGTGCTGTTTCTAATAAAGATAGTTCATTAGCAGGCCACGGCCAACAGTTATTCTTCACAAGCACTCACAACTAATATGTATCAATCCCAAACGAGTTCCCAACCCCTCCTGTTATAGGGTCACGTTACTCTAGTCTTCCACTGGTGCGATCATTACTATTCTCAAATATTACTATGGTAATATTTGATTTGTCTGACTTCTATGCTAGGCTATAAGCTTCTCAGGACATGGCCTATGCGTGCTCAGCTCACTACTATCTCCCCAGGGCCTGTCATAGTAGATGACACATGGCAGTCAGTATTTGTGAAGGGAGGGAGGAAATGCTTCTGCATGGAGTATCTTTTGAGTAATGCTCACATTTTTCCATTTTAGAGAAGAACAGATACCAGACAATAGAATAGACATCTAATTTCTGAATAAAGGATGGGTGATTTAGTGAGGCATCAGTGTTCAACATTACACTAAAGCCAGCCCCCAAATTCTCCACCATGAATCAATCCCAACTACAGCTCTCCTGGGAAGATAATGCATTATTACGATCAGAGAGAAGGGAAAACGCAGCACTAACAGTCTAGTTGTCAAGCAATGATGGAGGAAGTTACTCTGTTTGGGAACAAGTATGTCACAGATAACTGAAGAACACTGATACAACATGAAATCAGATTTTAAAAAATCTCCTCTATTTCAAGTTCTTTTCATGCCTAATCACTTCCAATGAGACAAAGCTTATGTGAGCAAAGCACTTTAAGAGAACAAGACAGAAAAGTCTAATAATAATGAATACACAAATAGGCACATGCATCCATCTCTGCTTCTACTCCCTCACGCTAGACAGGCTGGTGCTGTCTCTTCCTTCCCAGCTCCGTCTCTTCTAAGCTTGGCCCTAAGCTGTCTTCCCTCTCTAGGAGATCACAGTTGTGTGCATGGCCTCAAAGTCCCTATTCAGGGCTGGCTCCCTGCTCAGGCCTCTTCCCTTCACTCCAGACTCCCACATCTGATATTTCTTACCCGCCACCGACCCCTGGATGTGCCAAAGGCCCTTCAGAACCAACATGTCTCAAGTGAAATGTGTGACTTCATCCTTTCCCCAACCTACATACACACACACACATGCACGCACGCCATGCACAGCCAGGTCCTCTTACAGCAAAGCAAAGACTGTGACTTATATTTTATCTCCAATGTCCAGTACAGTGTCTGGGATAGAACAGGTGCTCAGACATCATGTGTGAAGGCTCTGGGGACCCACCACACGTAATTAATCTCACTTTACCATGGCCCCTCAGTACTCTCAACTTTGCTTTGTTTTCGCAAGCCTGTCTTTCCCATTGAACCATGAGCTTCTCGAGGACAGGTCTGCAGCCCAGGTTCTCACATGCTACCTGTCACAAGCAGATCCTCAGGGACTATTAGTAAATGTATTTGTTACCAAAGTTTTGGCCTTTGCCCAGTGTCTTCCTACAAATGAAGCAAAAACTTCTTTCCTTTCTTTTTTAAACTATAAACCAATGCTCAAATCCTCCCATAAAACTGGCCTCCAAAATACTTTCAGTAATGGATGAAGAAATAAATTTCTGTCTCATATTTTTCCTGCTATTTTCACTGTTGCAGGCTTCATGTAGGGGCCAGGAAAATACTCCCTCTGCCATGGGTACCCCGAGAACCAAATAGGCTGGTAGAAACCTGCTGGCCCTCAGACCATACCCACTCAATGGCTGGACCTCATTGCAGGCGGTGTTTAATATCAGTGTACTCCATTCTAAACTATTTTTAGATGTAATTATTTAAAAATACAACACACTACCAGTAATTTAAAATGAACCAAGCCACGAGCCAAAGGTGGTAGGAAGAAGATGTAAAATCATTCAGAAGACTTACGGTTTGGAACCAGTGATAATATCTCATCCGTACTTTTATTTTTGGAGACTGGTATTCATCTACATTTTTGAATAAAGACCATATTAGGAAATTTCAACTATAAAAATACATGCTTCTATAAATGTTCACCTCTTTTGTAGTAGAGTTTAACTAGCAGCCACTGGAACTAGTTCCAGAAGGAGATGACCTTTTTGTCCATATATTTTGCTTTTGTGATTTAAGCTAGTGGAGCAGATAACAAAGTGATTACACGCTCCTACTGGTAACCTCAGCCCCACTGGTGGCAAATGTCTAAATGTGCCACGGTGGAGAGAGGAATGAAGGGACAAACCATGATGTTCCTTTGCTCTTTAGAAGGTAACTTCTGTTCAGAGATGCCACTGAAGTAAAACTTTATTTCTGAAAGACCTCCCTGTTGGAGTTTCAGAGCGCTAGCTCTCAAATGCTTCAATGCCAGATTTGAATATTTTGAAACTAAAGAAACAGAGTCACTGAAATCAGACTGTTGTAAATGACAGAATTCCTCACTGATTAACAGAGTATTTCCTAGTTTAAATGAAAAGGATGAAATGTAATTTCACAGTTGACTATAACAATCATTTCATTTTTTTTTAAAGGGGGAAAGGGGAGAGAGTTGGGGGAGAAAGGCAGAGAGAGATAGAGAGAGAGAGAATCTCCAGGCTCCATGCCCAGCACAGGGCCAGACACTGGGCTTGATCTCATAACCCTGAGATCACGACCTGAGCCAAAATCAAGAGTTGGATGCTTAACTGACTGAGCCACACAGGCGCCCCAACAATCATTTCTAAAACAGATATTTTAAGACTTATTCTGATAAATATGGGAAAGAAATCTCACCAAAAAGATCTATAATAAAAAATTTGTACCTTTGGGCTAAACATGTAATTTTGGTCATTGCATTGCTTCACTGCAGAATAACTACTTACAAACTACCTCATAAAGATGACACACTATCCTGTTTAAAGAGTTTCAGAGAAGGAAATACTCTTTCTGCCTCAGGCATCAATTTTAATGTTAAATAATTCCTGTTGCTAGAACATTCTTCCCTATAGCTTTCAGACTCCATTTTTAAAGTTATTCACCCTTCTAAGATGCCCACACATGGTTTCTGGGGATGGAGGGGGATGGTCTGAGTATAAGACTAATTAAAACACACATTTAACTAGGATATCTCCAGAAGGATACATAGTAACTGGAGATGCCATTACCTGTGGGGAACAGAACTGGGTGGCCTGGGGATAGTGGAGGAAAGGGGATTTTCATCATATACGCTTTTGAACATTTACAATTTTAAACCACGTGAATATACTATTAAAATATATATTTAAGGGGCACCTGGGTGGCTCAGTCGGTTGGGTGTCTGCCTTTGGCTCGGGTCATGGTCCCGGAGTCCCAGGGTCGAGCCCTGCATTGGGCTCCCTGCTCAGTGGAGAGCCTGCTTCTCCCTCTGCCCTTCACCCTACTTGTGCTCCTCTCTCTCTCAAATAAATGAAATCTTAAAATAAATTTTAAGATGCACTGAATGAGGTAGGAAAAATGTTCCAGGAATACAGCTCTCTATCAGATCTTTGGAGTAGGGTGAAAATGCCTAGTGCAGGTACTCACCACCACATGGTCCTTGGGGGTAAATATGTACCTTTAATTTGGGAAGGAGATGGTAAGTGACACTGGAATCTACTTAGCCTGTTTGGTTAGAGAAAACAGTTTGACTCTGTTGGAGGAAACATCCTTTTGTTTGCAAAGGACTCAGGACTGGGAGTCAGCTGGCCAGGTATCTGGTTCTTTTTTTATTCCTAACTACTTATGTAACTTTGAATTCTTCATTTACCTCCTTGAGTGTTGGTCTCCTCTGTCAGCTAAAAAAGTGTTATGAAATGGGCTCTCAGATCCTTTCCTGCTTTAAAATGCTCCAAGTTTTAAAAATATATCTAAATATATTTCTCCGTATTTGGGAAACAGTTATTTCTTCCTGTGGCTACTAATAAACTTCTTCAACAAAAGCACTAAGATGAAATGATTTCCGAAATGACTCTGAGGAGAGTCAGTTTCTGGCTCACCAGTAGCTGTTGGGGTACACAGTAATGGGAGCTGACCTAACAGCACCTGTGACTGGTGTCAAAGATAAACAAAACCAGAAACTAAGGAGGTAAGAACAGATTTTAACCAGTAGTAACTACTGCCTTAAGGAAGAGAGTCCAGCGTGAACTGAAGGTGACAGGGCATTTTAAAGGGAGAACGGGGGCCAGCAGGGGGTGCTGTTGAGCAGAGTCAGACCTAGAAATACACAAAAAGTGGAAGGTGGGGTTTGTCAGTGTGATTGGGCCACCTGGGCTAGCTAGCTGGTGCTTATTGAAGTTAGGGTCCTACACACCCACAGAGACTGGGTTTCAGAGGCACCACGGTCAGGTGCTGTCTGGAACAAACAGTAGATTCTTTTGGCAGCCTTGAGCTTTCCCAGGCAAGAAGTTAAGGGGGCTGGAGTTGTCACCCTTAGCGACACAGCTTTGCATTGACAGGAAGGAACTATGCTAGTATTTGTTCAAGTCTCTTAGACTGTGTGTGTGTGTGTGCGCGCGCGCGCACGTGCACACACGCACACACATATGAAATCATTTGTGATGAGAATCCAGTTTTGTAGGTCAAGGTTGAGGCCTAGTCAAGAAGAGGGCTCAGTGGGGCCTGCCTAGAATTTAATCAGAGAATGTCACTGGTAGCGGCACACACATCACCTCTCCTCAACAAGACACGAGGATATATTCAATGCCAGGGCGTAGGGCTGTCAAGAGCAACAATGCACTTGTGGTTCAGCAATGCTACCAGGAACCCTGGGAAGCTTAATTTTGTAGTTCAGCCATCTGAACAAACACTGGCATTAATACCACAGCCACCACCATGCTGTGGTATTAATAAAGGCTTACAAAGAAAATATAACATTAAATGAACAAGAAACTGACTTCAAAATAAATTTAGACCCTCGATATATTATGGTGGTAAGAAAACTTAACATGAGATCTATATCGTTAAGTTTTTAAGTGTACAGTACAGTATTGTTAAGTATAGGCTCAATGTTATCCAGCAAATCTCTAGAACTTAATTATCTTGCATAACTAAAACTTTATACCCATTGAACAGCAACTTCTTGTTTTCCCCTCCCCCTAGCCCAAGGCAACCATTATTCTACTCTCAGCTTCTAGGAGTTTGACTTTTTTAGACACCTCATTTAAGTGACATCACGTGGTATTTGGCCTTCAGTGACTGGAATATTCATTTGGCACAATGACCTCAAGGTTTATCCAAGTATTATTCTGCCCTCCTTTATAAGGATGAATAATAGTCCATTGTGTGTATGTATATATGTATATATGTGTGTGTATCACATTTTCTTTATCCTTCATTCACTGATGGATATTTAGGTTGTTTCCCCATCTTGGCTACTGTGAATAATGCTGCAATGAACATGGTTGGATAAATATCTCTTCAAGACCCTGCTTTTAACTTTCGGAAAAATACCCAAAAGAATTTTGGGATTACTGCATCACATGGGTAGTTCAATTTTTCATTTTTTGAGGAGCCTCCATACTGTTTTCCATAGCTACATTTTACAACCCACCAAAAGTATAAAGGGTTCCAATTTCTCCACATCCCAGCCAACATTTCTTTGTTATCTTTTGTCTTTTCTTTTTTTGACAATAGCACTCTTAACAGGTGTGAAATGATATCTGATTGTGGTTTGACTTACATTTCCCTGATTAGATATATTAAGCATCTTTTGCTTGGAGAAACGTCTATTCAAGTCCTTTGTCCATTCTTAATCTGGCTATTTTTATTTATTTATTTTTGCTACTTAATTCAAGGAGCTCCTTATATCTTTTGGATATTAACTGCTTACCACATACACAGTTTGAAAATATTTTCTCCCATTCTACAGGTTGCCTCTTCATTCCATTAATTGTTTTCTATGCTGTGCAGAAACTTTTTAGTTTGATGTAACCCCCATTGAATAATTTTGTTTTCGTTGTCTATTCTTTTGGTGTCATAACCAAAAAATCATTGCCAACACCAATAACACAAAGTTTCCCAACGCTTTCTTCTAGGAGTTTTACAGTTTCAGGTCTTGAGTTTAAATCTTTAATCCATTCTGAGTAGAGTTTTATATATGCTGTAAGACAAGGGTCCGATTTCATTCTTTTGCATATGAATATAGTTATCCTAGAGACATATGTTGATGAGACTAGCATTTCCTTATTGTATATTCTTGGCAGCCTTGTTGGGATGCATTGGCTCATTTCCGGGCTCTCTATTCTGTTCCACTGGTCTCTATGCTTGTATTCATGCCAGTACCACACCGTTTTATTAATGTAGCTCTGTAATGTATTTTGAAATCGGGAAGTGTGATTCCTCCAGCTTTGTTCTCAAAACTGTTTTGGCTATTCCAGGTTCTTTGTGGTTCCTTTTGAACTTTAGGATTGTTTTTTTCTATCTCTGTAAAAAATGCCACTGGGATTTTGATATGCATTGAATTCGTAGATTGCTTCATGTGGTATGGACATTTTAACAACATTAAGTCTTCAGTCCACGAACATGGTATGTTTTCCATTTATTTGTGTCTTCTTTCTTTCTTTCATTAGGGTTTACTTTTCACTATACAAGTCTTTCACCTCCTTGGTTAAATTTATTCGTTTATTCTTCTAATGCTATTACACGTAGGAACTGTTTTCTTCATTTTCTTTTCAGATGGTTCATTGCTAGTATATAAAATGCAACTGATTTTTGTATATTGATTTTGTATCTTGCAACTTTACTGAATTTGTTTATTCTAACAGGTTTTGTGTGTGTGTGTGTGTGTGCGCGCACACACGCACATGTGTACTCTTCAGGGTTTTTTACCTATAAGATCGTATCATTTGTAAACAGATAGTTTTACTTTTTCCTTTCCTGTCTGAATGTCTTTTCTTTTTCTTGCCTAATTGCTCTAATATTCCCAATACCATGCTGAACAGAGATGGAGAGAGTGATCATCCTTGTCTTGTTCCTGATCCCAGAGCTAAAACTCAGTTTTTCACTGTTAAAGCATGATATTAGCTGTGGGACCTTCACATATGGCCCTTATTACATTGAAGTAATTTCCTTCTATTTCTAGTTTGTTTAGATTTTTTTTTATGCAAGGGTGTTGAATTTTATCAAATGTTTTTTCTGCACCTTTGAGGGGAATCATGTGATTCTTATCCTATATTCTATTAATATGGTGTATCACATGAGTTGATTTTCATATGTTGAACATCCTTGCCTACCAGGAATAAATCCCAGTTGATTAATGTATATGATCCTTTTAACTTGCTGCTTAATTCAGTTTACTAGTATTTTGTTGAGGATTTTTGCATCTACATTCATCAGGGACATTGGTCTGTAATTTTCTTTTTTTACAGTGTCTTTGTCAAGCTTTGGTATCAGCGTAATGCTTCCCACTTAAAATAAGTTTGGAAGTGTTCCCTGCTCTTCAAGTTTTTGGAAGAGAGAGAAAAAGAATGGTGTTAATTCTTTAAATGTTTGGCAGAATTCACCAATTAAGACATCTGGTCCTGGCATTTTCTTTCTTGTGAGGTTTTTGATTACTGATTCAATCCTGTTGCTAGTTATAGGTCCACTCAGATTTTCTATTTCTTCATGACTCAGTTTTGGTAAGTTGTATGTTTCTAGGAATTAAACATCTCTTCTAGGTTATCTAATTTGTTGGCATGGAATTGTTCCTAGTAATCTCTAATGATCCTTTTTATTTCCATGACATTAGTTGCAATATCTCCCCTTTCATTTCTTTCTTTCCTTTTTTTTTTTTTTTAAAAGATTTTATTTTTAAGCAATCTCTACACCCAATGTGGGGCTCGAACTTAAAATCCAGAGATCAGAGTGATATATTCTACTGACTGAGCCAGCCCGGCACTCTTCCTCTTTCATCTCTGCTTTTACTTGAGTCATCTCTCTTTTTTCACTTAAAGTTTTGTCAATTTTGTTGATCTTTTAAAAAAATCAACTCTTAATTTCATTTTTTTCCCTATTGTTTTTCTATTTTCCATTTCCATTGCTCTAAATCTTAGTATTTCCTTCCTTCTGCTAACTTGGGCTAAGTTTGTTCTTTTTTTTCCTAGTTCCTTGAGGTGTAAAGTTAGATTGTTTGAGATCTTTCTTCTTTTTTCATTGTCAATATTACTGTAAACTTCCCTCTTTGTACAACTTTTACTACACCCCATAAGTTTCAGCATGTTGTGTCTTCATTTGCATTAGTTTCAGCGTATTTTCTAACTTCCCTTGTAATTTCTTCATTGGCCCATTTGGTTAATCAAGGGTGTATTCTTAAATTTCCACATATTTGTGAATTTTCCAGTATTACTTCCACTGTTCATTTCTAGTTTCATTCCGCTGTGACTGAAAAGGATTACTTGATGTAATTTCAATTTTCTTAAATTTGTTAAGACTTGTTTTGTGACCCAACACATGAACTATCCTGGAGAGTGTTTCTTGTGTGCTTCAGAAGAAGGTATATTCTGCTTCTGTTGGGTGAAATATTCTACACACATCTGTTAGGTCCACTTGGTAAATACTGTTGTTAAAGTCCACTGCTTCTTTAAATGGATTTTCTGTCTGGATATACTATCTGGTATTGAAAGTGGAATAGTGAAGTCTCCTACCATTACTATATATATTGCTGTAGTTCTCCTTTCAGTTCTATCAATGTTGGCTTTATATATTTAGTGTTTTATATATTTAGGTATTCTGATGTTACATGTATATATATTTATAATTGTTCTATCGTCTAGGTGAACTGACCCTTTTTCCATTACATAATGTCTTTCTTTGTCTCTTGTAACAGTTTCTGACTTAAAGTCTATATTGTCTGATATAAATACAGTCACCCCTGCTCTCTTTTGGCTAACAATTGCATGGAGTTATCCTTTTACTTTTAGCATACATCTGACCTTAAATCTAAAGAGTATCCTGTAGGCAACATACGACTGGACCTTGCTTTTTTTTTTTTTTTTTTAATCCATTCAACTACTCCATGTCCTTTTACTGGGAGTTTAATCCGTTTACATTTAAAGTTATTATTGATAGGAAAGAACTTACTACTGCCATCTTGTTAATTGTTTTATGCCAGTCTTGCAGTCCTTTTGTCTTTATTTTCCTCTCTTGCTCACTCTGCATTGGGCCAGGGAGAGGGACTGTTTTGAGTACTGCCACACTAATTCAAAGCACTATCTTAGTTCTCAGTGGCCTCCAGGTATCCTGCTAGCCCTTTGAGATAGGTGAGACAGAAGCCAGTGCTCCAGCCACACCCAGAAAAAATCAGAATGTTAGACATATGATTCAGTTCTCTCCTTTTCTTCCTGGAGAGAAGCTGAAAGGCTGGGGGATTTCTCTAGATCATATTGCACTTTGCCAGGGGTAGTGATTATGGCAAGAGGGTATCTTGAATTTTCCTACCAGCTTTGATGTGGCTGGTTTCACACTCATCTGGGGGTAGAGGAGCCTTTCAACTAGTTTCTGGATTTCTCACAAAGGGAACTGGTCTGTGTATTGTTGATTTGGTGTGTTTGTTGGGGAAAGGAGGGTCAGGACTTGCTATTCAGCTATCTTGCTGATGCTGCTCCTGCCCAACATTTTAGAAAACACACTAAATAATCCATTTATATGAATAATTGCCTCCCATCTTTCAGTCTTTTTTTTTTTTTTTTTTAAGATTTTATTTATTTGTCAGAGAGAGAGTGCACAAGTAGGGGGAGTGGCAGGCAGGGGGAGAAGCAGGATTCCCGCTGAGCAAGAAGCCCAATGTGGAACGTGATCCCAAGACTCTGGGATCATGACCGGAGCCAAGGAAGACACTTAACCAACTGAGCCACCCAGGTGTCCCTCCATCTTTCATTCTTAAACTAAACTGTTCAGTGTAAATTTCAAGAAAGATTTTTTTATTTAAGGTATTTTATAATTTATCTATACTGAGTGTTCTATGTAGTGATTCTTCAATGATCCAAGTCCAGAGATAACAAAGAGCAACTGAATTTTAAACCTCTTAATTAACACTGTCAGTCACCCAAAATAGCACTGACAAAAAAGTATAAACATAGTAGCTGCACCTGTTTTTGCTAAAAAAATTCTATTTTCTCCTATGAAGAGCTCAACAGAACTTCCAGAATAACAAAAAAGAAAAATCTAAAAAAACTAAGCAGTGGCAACAGTTGCATAAAGATAGCCATGAAGGGTGGGAGGCCATCTCCTGACTTCTCTTCCTAAGTATGTTTCCATTATTTTCTTTGTTATTCACATCTTCCCTGCCTATTTTGGCAAAAACCATTCCTATGTATGTTCAGTTTAAGGCTTAAAATAAAATGGGCTTCCCTTTTGCAGTACACACACTACTGAAAAGTCATGAGAAAATCTAATGGGGAGGTAAGGAAGAAAATCACTCTTTCNNATGGTTTCAACTAAATCTAATTTCAAAGTTGTTCCCACAAATTGCTAGACAAGAGCTCTACTCCATAGGTCAATTTAACCTACTTACAGTTCACTCATGAATGAGGGTCTTCAGCTTAGGAATGGATCACTGATGTGTTATTCTAGTGAGTTGGTGGATATTAAAAATGATAAATAATTTGAGTAAAAGAGCTTATGTGAGAGAGATCCCCATGTTTCTTTCTTGTGGTGTTGAGCACAATGGCTTTCAAGTCTTTCCAGTGAAGCTAAAACTGATATAGCTCCTACAATTACTACCTTAGAGGACCAGGTGGAGAACCAGGGGCAATCAGCGGAGTCGCTCCAAACACCAGCACTTAATGGGCCAGCAAAGGGAAATATTTTCTCAGGGTGAATAAAAAGCTCCTTGCAAATAATACGCTGTGATTCTTTTTAATTTGGTTTTCAGTTTGACTTTTATTCTGTCAAAGAGTTGCCCTCATCTCTGAGGTAGTCACTACCCATTTGTCAAATATCGGCCATTTACTTTTCATTTATAAAACTGTGGTGGCAACATCACTTTTTTTGCTGAGAAACAAAGATTTGCACGACTTCTGAAGTTTCCTTTATAAGAAAAACTTCAGAATGACTACCATCTACTCTGATGCAACAGATGTCCTCCTTTAAAGCCATGGGCTAATCCAAGTACCAGACAAGTTATTTACTTCAATCTGACAAGAGCCTTCTTCAAAGTAAACAGGCGGTGTGAGCACAGCTCTGTGGTTACGGAAGGAAATGCCACGTTCTGAAGAGGTTTATAATGAAGCAAGCCACGCTACTGGGGATTTACTTTAAGTACAGTAAATTTAAAAAAAAAGAATAAATGGGTAAAAATGCAAACGTGGCAAAATATGTGCATTCTTCATTCTATTTATTTTTGATATGCTGATTTTTTAATAATCAAAGTTTAAAATTACCTAATTAAAAAACCCTCCAGAATTATTTATTATTTAGAATACTTCTGGAGAGTTAGCGAATCTCCTTGAGTTCTATGCTGGTACTTCAATCATAACCTTATACTTAAAGAGTAAAGGAATAATTACTGTTTGTAACTGATTAATATGTTAAAGCTTTAAGCGTATATTAGCATCTATGATTGTCTCTTTTTCAGCAATTAGTATCTCTGAAAAGATATCGTATAGAAACGATGTAAAATTTTTAGTTTTTAAATTCTTTGAACTAAACGAATTAAAAAGCCTGCAACAAAATCTCCCTTTTGATGACCTTGCCCCACTAACCACTCAAGTCCTGACTCTACTCCACTGCAAATGGGAAAGAAACGTTGCATTTTTTGCAAGGTATATACATGAAAACAGCTTTCCTTTCATAGATGCTGCAGAGGTACGACAGGTACTTTGTGGTTTTTCTCATTGCTGTCCCCTTCCCGGCACCAGCAAGATTTAAAGGTGGTGTACAAACACTGCGGGACTCGGGGTCACCAATCACACCAGCAGATGCCACATGTCAGATCAGGAGGGACTATGTTTTGTGAAAAACCTCCTTTCCTCTTCAGAGAAGAGCCTTGGGACTTACACTTTGAATCCAAAAGCAGAAAGAATAGAAAGAATACACCTTCCCTCTTCCTAGGTCAAAGAACACAAAACAACAAAACAATAACACATCAGAACAGAAGCTAGAGGAGAAGATGTCACCCCACTTATATCTGCAAGTGCTAAACCTGAATACTGGAAACTCTTACCTCGGGGCTGTTTAAGAAGTACTGACCCAGACTTCTACTTAATTTGAAATCATGATTTCAAGTGCCTAAGGAAATATTAGGTCTATTTAATTATTAAAGACCTCCTCCTTCTTCTTTTTTTTTTTTTTTTTTAAGATTTATTTATTTGAGGAGGAGGGAGAGAGTGCGAGTGTGAGCCCGAGCTGGGGGGGCAGAGGGAAAGAATCTCCAGCAGACTCTCTGCCAAGTGTGGAGCCTGATGTGGGGTTCGATCTCACGACCTGAGATCATGACTGGAGCCAAAACCAAGAGTCAGACATTTGACCAATTGTGCCACCCAGGGTGCCCAAAGACCTCCTTCTTTTAAAAAGAGTTTTAGTGTTTATAAACAAGTATTACCTCTAGTTCTGGAAAACTAAGTCTGGACATTTAGCCAAAAAAACGTATTAGGTGAAGAATGCTCATTTCACACCAAACCACCACCTTCTAAGCAAGGGCAATTTCTACTGAATATTCTTTTAAACTTTTTTTTTAAAAAGATTTTATTTATTTGAGGGGTGCCTGGGTGGCTCAGTCCTTAGGCGTCTGCCTTCGGCTCAGGTCATGATCCCAGGGTCGTGGGATTGAGCCCCGCATCGGACTCCCTGCTTGGCGTGGAGTCTGCTTCTCCCTTTCCCACTCCCCCTGCTTGTGTTCCCTCTCTCACTGGCTGTCTCTCTCTCTGTCAAATAAATAAATAAAATCTTAAAAAAAAAAGATTTTATTTATTTAAGGGACAGAGAGAGAGCATGAGCGAGAAAGCACAAGCAGCAGAGGGAGAGGGAAAAGCAGGTTCCCCGAGAGCAGGGAGCCCGATGCTGGGTTCATCCCAGGACACTAGGATCACCACCTGAGCCAAAAGCAGATGCTTAACCTACTGAAACACCCAGCTGCCCCCTTAATATTCTTTTAAATATGGAAGATTCCTTTATGTGGATATTAAAATATAATCACTATTTCAGAAACTCAGTTCACCTATATTTTAAAATCACTATATAAAGTATACCTGTATTTCATTAGGACTATGAACACCTGCAGCAAATACTTAAAATATTCCAGCTATGTCACAAACATCTTTTTCCTTATAGAACATTCCAAAGGAGAAACTGCTGGTTATTTATCGTAATTGAAGGTCAGGTGTAGTATCGATCTGTTGAAACCATAGTTTTCACGTATAGACTGTGCCTTACTGACCTTCCTTGACTTATGATGGGGTTACATCCCAATAAACCCATCATAAGTTGAAAACACCTTAAGCTGAAAATGTAGACAATACACCGAACCTACTGAACATCACGGCTTAGCCCATGATGTTCTAACTTCAACACGCTCAGAACGTTTACCCTACAAGCTGAGCAAAATCATCTAACACGAAGCTTATTTTACAATAAAGTGTTGAATCTCTCATGTAATTTATTCAATACTGTACTGAAAGGGAAAACCAGAATGGTTGTATTGGTTGCTTACCCTCGTGACTGCACAGCCGACTGGGAGCTACAGCTCCCACCCAGCGTCACGCAAGTGCCGTGCTAGCCCGGGAGAGGATTCAAACTCAAAATACAAAATGTGAAGTATGGTTTCTACTAAATGCATACTGCAGCCTTTGCACTATTATAATGTCAAAGTATCATAAGTCAAACCATCGTAAGATGGGGATCATCTGTACATACTTTGGAGAAGAAAATGTATTTTTAAAGCTCTAGTTCTCTTTCCTTTATTGTATGGGCTCGTGCTCTTGATCTATTTTTTAAGTTCGTGATCATCACACAATATCTCTGCTGTATAATTTAATCATGGTTTGTATCTTTCATCACCTGGATAAACTCTATGAAGTAACTGTACTTCCAAAATTGATAAACAACAAGCATTTGCCTTTATGATTTAAAAAAAAAATACTGACTTGTGTCCTCGTTAAAGGAAATGAGGCTTAAAGTTTCCTTCTCGTGGCTATAAACTTCCTAAATGTAAGTCCAGGATGTTCATCATGAACACGTGTCACGGGCACACGGATCAAGAGAGAATTTCAGAACTGTAACACCAAAAAAGTCTGTTGGCTCAGGATAAATAAAAATTGTCATTTCTACAGAGTAAAGAAGAGATGGACAGAGGTAAAGAGAGGACAGATATGACGCAGGAAGAAAAGGTGAAAACAAGTCTTAGGGCAGGTGGTCTGTGAAGATGTCATCAATTCTGTCCTGCTGTCCTCGGGCAGCACTGCAGGGGCACCATGCCAGGAGACAGGAACATGTCATCTTGCGAAGGCTTTCATCCAAGGAGATCACGTGTATTTTCTTGGCAGGGTATCCTAATATCTAATAACTCTCACTGAGCTGGATTTTCTATACCATGGGTTAGGATTAAACTGACAATGATTCACATTCAGACACTGCTTTTGGATTTGAGTAGGAAAAAGAATTCAGACATTAGGATCCCCATTCAAACTGCCTTCTAAAGGAGTGATAGCCGTATAGCCTGAAAAATGAAAAAAGAGAACAAAACAAAAAAATACCTGAATCTAATCAGTCATAACTAATGAATACTCTGCACCAATACTGGCAGATGTGGAAAAAAAAACCAAATTTAGACTTTTCTGCATAAAATAGTATTTTCTGTATAAAATATAATGAATGAAAAACAAATGCTGGGTCCTCCCAGGGCAGGTTATGTGGAGTAAACCAGGAATTCCTCTCGTGTGTATTGGGGGGGGGGGTACTTGGGGATGGGAAGGGAATATGGCAATTCCTTAGGCGCGGCCATGGACTTAATCATCTCCAGGCACAGAGAGGAGGGAAGCTGGCACTTCCAGGGAAAGCATTCTTCCCTCACTCACTGCATGCCTACACTACTGCGCTGAGGAGTCCCGGCTACAGGGAAGAATGAGGCGTGGTGCCTGCTCTCACATATGGCAAGGAAGAAAACAGGCAACCACCAGTTACAACATAATGTGGAAAATGTTACAAAATTGCTCTTGGTACACAGGAGGAGCTGCTGGAACACTACAGCCAGTACGCCAGACTGACTGTAACTCCGCCTGGGTGGGGAGAAGAGGAAGGCAGCGGACGGTACAGAAGTGACGTTTGGGTTGAGTCCTCAAGGACAGGTGGAACTTCCCTGGACAGACAATGGACAAGGGCAGGAGGAACAGCATATGCAAAGGCAGGAAAGCAATATGAATTTAGGAAACCAAAATAGTCCACTGTGGCTAGAATGTAGGGGAGTGGGGGCCAGAGAGGAGGCTAGAAAGTTATGGGGAGTCACATGATGGCCTGGACACCTTCCCAAACCCTCAATTAACAGTAATGTGCATGAAACTATAACAGAGAACTGGAGAGAGGAGGTCAGCAGACAGAGAAGCCAACATCTAGAAACTGGACAGCAGATGGACATACGGTGAGTGGTCAAACAGACCCGAGCAAATTGAAGCCCAAACTTACAGCAAGGAAGAAAAGGAGTGCTATGTGCCAAAGAAGCCAAAGACCTTTCTGAAAGTGGAGGTGAGGGTGGGGAGAAGACAGAAGGATTGGGTGGAAGTCCTGAAAAAGAACGGGCAAACCTCCACACATCCTCTCCCGTGCACACAGACTGAAGGTTTGTGTCTGTCCAACCCTCTGGAGGGGCTGAATGGAAGCCTGGGGTGGGGACCAACACAGACACAGCTCAGGAGCCTACAGTGAAAGCTCGGCAACTCAGTGCCAGAAATGAGCCCATCTCAGTCACCAGGTGAGGGACATGTGGACACGGGGGTCCAGTTGTCGAGCCACAGAGAAGCCCATCAGTTAAGAGCACCACCACCGCCCAGTGTCCAGGTCATTTTTTAGTCTCCACCATATGAGATGACCAGTGACAACGAGACATTTGAGAAATGCACCTAATATGAAAAAGAGAAGCCAAAAAACAAAGCCAGAAAGAGTCTGAAGGAAAAAGACAATGAAGACTACAGAAAGATACTTCAAAACCTCCAAGTAATATCTTCATGTTGTTTCATTCTCTGTGAATAATAGGATGCTTTTTTAAAAAAAAAGAACAATCAGGTAACAGAAAAGAGTTCTTTAAAATTAAAAATAGTGTTGATTTTTAAAAAGTCAAAGAAAACTTGGAGGCTATAGCTCAGGATATCGCCCAGAAAATAGGATAAGCAAAGCAAAGAAACAGGGAGAGAAAAGATATTAAAATCAGATCATCAATCTAAAAGGACAACTCAGTAATAAGATTTCCAGAAAGAGAAAAGAAATACCAAAGAACTCAAAGGATTGCAAAGGGGTTGCTGTGTCCCAGCTAAACATACAACTGTTTTGAAATTTCCAACACCCGGAAGACATGTGCTACCAAGATGAAGGTTCCACCAGGCCACAAAATAAAGGTGATCACAGAAATAGGGGCTTCCAACACCAGGGGAGAGAAGGGAACCAAGGCACAAGGAGCCAGCTGTGCTGCTGGGGCAGGGAGCCAAGGGCCCCGGGAAGGACAGTGCCAGAAAACCACCTCACATTCAGAGGGGATTTCTAATATTGGGAGGGGGGTGGCTGTAGGAATTAATCTGTAATTGGTACACAGACACTAAACAAAAAGTAAGGCAACGTTACTAACTGTGGGCAAAGCCAACAGTGCACGAGGCACGCGATGCAACCCTGGTTTTGTGTGCCCATCATCTGTGAATTGCACTCTGAGCACAGAGTGACCAACTGTGGAGACAAGAGCACGCTGGGAGGCTGGGGATGGAAAGGGGCATTCCAAGAGACCCAGCTTCTCATTTGCCAGGAAGGAAGTTAGTAGAGAACACCTGAGTCCAAAAAATCAAGATCTGACGGAACAAGGCTATCATTCAGAAATATGGAGAGAAACACAAAGAGTTAAAAGTGGTTGCCACTGGCAGCGGGAATCAGGGAGTGGGGGGGATAGCATGGCGAATGAAAAGGTGCCGGTGTTTTGTGTGTTTTTTAAATTTTTCATTATAAGCCTAGTAGTACTATTTGACTTTTAAAAACTACTGCTCTTAAATTTAATAAACAGTAAAAATAAATAGAAAGTTAGAGAGGGACCAGACTGCTATATTTATCTTATAAATTTTTCCTCAAACACAAAATGTAAGACATAATCCCAATTTCGTTACCTAACACAGAAGTGGAGTTGCCCGGGGATCTGGTCTGGGTGCTCCTGGCCCCCTCCTCCCTGAAGCTCCCTCCATCCCCTGCCCTAGGAAGGCAGCTCCACAGAATTCTGTGAGGAACACAGTTGGCAAGCCACGGCTGCAGGCAAAGGGAGATCTTTAAATAACTTCAAAGATTTGAAAAGTCACTCATTCCCTCACTGTTCAGGAACCAGGGAAGAGGCAGCCCAGGGTGGCAGAAGCAGCCACTGACAAGCAGAAGGAACCAGCCAGGGAACAAAGCTGAAGAGGAGGAGCGATGGGTAGCACTTACAAGTCGCCAAGTCCAGCAGCCCCGTTACCGCACGCAAGGTGTGTGAGAGTTGAAATACTTGCATTTACGCTGGTCTGAATGCAACCATCTTTAGCGTTTAAATGTAAATAAATAATCCCTGACACAAAAAGATTTAAGAAGCGGAATCACCAGGCCTTGGTGACGAAGTGGAGGGTGAGGACAAGGAAGAGGGCAAGTTCAGTGCGATTCCCAGGCTGGGTGCAAGTGATCAGCAACCGAGGAGGGGGCAGGAAGGACAGCTGGCAAGCTAAGTTGGGACCAAGCTGGATGCGAGCAGGGTCCAGGCAGCGAGTGCTCAGCGTGAGGGACAAGAGGGACAGATGGCTCGCGCAGCTCGCAGCTTGGGGAGCCTGCATGCTCAGGGGGGAGCTGACAGGCTGTGGCAGTGGGAGAAATTACCCCCAAGGAGAGAAAAAAGGGTTAGACGTCCAACACTGGAGCTCCAGACAAGTGGACCAGGTGAGAACGAGGACTGAGACGGGGGCCCGAGGTGGATGTGTCGGCAAAGGCAGCAGCTGGGCAGGCTTCCAGGAGCAGGGTATGAAGGACAGTACTGGGAAGAGGCAAGACAAAGCTGGAGCAGGGACAGGATTCGGGGGAGAGCAGTGTCCAGAAAGCATGAGGCCTGGATATGCGGCCTGGGGTCACGGATACCTCAGTCAGAGTATGGGGGCTGTGAGGGGGGGAGCAACGTGAAGCCCCATGCTGCTTGGAGAACAGGCCTCACGTGAGGAAAGAGCTCCACAGCTCTGGGGGCCTCGGGAGAGAGACAGGTCTGCCCGAGCAGAAGGCAGGAGCAGCTGGAAAGAAAGGCCAACAGGCGAGGACTGAGATCCCTGAAAAGGACCACTGAGTCAGGGAGGAAGTGGCGAGGCCTGGATGAACCACATGGCATCTACGTGTCATCCTTGTGCAGAGGCGGAGCTGATCTTTTCTGTATCATTCCAGCTTTAGTTTACGTGCTGTTGAAGCGAGCACTGGATGAACCACAGGGCATCTGGTCTGGGCGCTGCGAGTGACAACGGGTGTTGTTGACTTCCCCGAAGTGTACACAGCTTCGATGCCTTGGGATCCCCTTAAAATAAATCCAAACGGTTCAGGTACCCAAACTATGCATGTGCCACACTCTAGGAACTGAGGTGCACAGGGGTACCCGGGAAGAGAAAAGGACAAACCACCAGCCTGAGAAGCAGTTCTCGGCAGACCTCCTTGCGCCCATGGCAGAAGAGTGTTCCTAGGAGCTTTCTTCTTGCAAGGTGTTCTCCCAAGAAGGGCAGGAACTAGAGTTTTCTTCCTGTACTGGTTTAGGTGTGCTCTTTCTTCATCTAACCTAAATTCCTCAGATAGGAGTCAGAGGCTTTTTCCTTCTGTCCCATCTTCCATGGACACAGATCCACCAGCTAGTCACTGTTCTTCTAGGAGTTACACTCGTGTCTACACACAGGGATTATCTGCTGCCATCTCTAACTTTCCTGATGGGAATGCACCTCAAGTTCTCAACAACCTTCTCTGATTCAACGGCTCTCAAAGTGAACGGATATTCACCTAAGACCCAAAGAATGCAGATGGACATGTGTAAATGTATATGTCTCAAAGTACTTTCCTGTATCAAGAGGCATGGTGTTCTCCCAGAACCCTGGAGAACGCAGAGGGAACTAAGCCTTCTCCTCCTGCACACTGTGCTGTGATGCTGGGTGTTCCCTAGAAATGGCCAAAGCTCACTGCTGCATTACTCTTGATCAACTTAGGACCCACAGAAATTTTTTCCCCAGTCATATTTATATTTACTTCTCTGACATTTCCTATTTATATCATTTGCTTTTTCTTCCAAGCCCTACAAAGACTGTTCTATTTATAAATACATCTCGAGTTTATCAAGCTAAATTTATATGTGTCTTTTCTGTGAATTTTCTATTCTTCGAAATATTTTTTGAAGACTCATATTTTTTATGAGGCTGTTAGGACTGAAAGTTTGTATCACTCTCAAAATTCATATGCTATAGCCCGAACCGCTAATACGACAGTATTTGGAGATAGAGCCTGTAAAGAGGTAATTAAGGTTAAATAAGGTCATAAGACTAGGGCCCTAAACCAATAGAATTGGTGTCCTTATATGAAGAGGAAGAGATAACGGGGATGAGCGCACAGAGGAAAGGCCATGTGAGGACACAGGAAGATTGCAGCCACCTGCCAGCCAAGGAGAGAGGCTTCAAGAGCAACCACGCCTGCCAACGTCTGATCTCGAGATTCCATCCTCCAGAACTGTGAGGGATAAATGCCTGATATTTAAGCTCTATGGCCTGTAGAATTCTGTATGGCAGCCCGAGGACACTAAAACAGTCTTTAAGTTCTTGCAACTTAATGGAAGACAAATTTTAGCCCGACATGAAACACATCACTTGAAAAAATTCGCTGTAAGCATAGATGAAATTAAGAACATGCTATGAAAAATAGTTTTGTTTTTACAAAAGTTCCATCAGACTCAGCTCCCCTCCTAGTGAGATAACAAGACCTTATACACCTTTTAATGTGGCTCAGCGTGAATGATATCCTTACCCAAACTGTTTAATCCAAACCTAATCCCAACCTATCTTCCAGATGATAGAAAATACACAGGCTAGAAGTTAAATGATACTATGGGTAAACAATTGTACAAGCCTTGACTGTGGAATATTCTACAAAGTAACCACACTAAACTTGTGAGAAAGGTAATATTAAAAAAAAAGAGAGAGAGAGGAAATTTTTCTAGACTGAAGCTGTAACAATTACTGTACATAACCTGGATCCCCATTCCAAATGACAAAAAAGAAGAAAGAAAAGCCTACAAAACACATTCTTGTAACAATGAGGGAGCTACGAAGGAGCCTGGATACCAGCTAACATCACTGCTCATTTCTTGGGGGTGATGATGTAGGAGAATGATCTTATTCTTATGACAGGCATGTTGAAATATTTTGGACTGATGTACACCATGTCTACAACTTATTTTCAAAAATAGTACTGCAAAAATGTGTGCATGTATGAGGAGCAAGAGAGGGAGAAAGGGAGGCAGGAAGGGGGAGAGGAGGAGAGAGAGCACAAATACAGCAAAGTATCAGTTGCTGAATTTAAGGCACATACATTCTTTCAACTTTTCTGTAATGTTTGAATATCTGCCTAACAGAAAGTTGGGGAAGATGATCCCAGATGTCACCTCTAGACTGTCTAGATCAGGAATCAAAGGGGGAGAGTTCACGCGTGGAATCCTGTGAGCTCCCAACATTCCATGCAAAGTGACAGATATCACCACATATGTATGCGTGCACATTTTTCCAGGAAAAGGGTTCCCAATTTCCACCTGATATTTAAAGTAGTCTATAATCCCCCAAAGGGTACAGAAATCACCCACTCTAAACTGAAGAATATATATGACAAGTAGGAAAATAGCTAGATTCTCAAACTCCCTTATAAAATAGTACAGCTTATTATTTTAAAAAGTTAGGAAACCACCTAAAATCCCATATGATCAGGAGTATCTCAAGATGTGAGGAGGCGGCTTCGTCCTGGATGACGTTTTACTCTATGTTAATGCAGGAGGTTCTCCGAGAGAAGGGAAGAAACGGCCCGAGATGGAGGTGGCTCAGCTTTAAACATCAGTTCCCAATGTTAAGAGCTCAGGGCATTACATTTCAAATTCTCTTCATACTCTTTTCTCATCAATAATTTTCAAACTAAGCAAGAGCTATGAAAGGGTGACAGACAAGGAGGAAGGAATATTATTTTTCCACATCTCAGTTCAAATATGACTGATGGGAGTAGGCCAAACATCTCTTCTCTACTTTAAATTCTTATAAGGATCCTCATTGTTTCAGGGGTCTGCAACCTTTTTTAAAGGCAGTGAGTGCAGCACCTTCCTTGAATGACATCCTACCCATGAGCCCCAAATACAGAACCAGTAATAGCAGTCTTTCAGACAGAGGTTGTGGGCCAGGAGACCAAACAGCAGCCAGAGCCACTCTCTGATCCTGCAGACAGGTCTACAGAGCCAAGTCCAAGTGCCTCCGCCTGGCTTTAAAGCTGCAGCCCATCTGCGCTCCGTCACACCCACAACACCATGCTGCCTGCTATCCCAGCAACTCTGCCGGGACACAGCACAAGATGTCTGTGGGCCCCCAGCACCTGAGAGGCAGGGGTCAAGTCCTGCCCACTGTACCCCTGTGCCTGTCACACTCCAGGTATGCTGTCTGTTGGGGACACCGGTAGGCATAGCTCATCAGGGGACTGGGCCAGGAGCCTCCCAGGTTCCATCCCTCAAGGCAAGGGAAGAACGTGAAGCCAAGACTTCCATTCGTAAGTGCTTTCACATCTGTTCGCTCATCTGATCATTACAAGAGCCCCAGGAAACAGGCAGGAAATAATTCACAGCCCCCATCACAGAGGAGGAAACGTGCAGGGAGAGGTGTCTGGGCAAAGCCACTGAATGGGCTGCAGCCCACTTCTCAGAGCAGACTCTAGGGGCAGTAAACACCTGCAAAAACAGGCCACCGTACGTGCAAGTGCTTCTTAAGAGTTACACGCATCTGCTATTGGATACTTAGGAGCCTCAGAGCCATGAAGAAACTTGGGAGTTGCGACTACTTCTTTGTAGCTCTCAAAATAGTAATTTTGAGAAAAAAGAGAAAAAATATTGACTTTTACTTGAAAAAAATGGAAACATGGAATGTTTAATGATTAGCGGAAAGCAATTCAGTAAAAAAAAAAAATGAATGAAAAGAAAAAAGATTAAAAAATGAAAGCTATGCTTCCTTTTATACTGCTTGCTTTTACCAATATTAAACACAATCTCTGCTATGAAATGTCCTGGCATTTTATGGATTTTGCTGTGCTTGGAAAACACAAGCTTCATATTTACAAAGGTTTTACCTGGTCAACCTTTTTATTTAAAACATGAATTATCAATATATGATTTTATTAGGTTATATACTATTTTATCATGAAAGTAAAACAGATACATTAAAGAATATTTTAAAATTAGGTTTTAGAAAATGACCCAAAAGCTCATTCCTGTAAAACAACCACCCATCTGTGGCATTTTGTCTCCTTCCAGGTCTTTCTAGCATGTGGATGGGTTTCTTTTGGTTGTTTTATGACATGGTAATCATACCACATACACCATTTCATATCCTGATTTTTTTCCCTCAACATTATATCATAAGAGCTCTTCCAGATTATTACATTGTCTTCATAACCACAATCTACAATTTTCTGAACTACTTATTATATAATCCTTTCAGTGGTAATACCACAGTTTACTTAACCATTCTATTTTTAGACAAGTAGGCTATTGCCGAATTTTTACTACCATAAATAATGCTTTAATGACTATAACATTTATTTTCTTCCCTTTTGTTTCTTTTAGACAAATTCCTAAAGTATATTACCAGGTAAAGTGGACAACAATTTTTTAAGACTTTTGACATATTCTGACCAAATTGCTTCCCCAAAGGTCTAGTACACATTATTACCAGCAATGCATAAGAATCCTTTGATTGAACGCTTATCATTGACCAGTATATCATCTGTATCATTTTATTATTTTTCGCTAATAAATGAAACTATATCCTATGTTATTTTGCATTTTTCTCCTGAAAAATGCATACTTTTCCACCATATGAATACTGACCAGTTGAACTTCTTTGGTGAACCTTTATGTCCATTATTCATTTACCAACTATTTATGTAGACTTAAAAGTATCTTTGTATGAATATTTTCTATAGTTAAAATGTTAACTCAATGTTTAACATATTGATGGGAAATAAAATTTCTCCAATCTATGGTTCACGTAAAGTTTTTGTTTTAATTTTTTACCTGGACATATTCATTGTTCTTCAATTCTGTGATTCTCTTAGAGGCTTCTGAGCCGGCTTCCCCCTCCCCCACCTGTTCCCTGTGTGAATGTACACAATTCACTTCCTCCTCAGCTCACATGGTTTTAACATTACACTACTCAGTATTCAAGGGGCTTTATTCATTTATTCATTATTCAAGAGGCTTTACCTGTTGGTCATCAGGAGTCCATATGCCACATGTGATTTGACTTTCCAAGTTGATCTCAGATGACCAGTGTCTTTGTCCGCTGACAGAACCGACCAGGACAAACCCATCTCGATATGAAATAAGTGCTTGAGTCCCATCATGGCTCCATGTGAAATCACTCACCTTTGAGACACACATAGACAAAAGGTGTCAATTTGTCATCTGAAAGGGAAAGCACTTTTATCAAAGGCTACAGTCATTACCTAGCCTTTGGCTAAGAGTCAGATGGCCTTAAAGAAAATATATAAAATATATCATATGTATTATAACACTAATATATAATATAAAAGATATCATTTGAAAAGCAAGTGTCAGTGCAGTGTTAAGTGCTTCACACATATTAATTCTTTAAGCCTTGTTATCATGCCCATTTTATGAAGAAAACAGACACGGAGGGGATAAGTAACTTATCCTTGATCACACATATCTGGTGAACGGCTCACCAAGAATGATCCAGTGTCCTTGCTTTTTGTCATTGTTCTATGGCCTCCCACCTATAGTAACAGATTCTCCATTAGTGTCTCTGGGTCACTTATCAAAATAGTCAAGTTCTCAGTTTCTCATTATACAACTATCTCAATCTTGCTAACAATATTCCCTTAATTAAAATAAAAAAAATTTAACTGGAAAAATCACACATTCTTATCAAATGCGTTTATTGCATTTATTCAAGGAACTACATTTTTAAAATCTTCTATTATTGTAGTGAATTACTTCTATGGATCTCCTCAAATTATACTACCCTTGCATGCCTAGAAGCAGCCCAACCTGGAGGTGAAGACTGCCTTTTACAGACACAGTTGAAGTTGGTTTACTAATGAGTTTACAACTTCTACAGCTGTATTTGTGAGTGACATAAACTTATGATTTCTTTTTTTGTAATGTCTTTGTCTGGATTTATCAAGGTTATGTTGACCTCTCAGAATGCGCTGGAGAATACTTCCTCTTGTTCCATTGCCTGGAAGAATTTGTATAAAATGGGATGACCTGTTGCTTGAAAGTCTGGTATAACATGCCTATAAAACCATCTGGCTCTGAATTTTTTTATGGGAAGATTTTTAACCATTGCTTTGATTTACTTAATAGTGTTTGTACTAGCCAAACTTTAAAGCTTTTTATTTCTTCTTGAGTCAATTCTATTATTCTTTTTTTAAATTTCCAGTTTATGTTAAGTTTTCCAAACTGTTGCCAAGTACTTGCTGATAGTATTTACTATCTTTTTAAAAATCAACTTTACTGAGGTATAATTCACATAAATTAAAATAAAGTTCCCCCTCAGAAGTCAATCCCCTACCCTCACCCTTGGTCCAAGGCAACCAGTGATCTAATTTCTCTCACTAACTGCTTATTCTTGAATTTTACATGAATAGAACTGTAAAATATGTTCACTTTTGTGTATGGCTGCTTTTACTCAGTACAACGGTTTGAGAGTATTCTAAATTCTTGTGTGCATTAGCAGTTCATTCCTTTTCACAGATGAGTAGTATTCCATTATACAAATATATCACAATTTATTTATCCACCCAAATTGCCAGGCATTTAGGTTATCGCCAGTATTTGGCCAATGTAAAATTGCTATGAACATTCACATGCAAGACTTTTTGTAGACACATGGTTTCATTTCTCTTGAGTAAATAAATACCTAAGAGTGGAATTAATTGCTGGATCATATGGTAAGTGTATGTTTAACTGCATAAGAAATCACCAAACTATTTTCCAAAGTGGTTATGCCATTTTATACTCCCAGCAGCAGCATATGAGCGTACCAGCAGGTCCACTCCTCATCAACACTTGGTGTTGTCAGTTTCTTTTATTTTAGCTATTCTAGTAGGTATGTAGTGATAGAACACTGTGCCCTTAATTTGCATTTCTCCAATGTAGCCATGTTGAGCATCATTTCACATGCTTATTGATCATTTGCACATCATCTCTTGGGACATGCCTGTTCAAATCCCTTGCTATGTGTATCTATTCATTCATTCATCATTCATGTTATGTGTATGAATATTCATACAGATGTATATATTATGTCCACATCTTGAGGAACCTCCACACTGTTTTCCAGGGTGTCTGTACCAGTTTGNTTCCTGCCAGTTGTGCAAAAGTGTTCCCCTTTCTCTGCATCCTCCCCAACATCTGTTGTTTCCTGTGTTAAGTGTAGCCATTCTGACAGGTGTGAGGTGATGTCTCATTGCAGTTTTGATTTGTAGTTCCCTGATGATGAGTGATGTTGAGCATCTTTTCATGTGTCTGTTAGCTATCTGTATGTCTTCTTTGGAAAAATGTCTATTCGTATCTTCTGCCCATTTTTAAACTTGATTATTTGTTTTTGGGGGTGTTGAATTTTATAAGTTCTTTATAAATTCTGGATACTAACCCTTTGTCACATATATCATTTGCAAATTATCTTTTCCCATTCTGAAGGATGCCTTTTAGTTTTGTTGATTGTTTCCTCTGCTGTGCATAAGTTTTTTTATCTTGATAAAGTCCCAACAGTTTATTTTTGCTTTTGTTTCCCTTGCCTCAGCAGATGTATGTATAAGAAGTTTCTATGGCCGATGTCAAAGAGGTTACTGCCTGTCTTCTCCTCTAAGATCTTGATGGTTTCCTGTCTCACATTTAGGTCTTTCATCCATTTTGAATTTATTTTTGTGTATGGTATAAGAAAGTAGTTTCGTTTCATTCTTTTGCATGTAGCTGTCCAGTTTTTCCAACACCATTTGTTGAAGAGACGGTCTTTTTTCTTTCCTGGATATTCTTTACTGCTTCATCAAAGATTAGTTAACCATATAGTTGTGGGTTCATTTCTGGGACTTTTATTCTGTTCCACTGATCTATGTGTCTGTTTCTGTGCCAGTACCATACTGTCTTGATCACTACAGCTTTGTAATATAACTTGAAGTCTGGAATTGTGATGCCTCCAGCTTTGCTTTTCTTTTTCAAGACTGCTTTGGCCATTCAGGGTCTTTTGTGGTTCCATACAAATTTTAGGATTGTTTGTTCTAGCTCTGTGAAAAATGCTGGTGGTATTTTGATAGGGATTGCATTAAATGTGTCGATTGTTTTGGGTGGTATAGACATTGTAACAGTATTTGTTCTGATCCATGAGCATGGAATGTTTTCCATTTCTTTGTGTCCTCTTCACTTTCTTTCATCGGTGTTTTATAATTTTCAGAGTACACAGATCTTTTAGTTCTTTGGTTAACTTTATTCCTAAGTATGTTATGGGTTTGGGTGCAATTATAAATGGGATCAATTCCTTGACTTCTCTTTCTGCTGCTTCATTACTGTAGTATAGAAATGCACCAGATTTCTGTATGTTGATTTTGTATCCTGCAACTTTACTGAATTCATGTATCAGTTCTAGCAAATTTGGGGGCGGGGGAGTCCTTTGTGTTTTCTATATAGAGTAGCATCTTGTTTGCAAATAGTGAAAGCTTGACCTCTTCCTTGCCAGTTTGGATGCCTTTTATTTCTTTTTGTTGTCTGATTACTGTGGCTAGGACTTCTAGTACTATGTGAAATAACACTGGTGAGAGTGGACATCCCTGTCTTGTTTGTGACTGCAGAGGAAATGCTCTCAGTTTTTCACCACTGACGAAGATATTAGCTGTGGGTTTTTCGTACATGGCCTTTACGAGGTTGAGGTATCTTCCCTCAATCCCTACTTTGTTGAGGGCTTGTTATTACGAATGGATGTTGTACTTTGTCAAATGCTTCTTCTACATTTATTGAGACGATCATAAGGTTCTTATCCTTTCTATTATTAATGTGGTGTATCACATTGATTGATTTGCGAGTACTGAACCACCCTGGCAGTCCAGGAATAAATCCTACTTGATTTTGAGGAAATGATTCTTTTAATGTACTGTCTGATTTAATTTGTTGAGAATTTTTGCATCTGTGTTCATTAGGGATATTGGCCTGTAGTTCACTTTTTTAGTGGAATCTTTGTCTGGTTTGGGAATCAGGGTAATGCTGGTCTCATAGAATGAGTTTGGAAGCTTTCCTTCCATTTCTATTTTCTGGAAAAGTTTGAGCAGAACAGGTATTAACTCTTCTTTAAATGTTTGGTAGAATTCCCCTGTGAAGCCATCTGCCCCTGGACTTTTGTTTTGTTGGGAGATTTTTGATTACAGGTTCTATTTCTTTGCTGGTTCTCAGTCTAAGTTTTCTATTTCTTCCTGTTTCAGTTTTGGTGGTCTATGTGTTTCCAGAAATTTATCCATTTCTTCCAGATTGTCCAATTTGTTGGCATCTGATTTTTCATTGTATTCTCTTAAAACTGTTTGTATTTCTGTGGTGTTAGTTTTTATTTGTCTTCTCTCATTTGTGATTTTATTTATTTGGGTCCTTCCTCTTTTCTTTTTGTATGTCTGGCTAGTGGTTTATCAATTTTATTAATTTTTTCAAAGAACAAGCTCCTGGTTTCATTGCTTTATTCCACTGTTTTTTGATATCATTTACTTGATATCATTTATTTCTGCTCTAGTCTTTATTATTTCCCTCTGACAGCTTTAGGTTTCATTTGTTTTTCTTTTTCTAGCTCCTTTACGTGTAAGGTTAGGTTGCTTATTTGAGATTTTTCTTGCTTCTTGAGGTAAGCCTATATTGCTATATAGTTCCCTCTTAGGACTGCTTTTGCTGCATCCCAAAGGTTTTGAACCACCATGTTTCATTTTCATTTGTTTCTATGTATTTTTTAAATTTCTTCTTTAATTTCCTGGTTGACTCATTCATTTTTTAGTAGCATGTTGTTCAACCTCCATGAATTTGTGGTCTTTCCAAATTTTTTCTTGTGGCTGACTTCAAGTTTCATAGCGTTGTGGTCAGAAAATATGCATGATATGATCACAATCCTTTTGTACCTGTACCTGCTGAGGCCTGATTTGTGACCTGGTATGTGATCTACTCTGGAGGATATCCCATGTACACTTGAAAAGAATGTATACTCTGCTGTTTTAGGAAGAAATGTTCTGACGATATCTGTTAAGCCCATCTCATCCAGTGTGTCATTCCAAACCACTGCTTCCTTGTTTTTCTGCTTAGGTGATCTGTCCATTGATGTAAATGGGTCATTAAAGTCCCCTACTATTATTGTATTATTATTAATGAGTTCCTTTACGTTTGTTATTGTTTTATATATATTTGGATGCTTCCAAGTTGGGGGCATAAATATTTACAATTATTAGGTCTTCTTGTTGGATAGTCCCCTTTATTGTGATATAGCACCCTTCTTCATCTCTTGTTACAGGCTCTGGTTTAAAATCTAGTTTGTTTGATGTAAGTATTGCTACTCTGGCTTTCTTCTGACTCCTACTTGCATGATAAGTATTTCCCCATCCCCTCACTTTCAACCTGCAAGTATCTTCAGGTCTAAAATGAATCTTTTTTTTTTTAAGATTTTATTTATTTATTTGAGAGAGAGAGAGAATGAGAAAGACAGAACATGAGATGGGGGAGGGTCAGAGGGAGAAGCAGATTCCGTGCTAAGCAGGGAACCCAATGAGGGACTCGATCCTGGGACTCCAGGATCATGACCTGAGCCAAAGGCAGTCGTTCAAGCAACTGAGCCACCCAGGTGCCCTAAAATGAATCTCTTGTAGGTAGCATATAGATGGGTCTTATTTTTTTATGCATTGTGATACCCTGTGTCTTTTGATTGGAGCATTTAGTCCATTTACATTCAGCATAATTATCAACAGATATGTATTTAGTGCTATTTTATTACTTGTTTTTTGTTGTTGTTGTTTCTGAAGATTTTTCTCCGATCCTTTCTAGTCTTTGTCACTTTTGGTCTTTCTTTCCCCCTCAAGGAGTCCCCTTTTCATATTTTTTGCAGGGTTGGTTTAGTGGTCACAAACGCCTTTAGTTTTTGTTTGTCCTGGAAACTCTTTATCTGTCCTTCTATTCTGAATGATAGTCTTGGTGGATTGAGATTTTTCCCATTTAGCAGGTTGAATATATCATGCCACTCTGCTCTGGCCTGCAAAGTTTCTGTGGAGAGATCTGCTGCTACCCTTATTGGTCTTTCCTTGTCAGGGATTTCTTTCATCTTGCTGCTTTTTAGGTTTTTTTCTTTATCACTATATTTTGCAAATTTAACTATAATATGTCTTGGTGTTGGCCTGCTTTTGTTGATTTTGATGGGAGTTCTCTATGCCTCCTGGATTTGGACGTCTGTTTCCTTCCCCAGATTAAATTTTCAGCTATGATTTCCTCCAATAAACCTTCTGCCCCCTTTTCTCTCTCTCCTTCTTCTGGGACTCCTATGACATGAATGTTATTAGGTTAGACGGAATCACTGAGTTCCCCAAGTCTACTCTTGTGATCCATAATTTTTCTTTTGCTCAGCTTCATTATTTTCCGTAATTCTATCTTCTATGTCACTTATTTGTCTCTCTACTTCTTCCTTCCTTGTGGTCATGACATCCAGTTGGTTCAGAATCTCAGATACTGCATTTCTCATTTCTGCTTGTTTTTTAGCTCTTTTATCTCTGTGGTAAGGGTCTCCCTGAGGTCGTCCAAGCTTTTCTCAAGCCCAGTATCTTTATGACTGTTGCTTTAAATTCTGCATTAGGCATATTCCTTAAATCTGTTTTGATTAGATCTCTGGCCATGACATTTTCTTGTTCTTTCTTTTGGGATGAAGTCCTCCATCCTGGCATTTTGTCTAGGTCTCTGTCTTCTGCTCTGTGTTAGAAAATCCTGTTACGTTTCCTGCTCCTGAGAGTAATGGCTTTATGAAGAAGAGGTTATATAATGTCCAGGGCCTGGTGCTTCGGGAAGTGTCTCTGGTGTGTGCTGTATGCGCTCTGCTGCTGTGTTTGGCTGCTCTATCCCTCAGGTCAGTCATCTACAGAGGTTCTCCTTGTCTGCAATGGACAGTGTTCGGACTTTGGCCAGAGTGTGGTGAGTTTTAAGTAGGTGTACTCTGGTCTGCTTGTTAAATGAGACCAGATGCTACTTCCAATAGAAAAGAAGCCTTCCAGAACTCTACGATTGGTAGACATGGTGTGTGTCGGGGTTTCTGCTGGTCTTCTGGAGAAGCGGCCCACTGTGCTGGTCATTAGGCACACTTGGCCAAGAAAAGCAGTACCATCACAGTGGAAGGGTGGGGGCGGGGGGCAGGGCTTGGCGTTAGCAGGTTAGTCAGCCAGTGTTGGCACTGTGCTGTTTACTGAGGTTCATTTATGCAGGGGGCAGGAGAGGGGAATGGCACCAGCCACCTGCTTTGTCCTGGGAGAGGGGAGTCTGTACTTGCTGCTCTCAGGGAAATCCTCCCAGAACAGCAAATAATTTTCTCTCATGTGTCCATGTTTTTCATATCGCTGTTTTCACACTGTCTCTGGGATGCCTGCCTGCCTGCCTAGAGCAGCGTAGTGCACTTTGGGCTCTATTCCAGTCAAGCTGGCTGACTTTTAAAACTCCAAACTTTAGGGACCTGGTGTAATGGGGACCTGCACTGGTCTTCTGGTGGAGGGTCTCACTGTGCTGGGATGATGCGGGTTTGACCCAGAAAGGCAGTCACACCAGAGCGGGTGGGGAGGGCAGGGCAGGCCAAGGCATCTGGAGCAAAGCAGGCTAAAGAGCCAGTGTCCAGGTTAGCCTCAGGAGGTGTCTCTGAACCTATGCTGAGGGGCAGGGGAGGAAAATGGCAACCACTGGCTCTTTTTGTCCCCAGAGAGGCAATGCCACCTCTCACAGAGGCACTCTAAGAAGAGAGAACAGTCTCTCCCTGTGTGTCTTAGGTGAGCCTCAGATCCTGCCATCTGCCTCGGGTTACCTGCCTGCCTTCTCTCCAGGAGTAGGGCATCACCCTCAGGGCTCTATGCCAGCCATGCCATGACCTCTAAAACTCCAGTCTTTGAGCCCCATTAATTGCAAAAAATCATGAAAATCAGACTTTCTCATTTTCCCAGCCAATGGCTTTGGGGAAGCATTCTCTTTGTACAATCCCATGCACTCTCCTCTCTCCCACCTTTCTCTGTGACCAGGGCTCCCTCCCTTCCACAGCACCAGCAATCTGTTCCTCCTCCAAACCACATCTCCACACGTCTATCTTCCTTGATGTGGCCTCTTTTCTCCCTTCAGTTGTACAGTTTGTTCTGTCAGTTCTCAGGCTGATTTCTTGGGTATTCAAAATAATTTGAATGGTAATTATTTAGCTGTGTTCGAGGGACAAGGCAAGCCTAGGGTCCTCCTACTACGCCACCATCTTAGCTTGACCCCCCTTCTATCTGTACTGTATTTGTTGGAAAAAACCCATGTGTAATTGGACCCGTGCAGTTCAAACTGCAGCTGTTCAAGGGTCAACTGTATGTACAAATAGCAAATCATTATGCTGTACACCTGAAACTAATATAATGTTATGTATCAATTACATCTCAATAAAAAAAGGCTATTGTTTCCCCCACTGAATTACCTTTTAATTACCTTTGATTACCTGGTAATCTCTATAGTTATGCCTACCTTTTCATTCATAAAACTGTTTTAGGTTGCTTTTACTTGTAAATGTTTAACTTTCTTTAAAATCGGTGACATTACTGGATATATCACATTTCAGATAAAAATAAACTAAATGGACAAATACCAAAAGGACATGAACATTTGCTGTTTTCCCAGCAGGGGTTACAGGTTTGTATTCAGTGGTTAGCATGTCTCCACCGTGACAATGGCACAGATTTGTCACATAGCTCTTCAACAGCTGGTCTGAGGTTACAGAAAAAAGTTGTTTGCTTAGTAGGGTAAACTCAAAGCCTTGGTTTTTCTGACCCTATGTTTCAACTAATTACACTATTTAGTTTTTCTTAAGAAACTTAAAAACATTTTTTAGACATAACACATTAATTCTGCAATAAAATTTAAAGTCTTTTCATTTTGCAAAAGTAATGCTACTTATTTACATGCATTCTAACCCATTTATCTTGGAAGAGATTTGTACTAAAAAGAAAAACATGCTAGTAGAGGGTGAGAGGGTGGAACGGTATGGCCAGTAAAAAGAAGCTTCCCCAAGACACCACCAGTCATGCAGTCAGAGAAAATGATAACAAAGGATGTTTCCATGAACTCACTGGGTTTATTAAATTAGGTCAGCGCAGAGTGATAAGAATATACGACAACTGGAAAAACAAGAACAAGGAACTGATAACCGGTGCTGTAAAGAAAATAAGCAGGAAGCCCTTTCAGTGGCAGAGGCTGTGTGCTCCTGCCTCACTGAGCATGGTGTCAGACGTGGATTAATTGCGTCTGAGCACCAGCCTTGTCAGACCTCGGCCCGAGGCAGCGTTCATCACAACGGCCAATGCCGGTGCGGGGCACAACCATCCTTGGTGACTAATCTTACACAATAACGCATGCACTGTTCCAGACTCACTTTTGAAATAATCATTTCCCGAAAAAGAAACCGTTAAAGCATCACTTAGCTTTGGCCAAATGTTTGATTCCTTTTCTGACAGTGCAAGTCATGCTGGGTAACACGGATCACCTGTCACTTCCTCTAAAAAGTATTATTTTTCTCTGAGTAGATTCTAAGAATCCTCCTCGTCCAAGCCACAAAACTGTCCTTGCTCCTACCAGGTACTGTTTCAGGGGCACAGACAGCCACTACTTCTTCAACCAATGAGTCATCTTCTCCAGGGCATGACGTTTCTTTAGTCAGGTAAGCTCTGATGCCAACACAACTCTAAGCAACCAAACCCTCCTGCGAAAGACGTGGTTACTGCCGACAACTGCTCAATGGGCTTCAGGTGTGCAGAATCAGAGTTCCAACAACTCAAAATTATATGACAATCTAGAGGAGACCACAGATACAGTGATTACTGTTTTGAACATGGCAGGGATAGGCATTTGTGAGATTCTAGGTGCTACCAGGTGTTCTATGGTCCATGTAAGTTCATTCACTTCCAGGTCTGAATTCATCCTCTCTTTCTTGTTTCTAAAATGCTTTTTTGTGCCAAATTCTCAATGAAAAGAAAAGCTAAGGGATATGGTGATAGTGGAAACCACACAGCTGCTATATGGAGACGACAGAAGGTTCCATCCTCAGACAGGCTGCTGTCAGGAGAAAACAGGGTGGTGGTGGCAACACTTGGCTGGTGGGGCTGGCCTCTCCAACAGTACTGAAGTCTGAGCTCTTCTGGATATACTATGAATACATGCATTTCTGCTAAAAGAAAAAAAAGTGTCTTGTCTGGGAAGAGGACAATGTGACAGAGTGTTCTGGACTCAAACCTGGCCTCAAATTCTGCTCTACCACCCAAGAAGTTCCCTGGGCAACTTACTCAGCCTCCCTGACCAGGGTTTGTTCCTTCCATTAACTGAGAATGGCACCTGCCCATTAGGGTTCCTGTGGGGACTGAGAGACAACACATGAAAATGACAAGCACTTAGTCGGAGTTTGTCCTAGCTCCTCTTTGTGGTCTTTCTCAGAGCAATGCTTCAGAGACCTTTAGTCGTCCTAAGTCGGAAGACACGTCTGACTCAATCACTGGACCTATGGAAGTGAGTTCACACTCTGGTGGATGGAAGAATTAGAGCATTTTAGAGACCCTTACAGACGAATTCAGAGAAGTCTCCACTTCACAGAAAGCCACAAAGTGTTGCTGCCTCAAGGCCTGAAGATAATCTTGGTGATGACATTATGACTACTATTTCTTTTAAAGATTTTATTTATTTTAGAGAGAGAGAAAGAGAGAGAGAGTGTGCACATGAATGCAAGTTGGGGGAGGAGCAGAGGGAGAGAATCTCAGCAGACTCCCCAGTGAGCACAGAGCCCAATGCGTAGCCCAGCCTCCCAACCCTGAGACCACAACCTGAGCCAAAACCAAGAGTCAGATGCACAACCAACTGAGCCACCCAGGCGCCCAAACATTATGGCTGCTATTTAAGGGCAGGTACATTCTGGGGTCAGGGGTACAAGGTCGTAGTGCCTCGTAATACTACAGGCACTAGAGCAATACGTGGTGACTGCTCTCATGTACAGTGTCCAAAGTACTTTCTACACTTAATCTTATTTAATCATCCTAGTGATCCTCTGAGGCAGGTAGCCTCAGAGTCCCTATACTACAGATAAGAAGACTGAGGCACAGAGAATAAGTATCTTCTATTAAGAAATCACGGAGTGTGGTCTGACTCCGGAGCTCATGCTCTTGAACACAGTGGTGTCTACCCTCCAGGCAGCATGAACTTCTCATGGTCATGGGGATCTCCACATCTGTGGCTCTATTTCAAGACAGCTGACTAGTAGTCAACAGGGTAGGTTCTATCTCTTCCTCTTCTCACTCCATGGGGGTATACAGGAAACAGATGAGGCCTTTTCAGAGTCAGTCAAAATTATCACATTTACTCTACCAAATACATGAACTCACACAAAAGAAAATGTTCTATTTTACCTAGAGGTAGATACTTCTGTGATGACAACTTGCAAAAGCCCTTAGTGTAATAGGGACTGCTAATGGTATCTTTGTTCCTTGCAATTCTGTGTCACTTCACTGGTTGTATCTTTAACCTTGGAGAGCTCATAGCTTATTTAAGCAACAGATGGCAGAAAAGAGGGTGAGAATCCATTTCCTGAGAAATGTATAGAAAGGCAGACACAGGAAAACCATCCCTGGAGTGGTAAAACAGTCTAAGACAGCCCTCACGGAAAAAAGTCCCCTGAGGACTTGGTTCTGAAGCCAGAGTTCTGTCAAATCCCTGGGATGGGACCTGTGTCCCTAAGTATAGGAGATGAGAGGAGGAGCTCCATACAGCCCATCGTCACAGGGGGAGGAGGGAAGAGCCAGATCTGTACCATAAACCAGAAGAATCTCTGGAGCAGGTTTAAAAATAGCATAGCTCAGCAGGGAGTCCCTGAGCGCCTGTTTTCCTCAGAGCAGAGACAAATTTGTATCAGAAAGGAAGAGCGGAGGGATGACAACAGGTGGCCACGCTAATTGAAACCTGACAGAAGAGAGTGTTAAAAACTCAGCTTGACGAGTAGGTTGTGGGAACAGTTCGTGTGGAGCTCCCTGCGAGAGAACTATGAAGATTACAACTCAGGGAAAGTACCTTTCAAAGGGAGCAAAAAAGTGATATGCCATAAGCACTTCAGAGGATCCAAATTTAACATGTAATCACAACAATGAATGGTAAAAAATGATTTCACAGATTTAATTAAAGCTTTAAACTTGGAGAGTTCTCACAACAGCAGAATAGTTGAATAGAGAAGTATGATCTTTCCCTTTTTACCAAGTGATATATTCAAGAGGATTGAAAAGCAGGATTCTACTTTTATTTATTTCTACTCCACCTGTTTCTGGAAGGACCTTCCATTTGCCCTGGAATACGTGCTCTGCATTCTCTCTCCAGCAATGTCTCACTGGAAGAGACTCCTGCCCACTCACCTGAGCCCCTCGGTCGTTGACTAATTCCACAGACCACCTCCCTTCGTACTGAATCCACACAAATATCCCTCCATCTGCGTCACACGTGGCCAGCTTCTGGTATGGCTCATTCCACCTCACCAGCACAACCTAGAAAATAACCAAGAAGATATTTACCACAGGGAATGAAGCAGTGGGCCAGGAGTATGTCTCTGAAAAGATGAGAGTTCAGAACTAAACAGAAGGCATTGTCAAAGGGAATGAATGGCTGAGGGCAGGTGTGGGGATTAGCAGAGGGGACAGGGCACAACCCACAGGTGGCAGAATCACAGGGAACTAGAACCCCATGACAAGGCCTCCTGACAAATGGCAGACACCTAAGCAAACAATAAACTGTGGCACAAAAATGCTCATTGCCAAAAAAAGAGAGGAAGCCCTGCCTCTCACAAGTGCAGGAACAGTTCAGCATCTAAACAACTTAGAAAAAATACAGTTGATACGTATGTCTAAGCTATTTAGTACTTACCGCAGAGGAAATATGAAGAAATTATATGCTTCAAAATTTGTGAGTATAACAACTTAATTTTTTAATTTGAAAAATTCTGATCCTAGACAAATCACTCTCATCTTTCTCAACTATCACTCCCTCATCCAAGAGGTGGACCCCTAGTAGGTGGTCTGTGGGATTAGGTAAATGCCCAAGGAGCCTGAGGGCAGGGCTCACAGAGCCCAATAAAATCTGTAAGTACACAGGGCTATGAAGTGGTCCTGGGAGCCCACGAACCACAAAACCAATACCCTGCCTTCACTGTGGGAAACGTTCCCCAAGTACCTGACTGGCCTATGTCGGCGATCCTGAGGAATTCATTCATTCAGTCAGACATTTGGTTTGTACTTACTAGGTTCACACTGTGTGACACTACATGACCAATGCCCAGACAGAGAACACCAGACCGCACACTTGGGAAGCTGAAAGTCCATCTGGGAGACAGAACGTCCACGGATGCACAGACGTATACTAGCGCGTGTCAGTCAAACAAGCACTGTCATTAACAAGCCAGGGCACAGCGGCTGTGCATAAGAAAGATCTGAATCCCGACCCCCCCGCAGGACTTCACTTCATAACCGTGATGAACATGCAGCCCCAGTGTCAAGTGTCTCCATGTTCTGAAACAGCAAGCGAGTAAGGCCAAGGACAGATTGTCAAGGACCTCTGCAATGGCCAGACCCCTCCTCAAGCCCACCTGCGTCCAAACCACAGACTAACACAAAAGTCCTGTCGCTTCTCAAACCTGTGCCAAGGGCGCACCTGATCTTAAGTCTTTCAGTTGATTTTCAGGTACCAGAGAGCTGGACAGGCCCCAGCCTTGGTCTGCCACACATGGTGGCACCAGCATTTGTTGCAAGATGCATAATAAAATCCAAGAGGAAACTATGACCCCCTTGAAATGTAAGGATATTGTAGCTCTTTTTTAAAACTCTGCAAAAAATCAAAAACAGCTGTGAGCTGCAATCCCTTGAGACCCGGCAATCACCAGACAAATCTCACCTCGTTGATGGCTCCCCTGCCAAAGTCCGCTTTCAAGGATGCAGACGCTAACCACGCCCTCAGCAGCCCCAACCGCTCTCTCTCCGCGGGACCTGCTGCCTCACTCTGGTCACAGCTCTGCAAGTGTAGCACCTACACCATCCTCCCTAACTATTGGTTTACACGCACGCCTCCCCGCTGAGCTGTGCATCCGAGGAAAGGGACAGAGGCAGGCTCATCTTTGAATACTGACACACAGTAATTCTGAGTGTATTGTGCCAAAGAGTAACATATAATTAGAAGTTACGACCCTTATTCAATTATACCTTTGAACCATAAAAGGTTATTGAAAACTACATCCAAAAGTTATTTTCAATGCCCAAAGGCATTTTAACGACAGCCAACACTGAGGCTGCCTCCCTACTATGAGCTGTAGGTGCTGAGGATAGAGATTAAGACGTCTTTGCACTCGTGGAGTTCAGTTCACCCAACAGACGTAATCTAGGGCTCTAAATACAGTTACAGAGTTGTGAACATACACAGAAGGGGGCCTCAACACAGGTGGATTGGGGGGGAAACAAACCCAGATTCATTTTAAGTCCAGTTTTTTAAATTCTCTATTTAAAAAATAAATAAAAATAAAATTCTCTATTTAAACTACTGATCTAATTTTAAAAAAAAACAGTAACATCATCAACAACAAAAGTCTTTAGATGACACCGAATGTGTCATAAAGTTTAGAATTTCCAAACAGTCAATCGAGGCCAACTTCATAAACTTCTTTCAGATCCAGCGATGACTTGGCCCGAGCACTGCAATCCACAAACGTGCATGCTGCTACAATTTGGTCCTTAAAGACACACACTCATTGTTAAAACCCACCATCACTCACGTACTTCAGAATGGCCACCACAGGATGGAATATGACAAATAAGTGCATGATATTCACAACTGATCAGTTTTTAAATTATTTCCTTAAGTTAACACAGAGCCCATTCGTCTGCTATGACCTTCCCTATAGATAACATTTGATGACGACGTGTCGTATTTTAGAAAATAAAGGTTGGTCACATTTTCTATACTTTTGCGTTTCTGCCCTGAATATCCATTGCCAGGTACGGCTGAATATTAGGTTAAGATCAGTAACAAAACCCCTCTTCTTCATGAAAACAGCCGTGGAGTCACAGCATGACACAGACACAAAAGGGCAAAGGCAAAAAAATTTTAGTTATTTTTCACTTTAAAGATTCCTTGGTCTTACGATACCACGGTAGTAGTTGTTGAATAAATAAAGGGTTCACAGACTCAGTTTCACCTCTAGATCAGTGCAAATGCAGCAGTGGATGGGAATGCTGTCCCCATCCACACACCTTCGCTGTTAGTTCTAACCAGTGTAGCTGAGTAGGTGGGTAGCTCCCCCAAAGTAGAGAAAGAAATCTTTCCAATGATTCTTGGTTTAAAAATAAAGTCAAACTGCTAATGTTGTTTCCCTGGATTAGAATTCTCATTTCCTCTCTCGTCTACAACTCATAGCTGCCCGCCTTATCTCCCAGCAGCTTATTTCCTGTTCTCCAAATCCTTCCAGTCTAGTTGGCAACGTCAGGACATACCAGAGTGCTGAGAAACTACCAACCAGGGGTCCAGTCGCCCACATTACATGGCAGGGTGCTCAGCCTCTGCCAGGCATTCTAAAGCAGAGCTCCCCTTCTCTTTGGAAAGGAAACGGGGCTCCAGTTTAATCTGGGCACAAAAGAACTTGGGTGTTGCGGGCACTAGCTGAAGGGTGTGTTCTACTAAAAAGTAGGAAGATAAGCTAAATATTGACGCAGGTCTTTGATTATTCAAAAAAATGCCAACCTGTCACTCTCTCCAATGTTAGATGAACATTCTATCATTTTATGGTTGTTATTAATAAATACTTATTGAGGACTATTAAAAGTATAGAAATCTACATTAAAAATATAGGGCAGGTCTGCTGAAAGTCTATCTGGGATGTAATCTAATGCTCTAAATAAGCCACCTCATTTCCTACACCCCATCTATTTTTAGGGAAAACAAACAAGTGTCAGTTAACCCATCTCAAGGAGGTTCATCTTTTCAGGCAGAAACCTTTTAAGTGGTGTTGGGAGAAACAAATATAATTATATTTTATAGAAATATACGGGAAACCACCTCAGTGAATGACCAGTATCACCAATGTTTGGAAGTATTTTTCTAAATTTACAAAGAATGTAATTTGAGTGAATGCTCAATACAAATAGCTCAAGTAATAAATACCTGTGATTCTCACCGTTCAGTTTTTCTTATTCTGTAATTTTTGTTAAGTGAAACAGAAATAAGTTCAATTGTGCCAGCTTAAGTTTAGATACATTTAGTAAAACAAAATGAGTTTTAGAAATGATATTAATTTTAGATACACTTAGTCATTCTAACAAAGAAGCAAAAGTATCTTGAAATGGAAGCTGGAAGAAACCCCACATGCACGGCGGTCTCCCAGACTGACGCCCAGCAGCACAAAGGGCCGGGCAGTGCTCTGGGGGGCGTGCAGGCTCTGGACCGGAGTCCTGGCCTTGCCACTCACCAGAGCAACTTGCTGACTGGCTTGGGGTCTTCTGCCCATGAGGCCACAGCAGCACATCCTTCTAATGTGTGTGAGGAATATGCTGAGATAGGAACTTAGCGTGGCTCCAGGCACACAGCAAACATCTAATCAGTGAGAGCTCCATGTTATTCAAGTGTGAGCTAAAACTTCCAGAATATAGAGACTAGTTCAGCACAGTATTTACTCTTCTTTGATAGAAGATAAATGGTTGGAAAGTCAGTCCCTCTTCCCAGGACCACCTCCTGCTGCTTGCACTCCCCACCCACTTCTGTACCTAAAAAGTCACCACCGCCACACACTTCTTAGCCCCTTTGGCCTAAGATACCCCTCTGCCCTTTGACCCTGGTGGTAAGGCCTTCCCTGACATTCCAACCACTCCCTCTTGCCACTACCCCAGTACCTTCCACACTGTTCACACCCTGCATTTACTCCCTCAAACATCTCGTTCCTCATCACCTGAGAACTTTGCTTTCATGTTCCTGGAGCCCAGCACTGTGTCAGGCACACAGTAGGCATTCCACAAATCTTTCTAAACTGAACTATTTCTGAATGAGGATTAGCCACATTTCTGTTGAATTTTAGAATATTCTCTCTCAATAATAAGATGTTAAGATTGGTTCAAATAAGGGGCACTTGGGTGGCTCAGTCGGTTAAGCATCTGCCTTCGGCTAGGTCATGATCCTAGGCTCCTGGGATCGAGCTCCACATGGGGCTCCCTGCTCCCTGCTTCTCCCTTTCCCCACCCCACTCCCTTCCACTCCTGCTCTCTATCTCTCTATCTCTCTCTTAAATAAATAAACGCAATCTTTTAAAAAAATCAAGTTAAGATTAGTTCAAATAAGGTTTCGTTTTTGGTACCAGCTTGTGACAAAACTCACATACCATACAATTCACCCATTTAAAATGTACAATTTAATGGTTTTACTGTCTCTACAGAGCTGTGCAACCATCACAATGAATTTTAGAACACCTTCATCAACGCCTCAATACCCCCCACCTCCAGCCCCAGGCAATCACTCATTTTCTTTCTGTCTTTACTGACTTGCCTATTCTGGAAATTTCATACAAATGGAATCACAATATGTGGCCTTCTGTGTCTGGCTTCTTTCACTCAGCATAATGTTTTCAAGGTTTATCCATGTTGTAAGCATGTAACAGGACTTACTTCCTTTCCATGGCCAAATAATATTCCATTGTGTGGATACCTCACACTGTGTCCATCCACTCAGCTGATAAATATCTGGGTTGTTTCCATCATTTGACTATTACAAATAATATTTCTATGAACATTCCTGTACAAATTTTTTTATGGACACAGGTTTTTCTTTTCTTGGGTATATGCCTGGGAGCGGAATTGCTGGGTCGAATGATAATTCTATGTTTACCTTCTAAAGGAACTGTTTTCCAAAGTGGCAGCACCAACTTACGTTCTCCTTACACATACTACTAGCACCACTGCGTGTGAAGGTTCCAATTTCTCCACATTTCTTTCCAACACCTGCTATCATGTCTTCTTTAGGACAGCCACCCTAGTGGATGTGAAGTGGTTGTGATTTGCACTTCTCTGATGGCTAATGATGTTGAGCATCTTTTCAAGTGTATATTGGGCATGTGTATATCTTTTCTGGAGAAATGTCTATTCAAATCCTTTGCCCCTTTTTAATTCAGTTGTCTTTGTTCTTTCTGAGTGGGAGAAGTTTTTCTTGTTAAGCCCACTGAAACCCTGACCATATTTGGAAAAAAAAATTCAGCTTTTATTTCCACATAATCTTATTTCTCTCACTTAAATGTCCATAAATCCAGTCCTCATTCATGCATTCATCCAGTTCAAGTTGTTGATAAAGAACTCCAAGAAGGAAATGACCAGAGACAATAAAGAATTCAGAGAACACAGGTCTGAGGTCAGAGCCTAGAATCCGGGGACCACAGGGCCTCTGAATGGTTCTGAAGGGGATGAGCTGGGGGATGACTATCTCAAACCCAGTTTCTCTAGAGCACCTCACAGGAAACACAGTTACACATTTCTTCCCGAAGTTTTCCAAACCTCTTTGTTGGGAAATAACACATCTTCTTATTGGATAGAGTTTATATCATCAGGGAGGGCTGCATGACCAAGAAAGGACTCTACCAGGTCACCTGATAGAGGGACACCTGGGTGGCGCAGTTGTTAGGCATCTGCCTTCGGCTCAGGGCATGATCCCGGCGTTCCGGGATCGAGTCCCACATCGGGCTCCTCCGCTGGGAGCCTGCTTCTTCCTCTCCCACTCCCCCTGCTTCTGTTCCCTCTCTCGCTGGCTATCTCTGTCAAATAAATAAATAAATAATCTTTAAAAAACTGTGTATTTTTTAAGTCTGTGTCACGTTGTGAAATTCACCCCCATGGAAAGCTCTAATAATTTATATTCACTGTGTGAATATACCACAATTTATTTATTCATTCTCTTCCTGATAAATATTTAGGCTGCCTCCCTTTTTCCTTCCTGCCTTTACGAACAATACTGCTTAGGGGCCACTGCGAGCTTCCCCGTGCACAGTTTGGGGTACCTGGATTCAAGACACGGGCAGCTCTGCCTCTACAGACCTCACCAGCTTAGCTCCCAAAGAGACCAGAACAGTTTATACCCTATCAGCACTTTACCTTTGCCTTGTATCTTAACTATACTCGATAATGCCACACTCTTAAATTTTTTCTAATCTAACAGGTGTAAAATGATTTATCTTGTTTCTGGTTTTTATTTATCTCCACAGACTTGGAGTCTCTCCAGCTTGGAACGTCTTAGTTTCATGCTCTGCTAAGACGTACCAAGGTTTATTTTCCTTCTCCCTAGTCTCCTCCACTGGGCTTAGGGAAAAGAATGACTCTGTTCCACTCTATGCCTCCACCAACTATACCTGCCTTCATGATTTCCTCCAAGAAGAAATCCGAGTCTTGGGGATCCAGCAGTCATTACTAGGCATCTGTAACACACCCCACACAAGGCCTTGTGAGGGCTGAAAGAGAGAAGGCACAGCCGTGCCCTTGGAAAACACAGACTGCAGCCCCAGAAGAAGGGGACAAATTAGGAAGGTGGCTGATTCTGGCTGGCCTAAAGATGTGATCAGCTTAGAGCAGATTCACATAATTCCTGTGTCTTCCTCTTCATTCCTTTTTGGCAACTTGCTCTGGCTTGAAAAGTGAACTGTGCAGGGCTGCCTGCCTGGAGAACCCCTGAGATGAGAGGCCACCGTGACGCTGTAGGAAGACAGCTGCGCCTTTAGATGGATCTGAAAAGAGGCTGTAAAACCCAAATAGCTGAGCCCACTAGAGCTAAAGTAGGGGTCTCTCCCCCACAGACCTCGAGGTAAGGCTTGAAGTTGGTGCAGGATTTCCTTCAATGTGCAATTCAAGTGTCACCATCTCTGTGACAATGTCTCCGCATCCGGTAGGCAGAACTAAGAGCTCCCTCCTCTGTGCTGCCCAGACCCTCCGTTGGTCTCCTCCAGCCCCTGTGTTCTCATCACTTCCCTGAGCCTCGACAGAGGAGGCAGCCACCTCCTGTCTGACACTACCCTTTCCCTAAGGAGCAGGGGACAAGAAGAGCATTCCCGCTGTGGGAAGAGCATCCACTGTGAGGGAGGCCCATGCTGTCTGGAAGGGGAAGTTTTGTTGTGGGAAAAGGAGCAATAGCTAGCTACCATTTACTAGGGTGCGTTCCTCAGTTCTCAATAAACCCTCTATACTTGGCATCTTTAGTCAGAGCCTGAGAAAGGGATTCTTGTGCACTTAATGGTTTACTGTGGTTTCTCCTGAGTGCTCGGAGGAAGGAGTGTTGGTTGGGGACCAGTTGACTCAACCTGATCCCAGGAGAGCTCCAGGGTGCACCACAGGCAGCCCTGCTTTGAGGCAAGGGGCAGCCTCTGTGCTCCCCTGGTGGCAGTCCTTGGCTGCTGGCTGCTGGGTGGGAATGGGGGTGGAGGGGCACCAGTTGGCAGCTGTGAGCCATAGCAGCCAGCACTCACAGCGTCCACGACCTGTGGTTCCCACCACGCTTTCCAGCCTTCTCTCTGCTAGCTCTTCCTCCTCCATCCTCTGCTGGCAAGCGCCAGGGCTCCATCACGACCCTTCTCTCTTCAACCTATCTGATTTCCTAGTGATCTAGTCTCATCTTTAAATACCAACACTGATGACCTGCAAATTCTTACCTTCAATCCCTTACTCCACATCCTCTCCAAGATCTCTACTTGGATGCCCAGCAGACAACACAAACTAGCACATCCCTAACGGTTCTCTGGACTGTTTCTCCTGTCAGGCTGCTCATCCTCAGTGCTCCCCACTCACATGAATGACCTCTTCTGCTGCAGGAGTCATAAACAGCAAAGCAGACTCCCCTCCCTGCCCCTCAGGGTTGTCAGCTGGGATGGGGCGGGGTGGGGGAGGCGTCTGGGCAGAGACATGGTCCTGCTCCCCAGGCTAGGGCAAGGCTTCACACAGTGCTCACGTCCCCTGTGCGGTGGTGAAGTCATAAACTGAAGAAAAACAGCCAGTGCAAAAGAGATCACTCTTAGCCTGATCTTTACCACCCCAGTTCTGTTTTAACAGTGGTACTAGGTCCTACATGTTTTTAGAAATGAGTTTAATGCTCATAAAAAAAGAATTCCCTTACAAAACTAGAGAAGAAACTCAAAGAAAGGAACTGTAAATGTGTTTGAAGACACTGATGCACTATATAAATATGAATTTTTGAAGTTACTGCCAAAAGGTAAACAAATTTCTAGATTTCTAAATAAACTTTAAATTTTCGAAGAGTTTTAGATTTACAGAATCATCACAAAGATAGCACAGGGGTCCCATATGCCCCACGCAGCTAGTCCCCAATTATTAACATGCTACATTAGTATAGTGTATTTGTCACTATTCTTTGACCAATATGGATATATCATTACAGACTATAGTTCATACTTTATTCAACTTTCATTAGTTTTAATCTAGTGTCCTTTGTCTGTTCCTGGATCCCATCCAGAATACCGCATTTCATTGCCATGTCTCCTTGGGATCCTCTTGACTATGACAGTTTTTCTGACTTTCCTTGTTTTTGGTAACCTGGACAGTTTTAAGGAGGGCTCATAAGGTATTCTGTTAAATGCCCCTCAACTGAGATTTGTCTGATGTTTTCCCATTCTAGGCTGAACTTAAGGGTTTAGGAAGGATGACCATACAGGTGAAGTGCCCTTCCCATCACATCACATCACTAGGTGTATACTCTCAATATGACTTATCAATGTTGACATTAACTTTAGTCACCTGCAGAAGTAGCATTTGTCAGGTTTCTTCACTGTCAAGTTACTCTTTCTTCTCCCTTTCCACACTGTACTCTTGGGAAGGAAGTGACCACAGGCGGCCTACACCTCGGGAGTAGTAAATTATGTTCTACCTCCTTGAGGGAGGGGTATCTACATAATTATTTATAACTCCTCTGCCTGGGATATTGGTCTATTCTTCTCTATTTATTTAGTTATTTTTTATCAGTAATGGACACATGGATATTTACTTTATAGTTTGGGTTATAATCTGATACTATTCATTTATTTCGTTGCTCAAATTTTTTCAGCTTTGGCCATTGGGAGCTCTTTCAGTTGGCTCCCATCTCCCTTTGACATATCCCCATCGTTATGTGCATTTATTTTGCTTTCTGAGCACCGCCTTACTTTCTGACACTACATGATGCTCCAGATTCATCATGTGTATTTCCTGTTCCAATTCCTGAATTACACTTTCTCCGTGGAGGGTGGTTCCTTTTATTAGAAAATGGTATGAGAAACCAAGATCTGAGTGCTAGACACAAGAAACCAAGATCTAGGTGTGTTCGCTCTTGCTAGAATGGGTAAATAGCTTTTGATATTAAAAAAAAAAAATCGACATGTTACAAACCTGGAACACCTAGTTATTCCAGAAGGCAAGGCAAACATCAAAAGGCCTCTAGAACCTGGGGCACATGGGTGCCTCAGTGGGTTAAGTGTCCAACTCTTCATTTTGGCTCAGGTCATGATCTCAGGGTTGTGGGATCGAGCCCCCCGTCAGGCTCCGTGCTAGGCGTGTAGCCTACTTAGGATTCTCTCTCTCCCTCTTCCTCTGTCCCTCCCCGCAAAAAAAAAAAAAGACAAAAAGCCTCTAGAACCAACCTGAAGGGGTTTCCACTAACCAAGGATGGGACAATTTGAGCATCAAAAAGAATTAGTACAAGGCATTGAAACAAGTGCGCTAAAATTCATGCATGCTAAAATCCACGTGTTCATGATGATCTCAAAAAGCAAAACAAAACAAAACCATTCTCACTGTTAACCTCTGAAGAATGGTGTAAAATGTATTACTCTGAAAACTGGTAAGCAAACGGAAAAAACAAGCAAACCTACATTTAGCCTGCAATCACTTGGAAACAGTAGCCCATAACAAACAAATAGTTGGCAAGGCAAAATTGTTCTTGTTATAAGTATTCTAGTTAATAAAGAAGAAATGACAAAATGGTGATATCCTTATCACCATTTTGCAAGTACTAATGAAACAATGGCTCTAGGCAATGGTTGTCAACGTTGCTAAAATCATTAGGTAGAAGGTTAATGGCACTAATGGGAATCCAAATGATGACCCTTAACAAACTCATCAATTTTAACATCACAAAAAGGCAGACGATCACATATCATATACCACCTGATGGTGTGTATGTCATTCCCCATCAATTAGTACCAAAAAAAAAAAAAAATCAAACCTGAAGACTCTACATAACTAGTTTACAAAAAATACTGAACACAGAAGAACATACCAAACAACTTCCTAGGCAGGGTGGGGGGGTGTCCTTAGGAAAATCCTTTTACCCTATAGAATTTCTCATGTTCTGGGTTTTCCTAATGCAAGGAAAATAATAGAGAGATGAGGAATCTATAGATTAAAAGATTTTTTTAAAAACCTATTAACCTAATGCACGTAATAGATGTTGTTTGGATCTTACTCTTACAATTCAAAAATAAGAACCATCCAATCTTTTCTAAAAGGTATAAGAGTTGGGGTGCCTGGGTGGCTCAGTCAGTTAAGCATCTGACTCTTGATCTCAGCTCAGGTCTTAATCTCAGGGTTTTGAGTTTAAGCCCCATGCTGGGCTCCACACTGGGCAAGGAGCCTACTTGAATTAAAAAAAAAAAAAAAAAGGTACAAGAGTTAAACAGATCTTTCACCAAAGAAAACATACAAATAGCATATGAAAAGATGCTCAACATCATTAGTCACTAGGAAATGCTAATAAAAGCACAGTGAGAAACCTCTACACCTACTAGAATGACTAACATTGACTTCTGAGAATACTTCTCACTTGTGTGTGCAAATCCCAACTTTTCTTAGTTGATTCCTGTTCTCCTCTGATATAAACAAAGGAAATATAATACCTGTTCCCCTGGTGTAGTTTTTTTTTTTTTTTTAAGATTTTATTTATTTATTTGAGAGAGAGAGAGAGAGAGAGCGCGCACGAGTGGGGAGGAAGTGGGGTGGTGGTGCCGCAGGGGGCGGGGAGGGACAAGCAGACTCTGTGCAGAGCCTGCATGGGGCTGGATCCCAGGACTGAGATCATAACCTGAGCCAAAACCAAAACTCAGACACTCAACCGAGTCACTCAGGTGCCTGCCCCTCCACCTCCATCCGGTATAAATTTCCTGAGTATTAAGTCAGGTCCAATAGTGTCTTCCAGTAGAAACACTACAGTCTTGGACTTTCTCCTGTTGATAATGGAAAGCCACTTAAGGCTGTTGCTCTTTTTAAAATATGTATACTGTAGGGGCGCCTGGGTGACTCAGTCGTTAAGCATCTGCCTTGGGCTCAGGGCGTGATCCCGGCGTTCTGGGATGGAGCCCCGCATCACACTTCTCTGCTGGGAGCCTGCTTCTTCCTCTCCCACTCCCCCTGCTTGTGTTCCCTCTCTTGCTGGCTGTCTCTCTATCAAATAAATAAAATAAAATTTTAAAAAAATCTTTAAAAAAATATGTATACTTTATATAGATATCAGATAATTTACGATACATGTTATACAAAGAGTACTAAGAGCGTTCTTTTTGAGGCTTAAGGCTGCTTTTAAAAAATGTTACTGAAACAATAATACATATGCTTTAATAGATTTTTAGTCATTTCCTTTCAAAGTTCAAATATTAAAGGAGGATATAAGAGTTTTATCAAAAAAAGATGTGAGTTTTAAGAAACACCAGTTATCATACAGAACTAAGCATCACTTGTAAAACAGTAATTCACACACATACACAAAAAGCTCAAAACTAGTGTCACATGCACCAATTTCAATTAAAACACTGTATCACTATTTCCTTTTACTCGTATTTATTACTTCCCAAAAAACAATTGTGAAACAATCCCATTGCATACCTTGGAATTAATTCCTCAATAAGTAACACACTTTTCAGTTGGTGAGATAGACAGTGTTTGAAAAAATTGAAAATGGAAAGAGCATGCAAAAATAAATTCTAATAGGTGTAACATTAACTGTCATTTTAAATTAGTATCCTGAATAAAAAGCATTAATCCCATAAAAATTAGTAAGTCATTAATTTCTTAAGGTCATGATTGTCTATTAGCAAATGATACTCCCCACTCATTGCATTTAGATTTGATTCTAATTTGTAGCAGGGATCCCAACTCAAATCAAAATCTTCACACATGGGGCACCTGGGTGGCTCAGTCGTTAAGCATCTGCCTTTGGCTCAGGGCGTGATCCTGGCGTTCTGGGATCGAGCCCCACATCAGGCTTCACCGCTGGGAGCCTGCTTCTTCCTCTCCCACTCCCCCTGCTTGTGTTCCCTCTCTCACTGGCTGTCTCTTTCTCTGTCAAATAAATTAAAAAAAAAAAAATCTTCACACAGCCCTGGACTAGACGTAGGCAGTGTTAATTTAAACCGACAGACCTGTTAGTTAGTTCCCACAGTATAACTCATACATTTTATTTATTCTTGAATTTCTTTAAAACTCTTCTCAGTCTCTATAATAAATACAGAAAAGCATAAACTAAATTGTCAACCCACCATATTCACGGACAAGACATGCCAGAAAGCATCATCTGTTCTTTTCATCATACCTTGTGTTATCTAAGCTCCTGCTAAATCATATTTAAGATTCAAAATATTCCATTCTAAAACAAGGGAGTGAACATCCTATACTTGGAAGGAAATGGACAGACTACAAAAGGATCTGATTCTCAAAAGGACTCCTTGGAATGGGACCTGGAGCTGGCATTATCATCTTCACTTTGCCAAAAAAGTAAACTGAGGTTGGGAGAGATGAATTGGCCGAAAGTACTCAATCAGCAAGGAGCAGAGCAGGGGCCAGGAACCAGGTGTTTCCATTCCTGGCCTGGTGTTGTCTCCCTTCTCTAAAAATAAAGGCAGGCAGAATCATTTGACAGTCCTGTTATTTAGGAACACTTATTCATCCTGGGAAAACGACTGTATTTGTGAGGAATGCTCAAACTGTTTAAATTAGAAAGCTGAAATGTCTGGTCTAGAACTTTTGATCATCCAAAATGAGCTATAAAAAATGTTTTGAGAAAACGAGAAAAAAACCTCGGGGCAGAACTAGGAGATGTCAGCACAAATTAAAGCAGCCTGATGTTTACTATGAAAGAGAACTTCCTAACAAGGAGTGCTGTCCCTAAATGGAAGGGGCTGTCTCCAGGAGGACCCAGGGTACACCGGACAGGGTTGAAGCAGAGGCCTGACAGCACTGCCAAGGATGCCTGGAGGCAGCTCACCTACCAGGCCGGGGGTGGGGGGGATGGGGGGTGGGATTTGCCAGGTTAGCACTGGAGGACTTGCATGTCACCACCCAACTCCAAGACCACAGATCGACATTAACTGTGCTCTTGACATCAGTGATGGTATGGCCTCAAAAAAAAAAAAAAAAAAAAAAAAGCCAATCTTAAGCTCTTAAACATGCCCAACCTCCACTAAGTTTGCTAAAGGGAAATTCAATTATTTTTTAAAATATTTTCTTTATTTATTTAAGAGAGAGAGAGAGAGTACGCGCACATGAGCCAGGGGGGATGGGGGGGCAGAGGGAGAAGCACCCTCCCTGCTCAACTCGGGACTGGATCCCAGGACCCCAACATCATGACCCGAGCTGAAAGCAGATGCTCAACCGACTGAGCCACCCAGGCGCGCCAAGAGAAATTCAATTATTAAAGTTAAATTCAACTAACTTGGCTACTTTGATTAAAAATTTATATTTTAAACATTATAATAATCTTGTCAACCAGGTGTGTACTGTAGTCATCATTTACATTTAATCTACTATATTAATTTTCAAGATGTTCAATTCTCAGAGCAGTTAAGATAGCAGGATTTTCAACATCCTGATCTTTAAAATCCCTCCCTTTTAGGCCCGCACATCTAGCATTTGGTCAGGAAATGGCACGGCTCCACACACACTGCCGCCACCTTTGATCTATGGCCAAATCTGCTCGACCAGCGGCTGAGACAGAACCTGAGCTCATCTTCCAACAGCGCAACTATCAACACAGCCCCAAGCACGCCTCTCAACCCCAAGTGAGCAGAGCAAAGCCAGAACAGAGAACCTGTTCTCAGTTCACAACAGACAATTTGAGGGCTAGCCTGAGTTTTAGCACTCTGCTTCTTCATTTTGCTTGAAATATCGAGGCCTAATTTCTAAGGAATCTTCTAGATCTAATATTTTGATACATTAGGTTCTATTTGGTCAAGTACTAAGCAAATATAACGTAGCTGTTTCTAAGTACAATATCCTGCAACTATTAAATTTTCACCACCTAAGAAAAAAATCTAGCACACAGATCATGGCATGTACCTGGTAGGAGGTAGGTGGGGAGACGATGGAGGAGGGGAGAGCTCAGTGAATACTGGAGTAATATTTCAATTCAAAGTTGGTATGTTACTTGTTAAATAATTAGTTCAAGAGTTACATATAAATTGAGTTTCTATGCATCGTATCACATTGCCTGGGATGGTTAATTTTATGTGCCTAAATGATGGGGCCCCTTTAGATTTCGGAAGCAACATATTCTTCCTTTAGGTGTGATACTCTGGACTATTTACCTAGTGACCCAAAAACCTGCTAGTTTTGAGTGGGGCCCACAACAAGAGAAGGCTCCCAGCAGGTCCAGGCTGCCGTGCAGGCTGCTCTGCTCTCAGCCTGGGGTGGTAGGATCCGGCACAGCCACTGGCACCTGGAAGGTCACAGCAGACAGGGATGCCGTCTGGAGCCTTCGGCAGGGCCCTGCAAGTGAGTAATAAAGCAAGCCCTGAGGACTTTGGAGCAAAGCCTTGCTATCCCCCCAGATAACGACTCCCCTTCGGAGACACGGCTCCTGGCTTGCTACTGGGCCTCAGCAGAGACTAAACACTTACCCACGGCCCCGCAAGTCACCTCGAGACCTGAGCTGCCCGTTGTGACCTGGCTCCTCTCTGACCCATCAGGCCATGAAGTCAGGCACGCAGGGCAGCACTCCGTCACAAACAGAAGCAGTACGTGTGTGATCAGGCCCGAGCAGGCCCCCTAGGGACAAGTGGCCCAAATGCCCACGGTCCCCACTCCTGCTACACCGTCTTCTCTCTCCCAGCCTGACCTATGGCTGCTTGGGGAGTTCTCGAAGATCGCCTGACAGAAGAAGAGAAGACTCAGGCCTGGTTTACAGATGGTTCTGCATGGGATGTAGACACTACCCGAAAGCAGACAGCTGCAGCACCACAGCTCTTCCTTGGGACGTCCCTGAAGGACACGGTGAAGGGACATCTTCTCCACGGGCAGAACGTCGAGCAGTGCGCCCGGCTGCTCACATTGCTCGGGCGCAAGGAAGGGGACTGGACAACTGCGGAGAAAGACATCTGGGGAAGACGAACGTGGACAGACCTGTCCTCAAAAAGTAAAGACTGCTGTGTCCTAAAAATGCCCACCGAAGGTGACCTCAGCAGAAGAGGATTTTAATAGTCAAGTGGATAGGACGACCCACTCTGTGGACACCGGTCAGCCTCTTGCCCCAGCCGCCTCTGTCACATCCCGGGGGGCTCATGAACAAAGTGCCACGGCGGCAGGGATGGAGGTTACACATGGGCTCCGCAAAGTACACTTCGCTCACCAAGGCTGACCCACCGCTGAGTGCCCAGTCTGCCAGCAGCAGAGGCTAACACAGAGCCCCAATATTGTGCCATTACCCCTGGGAGATCTGCCAGCTACCTGCTGTCTGCCTCCTGCCGTTGTGGAAAGGGAAGCATTTTGGTCTTACTGAAACAGACATTCTGGATCTGGATTTGTCCTCCCTACACACAATGCTTGAGCAAAAACTACCACGGATTTGTGGAATGCCTTATCCACCACCATAGTATTCCACATTGTACTGCTTCTGATCAAGAAACTCACTTCACAGTAACAAGAGTATGGCAGTGGGCCCGTAATTATGGAATTCACTGGTCTACCATGTTCCACACCACCCTGAAGCAGCCAGTTAGACAAAATAGTGAACTGGCCTTTTGAAGACTCAGTTACAGTGCCAGCTAGGTGGCACTACCTTGTAGGGCTGGGACAAGGTTCCTTAAAAGGTTGCATATGCTCTGAATCAGTGTCTAACGTACGGTGCTGTCTCTCCCCCACAGCCAGGATTCACAGGTCCAGGAATCAAGCAGTAGAAATGACAGTGGCACTGCACACTATTACCCCTAGTGACCCCCCAGCAAAGTATTGCTTCCTCTCTCCACGACCTCAAGTTCTCCCGGTTCCAAAGAGAAGAATGCTTCCACCAGGAAACACAACAAGTATCCTATTAAACCAGAAGGTAAGACTGCCACCCAGCCAGTTCGGGCTCCTCGTGCCTAGGAATCAACAGGGAGAGAAGGGAGTTCCTGTGCCAGCTGGGTGACTGATCCCTGACTACCAGGGGAAAGTAGGCTGCTGCTCCACAGTGGAGGGGAGGAAGAATGTGTCCTGCTGGCTCTGACTCTGGAGAACCATGACTAATGCACGGCCTAACATGAGAATCACAAACACACTTTGTTCTAAATTTCTGACTGTTCCCCATCTGGCTCAATATTTACACTTTAAGTTAAAATACCTAAAAATTTTTGTCAAATATTTATTATAACTTTCCCCTTTTAATCTTTTTCTTCCCTAACTATGAAAGTAGTCAATATACACTACGCAAAATCCAGATGTTATAGAAAATAGAAAATGCCTAGAAATTCTGTACTTCCAAAACAACTGTCTTAACTATTTGGCACATTCCTCCAGATTCATATTTTCTGTTCCCTGTTGAATGACATATAGGACACCTTCATCCAAATAAATGTGTATTCACCCTCCTCTAAGTGCTAAGTTCCTCACGTCCCCTCCCAGTGACTGCATTCCCTGTCAACATCTTTGCACACATCAATTCGTTTTCAAATGATTTCACATTTCTGTATTTAGTATTTAAGCTAACCCACAAACTCATGGGCAGAGAGACCACTCTCCCCCCACCTTTCCCCACATCACAGGACGCTGGTGCTACGGAGAAGTGGCTTCCTTAATACAAGTTCTTATTAACCAATGAGGACATCCTGGAAGAAACTGACAGGAGCCCTCCCTCAGTGATTCCACTGAGTGACCTTCAAGAGTCCTTGGATCGCTTTCCTAAAGGGCTGTCTCAACCGAGAGCTCCTCAGGGCTCCTGGAACTGGCATAGCTTCCAGTCAGATGAGGGACCATAAGAGAGAGCTTCCCAGCTTTCTCAGCTGGCAGCGGCATGAAGGCCTGAGCCAGCTGTTACTGGCTGCCGTCTGTGGCGCAGAGGTGACAGCATACTCCAAGGATCAGCTTTCATGTGCCAGCTATAGCTGCCTTGACCTCCCAGGCGAAGCTCTGCTTGCCCAGGTGCCCCGTGCCCCACTTTACAGCTACCCTCCAACTCAGCCGAGTTCGCGGGGTCACCACACTGTGCTGAGACCGTCAAGTGCCGCCGGGGGCTGGTGCAGGTCCTCCCCGATGGGCAATGCTCAGCAGTTTAAATGGAATTGAAGTGGAAAAGATAGTGAGTGCACGACGGAGTCACGGGTCAGTTTTTTCTTTAATTCACTGGGCGGAGTGTTGACCATGGCTACTACTACAAAAATACTTGTAGCACAAAAACTGAGGATAATAAAGAATGGATGTGGGGCGCCCGGGTAGCTCAGTCGGTGAAGCAACTGCCTTCGGCTCAGGTCATGATCCCAGGGGTCCTGGGATCCAGCCCTGCATTGGGCTCCCTGCTCTGCGAGGAGTCTGCTTCTCCCTCTCTCACTTCCCTGCTTGTGCTCGCACACGTGTGTGCTCTCTCTCTGTCAAATAAATAAAATCTTTTTAAAAAAATAAAGAATGGATGTGAGAAAATAGGAATGAAGATGGGGTAGCTCTGTACGGGAAGTCGTGGTCATCAAAATTAACTGAAATTTCTTTCACTTCCCAATTACAGAGGTGGAGAGGGGGGAAGACTTCAGCATTTTAAGTATTATTGTTGGATTCTCCTTGATGCCTTAAAAACAGCATTTCAGTTTTTTTTTTTTTAAAGATTTTATTTATTAATTTGACACAGAGAGACAGCCAGCGAGAGAGGGAACACAAGCAGGGGAAGTGGGAGAGGAAGAAGCAGGCTCCTAGCGGAGGAGCCTGATGTGGGGCTCGATCCCAGAACGCTGGGATCACGCCCTGAGCCGAAGGCAGACGCTTAACGACTGCGCCACCCAGGCGCCCCAGCATTTCAGTTTTTTAAAGGCATGGTTGTTAAGAAGATAATGCCTTATGGAAGACACGCATCATCCACAGGAGGTCAACTCAGAACTAGGTTTTCGGTGATGTTTGTGCTTCTGAAGCTCAAAGTAGCTCAAAAGAATTTTATTTAACTTGTCCTCATAATATCCATGGGAAGCGTCATAACTTTCTCATAAGTCAGAGAGTATCTTGCATATAAGACAAAATACCCAGAAGTTTTATCTAAGCCCTTTCCCCGATTTCTGCAGAGTTGGCACTAGGATTCAGGCTCCTAAATATCAGTCCAGAACACCGCACTGCTTCTGAGAGATTAATTTCAACCACAATGAGATGCAGACTGACACCGAGGCATGTTTACAAAAACCAGATGTTCACTGAGAAGTATAAAGAAGTTGTGTACATCTGAAAAAATGAAACAAATCAAAGAACAGAGGGTGGAGGTGTAAACCTAGGAGGTGCCGCACCTCCTAGGGCATTTTCCGACATACAGTAAAAGTTAGAAGACAAGCACCTGAAATGACATACCTGAGAAGGCCTGGCTCAGGCAAGCTCCGGACCCTAGCACGAGTCGGTAAGTCATGAGCACCGCCGCTCTGCGGAATGCTGGGAGGGCCTCACTCAGGCCACAGGCTGGGGCTTCACTCCACAGGGGCACTTCCCAATGAAAGAGGCCCCACGCAGCTCCATCTCTTGTCACTCACCACTATCTTGACATTTGCTTTTTATTTCTTGGGTTGTGGGACACCTTACACTTAGAACCCGGAACAAGGTCGACAGAGAAAAGCAAATAGTGCAGGCACACACGTGCACTGTGCTTTATGCAGTACTTGCTCATTTCCAGGAAAAGCCGGTCACGCCACAACTACCTAGAGCTTTTCTCAATCCAGAGGCCTTACTGAGGCCTTAGTTTCTGCTTACTTCCATACACAGCTGAGAGAACACCGTATTGTTCCATCATGGTTGTGCGTGAAGAAGTGAAACGTCGTCATTCTTTTTAAGTTGTACAATATACAGAAATACACAAAATAAATATGAACTATGAGGGGAAAACCCCAGCTGTGCTTCGTTATCAAATTCAAGTATGAGTCTTTCTTACTTTGAAAGGCTAGGAATGAAATTCTGCACTGCCAAAACTATTACCAGGATGATATAATTCATTTTCAATACCATTCTTTACAAATACCGGGTTGGTGAGACCACAGAATTAAGACGCAGGGATACTGGCTACACCCCAATTAAAATGTATGAGAGGGGTGCCCGGGTGGCTCAGTCAGTGAATCACCCGATTCTTGATTTTGGCTCAGGTCATGATCTCAGGGTCCTGGGATCCAGCCCTGTGTCAGGCTCCGCACTCAGCAGGGAGTCTGCTTGAGGGTTCTCTCTCTCCCTCTGCCCGTCCCCCCTCACCCCACTCGCGTTCTTTCTCTCCCAAATAAACACATAAATCTTACAATAAAACGAAATAAAATGTGTAAGAGCTACTAGAGGAACGCAAGGTACTTCTTACACTCACAGAGCATTCACCCGATGCCAGACACCATGCTGGAGCCAGAGAGACAGCTCAGTACGGCACTTGGCTCAGGCACCCAGAAGTTCTCTGGACCCGGAGACAAGGAGGTAAGGAACTACTCCACAGTGAGCTCTGCACAGGATGCTAGGAATATATGCAGACAGCTCCAGGAGCAGCGCACAGAGAACATGTGGGGAGGCTTCCTTAGTCACATGTCTCTTCAGGAGAGGCATTTTTAGCCATCTCCAAACACCCAGAGCCAGGGGAACTTCAGCACTCCCTGCTGAAACCCGAATAGTCTAGAATTCCTTAAATAAGCAAGAGACTTCCCTCCTGCCCAGTGCTCCCTTTTAGAGTGAAAATTGGAGTGGGCTTGTTAACAGCTGCAAACAAAACATTTTTACACGTTCCCTAACATATTTAACATTTAGGATTTCCCTTAAAATATGTCTTAGTGCTTAATTCTCTGTGTTATGTGCTTCTGTAGTGTAACTTAATACTGGCTCGTGGTCAATAATCTAAATTACCTGAAACATACCTTGAATTCTTTTTTAACCTAAATTTCATCTTAGCAACTTTGTATTTACACTTAGTTATGTGTTACTATTTATCAAAGCTTCATTTTTTCCCATTATTCCATACATATCTGTAGCCTGTTGACAGACAGGAACATGAATTCTTTTTTTTTTTCTTTTTTTTTTTTTTTAAGATTTTATTTATTTATTTGACAGAGATAGAGACAGCCAGCGAGAGAGGGAACACAAGCAGGGGGAGTGGGAGAGGAAGAAGCAGGCTCATAGCGGAGGAGCCTGATGTGGGGCTCGATCCCAGAACGCCGGGATCACGCCCTGAGCCGAAGGCAGACGCTTAACCGCTGTGCCACCCAGGCGCCCCAGGAACATGAATTCTTTTTGAAGGGAATTATCAAAGGCAGCTTGGATGGTCAAAGAATTCGGCCACCTCTAAACCAAAAACAAGAGTCAACTGTATTCCATCATGACTACTGATAATCAAAAAAGGGACAGGTGACTTGCCAGCTGTGTATGACTGTGAGTGAGTTACATAACCTCCCTGAGCCTCAGTTCCCTCATCTGTAAAACAGGAGGACCAGCACCTGACAGGACTGCTGCAAAGAGTAAAACTGCTACAGAGAATAATAAACAGCATTCATTCTGGACTTACCAGGACTGGGCACTTCGCACATCATCTCATTTAATCCCCACGCCAAACTGCTATGGGGTCATTAGAACCATCCCCGTTGTAAAACTGAGGAAACAGTGGTTAGAAGTATTCATGAATTTGCCCTACATCTCTCAGCAAGTGGGGACGGAGCCAGGGAGGACCCTGGTCGGTCAGACTCCAAAGCCCACCCTACACCACACACAAAAATTAACTCAAAATGGATTAAAGACTTGAATTTAAGACCTGAAACTAATGTGGGGCTTGATCCCAGGACCTTGGGATCATGACCTGAGCCGAAGGCAGACGCTTAACCGACTCAGCTACCCAGGCACCCCAGGAATAAATTTTTAAAAAGTACCAGGCACACAGAAAGATCTGAATAAATGTTGTGTTTATTATCTCTTAATTAAAGGAATACCCACAGAGCGGCGGAGCTCCCCGGAGTGGGATGTGAAACGCGCTCTCGGGCAGTGTGCTACGAGGCCAGTGTTCACCGCCACGGGAGGACACGCAGTACACCTCACCGAACCTACGTGACTAAGTGCACTTCTTCTCCGGCACCACGGGCATCACCCGAGAGCTCGTAAAATGCAGAATATCAGCTGAACCGAGACCCAGTGAAGTAGAATCTGTATGTCCACAGGTATTTCACATGTGTGCATTAAGTCTGGAGGCAGTGTACCACAGGAGAACTCAAAGTCCACATCGATGGCTATAATGTCACAGGAAATGCTAGAACAGTTCCGCTGAGAAGCAAAGTGCATCTTCCGTGGGTCGCCGTACTATCTACTCAGTACTCAGCATCAATATAAAGGACCCAGATGAAAGCTGCTAAAAGGGCACATTTAAGCCCATGAGGTCATTCCTTGCCAAGTATCAGCCCTTCTTGTCTTTTGCCCTTTCTCTTGTTACTTCAAGTCCTGGGACAAACTGCCAACTGTGCAGAGTCTCAAAAAATTCGGGATCATTCTGGACAGCTACAAAACGAAGGCAGAGGAAAATACCTATTCCAAAAGCAAATATCAATGCCTGTGAGAGGAAAGTGGTAGCAGGGGCACACACCTATGCTCACACACCTACACGTGTACCTCACACCCACAGCGAGCGTGTTTCCTACTAGTGTGACCGACTGACAACTGGAAGGCAGGGGACTGCCTGAGCCTCCAACTGAAACACTGGCTTGTGCTGAGGGAGCAGCTCCGTCACCAATGTATTGTTCCCAAAACAAAAGAAACGTCAGTTCACTGAGAGGTCGCATTCGCTTTCTAATTTTGTTAAGGCATTTAAAATAAGAAAACTCAGCATTAGAAGTGTCCTAATGGAAAACCATTTCGTTGAGTCTATTCAGGTGGTTTCATAAATGAGAACTGTTTTGTTTTGCTCTGGGGGGAGGGTAGCATCAGTTGACTGACATATAAGTTGCCTTCTGCCCCGTCACCCCTCAGTGAGAGGCACTCCTTTTACAGAAGGGAGAAGCAGCATTTACAGCAATCATGAAGGGGTAGCCCTCAAAATCCTCAGTGGACAGGTCCTGAGCCGGTCACCCACAGGGAGCTCGGTGCAGCCGGGCATGCTGCTCCGGTGGTCACAATGGGTCTCTGGGGGGCAGAGGGGGAGCCTGCAAACAGGAGCCTGCCTGCTACAAGCTTAGGCTGGAGAAATGGGGAAACCCTTCCCACACATGGTATCTAGGCCATCTGTTGACTTTGCACAGACTGACTAAAAACTGCAAGCTCCAAAAGTATCAGCCCTGGTATCTGCTGAAGAAGGTAGAAGGACTTTGGCTATTATGTTGGGGGCACTAGGTACCTGTAAAATCATCACCCTGACAGGGCTCAGGTCCTGCTGCTCCCAAATATGGCACCTGTCAGCACACTGAGTATATTACATTGAAGGCATGTAAGAAATGGCAGACGCACTGAGGCCCTTCCGACCTTCTCCCCTGAAGGAGGTCATGCGGAGGTGCCCTCCCCGTGCCCAGAGGAAAGAAGCATCCTTATCTCTGAAGTTGGAAGAATGTGAGAGGAATCTGAACACAGGGGCCTCGCTAAGCTTCCCTCAGTTAACTACACTGAGCTCATGGCCCACGACTTTGCACTCCTCATCAACCCTAGCCTCAAAACACACAGGTTTAACCACTTCTTCAGCGCTTATTTCCTTATGAAGACTCTCATGTCATGTAAAACTTACATTAATAAAAACTGTAGGCTTTTCTCTTGTTAATCTGTCCTTTGTGAAGAGATCCAGCTGGGAACTTAACATGGGCAGGGGAAAGGTATTTTTCTTCCCTACAATCCACTGGACTGTGGGAGCCCGAGGGAATAAGGCCCAGCACAAATACCTGACAGTATCTGGGACTGGATCTGCCCCCCACTGCCCTGCATAACATCTGTATTTTTCAGACTTTCAGAATATGGACTTTCACATTTTCATGATAAATGAAAAAACGGGCCATCAGTATTCACTGCAATAACAACACACATCTCACAGGCTTGAAATGGCGCAGGATGATTTCTTGATCATGCTTCCTACCCACGTGGGTGAGCTGGGGGCTCTGTTCCACACTGTCTGCACTCGGGGACACGGGCTGGCAGAGCCTCTAGGACCTGTGTCATCACCAACTACAGGGCAGGAAGAAGAGGGCGTGAGAAATCAGGCAGCGCTTCTCAAGGTTCTGCCCATATTTCACTGGACACGGCGGGCTAACTGAAAACACCTAACTCGAAGGGAAAGGAGAACGGTGATCCTGCCGTGTCCCTGGCTGGAGGAGAACTGAGGCATTGTACACCAGTGCAATAGCTACCCCTCTAGCCCAGATCCCAGGAGGCACTCGGACTCCAGCCTGGGCTGACCCGTGCCCCTCAGGGTGACTCTGGGACACACATGCCCACACTCAAGGCAGTGTCCATAAAGTCTGTTCAGTGAACAGCACCCCTGCTCCACAACACAGGGGTTCCTCCAGTACCATTTCTCGTGGATGCCCTCTGGTTGCTCCCCATGTGGTTGTCAGTTTCCACCTAAAATTCATCTTATTGTTGAAAATATTTCTCCTGCTGAGCAAACACATTCTCGCTTTTCATAATTACATCAGCTATTCAATCCCATCATGATCCACTTTCTTCAACCACAAGTGAAAGTGATGTAAAAATACAGCAGCCTGAGGCCATACCGCGTCCAACTGTGCTCCCATCAAATTAGAGACCGAAAGCAGGCTCGACCAATTTCTCCAGGATTCTGAATGCTTGTGCTTAAGAAAAATGTGTGTATATTTCTTGTAGGGAAGTTAAAACAATTTAAAACAAAAACAAAAAACCACCTCTCCTACTTGTACTATTTAAGTGAAATATCTTAAATTATATCACGATGTATATGTATGTTTGTATACAAAAGCAGTCTGCAAGGAGATACCCCACTGTAAACAATGGTTATCTCTAGGAGACAGGATTACAAAAGGTGTTCATATTCTTCACGGTATGCATTTTTTACAAAATAAATACATTATTTATATAATTTCATACAGATGATTACAGAAAAATTAGAAAAGCTGTGTTAAATTTGGTCCCTTTAGTGTATTTTCATAGGATCTATTTCATAATAATTAATTCCCTTTCCATATTCAGGTTGACCCCTGAACAACATGGGGGTTAGGGATACTGACCTCCTGCATAGTCAAAAATCCATGTGTAACTTTTGTGTCTCCCAAAACTTAACTACTAATAGCGAACTGTTGACCAGAACACTTACTGATAACGTATTTAATATATATTTTGTATATGTATTATATACTGTATTCTTACAATAAAGAAAACACTGAGAAAATCATACGAGAAAATAACATTTACAGTACTGTATTGTATTTATAAAAAAAAAAAAGTTTGCATACAAGTGACCCACACAGTTCAAACCCATGTTGTTCAAGGGTCAGCTGTGTTACCTCTTCAATGCTACCTTCTTAAAGTATTGCACCGGATGTAAAGAAGGCAAAAGCTGATTACCACGGGACTTACTTGATTCGTAAAAATGCACCTCTGTCTCAAAAGAGGCACGCGGAATTAAGCTTTTTGTAAATGTTTTTTAATCACCTGACTGAACTGCCTAAAAGTAAGGATGATTCTTGCCAAGTAACACACAAGTGATGAAGTCAGCATGAGAACAAGAAAAGAGGGGTGGGGCGCCTGGGTGGCACAGTGGTTAAGCGTCTGCCTTCGGCTCAGGGCGTGATCCTGGCGTTATGGGATCGAGCCCCACGTCAGGCTCCTCCGCTATGAGCCTGCTTCTTCCTCTCCCACTGCCCCTGCTTGTGTTCCCTCTCTCGCTGGCTGTCTCTATCTCTGTCGAATAAATAAATAAAAAATCTTAAAAAAAAAAAAAAAGAACATGAAAAGAGGGAAGAGAGAAGCAGGGCTCCACGCCTTCCATGACAGATGTGACAGGACGGGCTAGAGGGAGAGGCCATGCCAGCAGCAGCAGTAAGAGCAGCAGCTGAGCGCACTGGGCCAGCACTCTGCTGGGCTCTTGGCTACCGGTATCACATGCATGTTCCCACTTACACTGGAGGATTACTCTACTAGTAAGAACCACTACTATCCTTACTTCTAGCAATGAGAATATGGAAGCACAGGAAGATCTCACAATGTGCCTGAGGTCTCACAGCTGCCGTGGGCCAGAGCTGTGTATCTCACCCACATCACACTTGAGGTCAACTCCAGGAAGACGGAGCAAAGTAGAGAAATACCAAACCACAGCATATCCAGTGTAAAACAGAGCTGTAGAGGTATGACATCTTTAAACACCGGCAATTTCCAAGCTTTGAGGCAACAGTGGAAAATCAAAGAAAAACAGGAGACCTACCATAGAGACATATGCATGCTCCTGTTCAGATCTGCAGTGGACACCCCTGCTTCCCTCTGTCTAGCTCTCCTGGTTTCCACCAGGGAGGGAGTGACTCCTCCACCCACGTGCCTATGCCAGCATGCCACATCACTGTGCCTCCCGGCCAGCTGGCTACACAGAGGACCCTCACGCAGGCTGGCCAGGCCTTCCACAGAGATGCTCACGGTGACTGCACCTGGGGGAATGTGACATGGCAGCCCTGGGGGACACGGTGTCTACCTTCTACCTGGCTCTACGAGCTGTTGGGGTCATAGAAGCCTGGGGCTATCAAAAAACACCTACTGTGTCTCTTCAACAAATGCGGTTGAGGAACCTGGAGTTCCATGCGAAAGAATGACACTGGACCACTTTCTTACACCATATACAAAATAAATTCAAAATGGATTACAGACCTAAATGTAAGACATGAAACCATTAAAATCCTAGAGGAGAACCCACACAGTAACTTCTCTGACATTGGCCATAACAACTTCTTTCAAGATCTGTCCCCTGAGGCAAGGGAAACAAAAGCAAAAATAAACTACTGGGACTTCATCAAGATAAAAAGTTTCTGCACAGCAAAGGAAACAATCAACAAAACTAAAAGACAACCTACAGAATAGGAGAAGATATTTGCAAATGACATATCTGATAAAGGGCTAGTATCCAAAATATATAAAGAACTTCTAAAACTCAACACCCAAAACACAACCCAATTAAAAAATGGGCAGAAGACATGAACACACATTTCTTCAAACAAGACATACATGCAAAGATGCTCAACATCACTCATCATCAAGGAAACACAAATCAAAACTACAATGAGGTGTCACCTCCCACCTGTCAGAATGGCTTAAATCAATAACACAAGAAACAACAAGTGTTGGCAAAGATGTGGAGAAAAAGGAACCTTTGTGCACTGTCGGTGGGAATGCAAACTGGTGCAGCCACTGGAAAATATATGGAGTTTCCTCAAAACGTTAAAAATAAAACTACTTTACAATCCAGCAATTGCACTACTAGGTATTTACCCAAAGCATACAAGAACACTAATTCAAAGGGATACGTACACCCCTATCTTATAGCAGCATTATTTAGAACAGCCAAGATATGGAAGCAGCCCAAGTGTCCATCAACTGACAAATGAATAAAGAAAATGAGATACACACACACAAACACACACACACACTCACACACACACACTCACACACAGAGAGATGAATACTATTCGGCCATAAAAAAGAATGAAATCTTGCCATTTGCAACGATGTGGATGGCACTAGAGTATACTGCCGAGCAAAATCATCAGTCAGAGAAAGGCAAATACCATATGATCTCACTCCTATGTGCAATTTAAGAAACAAAACAAACAAGTAAAGGGGGAAAAAGTAGGAGAGAGCGAGAGAGAGACACAAAGCAAGAAACAGACTCTTAACTATAGAGAACAAACTGAGGGTTACCAGAGGGGACGGGGTGGGGGCTAACAGGGATGAAGGCGAGCACTTGCTGTGATGAGCACAGGGTATTGTACGGAAGTGCTGAATTACTACATTTTACACCTGAAACTAATATAACACTGTACGTTAACTAACTGGAATTAAACAAAAAAGGAGCAAGAAATAAACAACTAAAAAAGGGACTGCAATGGAAAAAAAATGTACTGTGGAAGAAACCATGGAAGAGAATATAGTTAACACATGGAGAAAGTAGAGCTGGACACCACCTAAGTGTGTAAAGCCAGGCATTTCAGTCACAAGAGGCAATTATCTTCTAATTTTGGTTAAGTCAGATTTACGTAACTCGCAACCAAAACAGAGATAACGAATGCTGAGACTGCTGAATTAGTAAATTTAAAAATTAAAATAAACTAGAAAAAATGTCTACCAAATTTAACAAAGAATGAAGAAGAGAAAAATGTTAAATAAATTAGGGGAAATGCTATTTTCCTAGTGAGCAAAGAAATACCCAATATGTTCCCTCCCCCACCTTGCAGTCAGGACTGGCCAACGAGATGTGAGCAGAAATCTGCTGAAGCCACTCCATCCAGCTTTCTCCTGCCTTTACCCCTCAAGAGGTGGAGCGAGCTACAGCAGCCAGCCAGTGACCATGAGGAAAAGGCCCAGAGAACTGCATAAATGTGGCCTCAGGTTTCTGAAAAATGGCAGCAGCCACTTGCCTCTGGGCTTCCTATAATGTGATTCAAATTCCTAATTTGTGTAAGTTACACTTAGGCAAATACTGTTATTTCATTCAGAAGGTATTACTGAGTGCCTGCCATATTCCAGGCACTGTTCTAGCCTCTAGGAATCCAGAGGGAGCAAATCAGAAAAAGCCTGCTCTTGTGGAGCTTCCTACACCACAAAGGAAAGCAGGACAGGTAACACAAAGTGTCTATTCATAAGCAACAGTAACGACAAAGGGTCATTATAAGATACCACATCCAGCGCTGGCAAAGACCCTCAAACAGCAACATGCACAAGAAAGCGAGCTGGCGTGTGCATCAAAGCAGCCCATTCCCACCTCTACCTCAGTCTCCTTGATCCAGGAAGTCCAGGTCCTTCACACCACATATGGAAATACATCTGGAAGACCCTGCCATCAGTATTTCTAGTCTATTTTAAATATTATCTTAAGGAAAAAAACATGGTGTTGCTAAGAGAAAAATACTTTGAAAAGTATTCACCAAATGTGCCTTTGTATGTTTAAATCTCCTAAGAGAGCCCTCATAAATTACAGCTGATTCTAAACAATTGCTACTGAGTATCTGGCTTAAGTCACAACTCCTTAATCCTTGTGGGGGGCAGATGCTCTTTATACATGCAATTTTTACAAGGAAACAGAGAACTATGGCTAATGACCTTGATGTATACAAGGGCTGTACTTGTTATTCAGTTTTTCAACATACAGCCATAGTACTCCATTTCATAATAAAATACTTTATAGTTTTTATTTAAAAATTTACAGAAAGAAATAGATAAGCAATACTCTCATCCCTACCTGCCTCCCAAACATCAATATACACACAAATACCACACTAAGAAATCCGTACAACATTAAAGCGTTCATGCCATTTATTATTACAAATATTTGTTTTATTCCTATATTAAACATAGTACCCATGCAAAATAAAATAAATGTACTTAGTTGAGTGAAATTCTAGTCTTGAGTTTTCAATTTCCACAAAACCATAAATGGTGTGCTTTTCTCCTCTCAATCATCTGACTTTCCAATTACTTGGTACACAGGCTGTGATCTTAGCATGCTCTTAGCTCCTTTTCCTGCTGTGATCTGATTTTCCGTCTGCTGGGTATAGTAATGACTTTTCCTTATCTAGGAAACTGTCCTATAAACCCCATCCTATAGATGATCTCTGAAGACACTTCCACTTATAAATGTATTTGATGAAATGAAGTATAAAGACTGATAATTAGGCCCAATTTATGCTAGGGGCCAACCTCGTTCAAACGATATATAAATACTTTGCTGCATAAAGTCAGCTTTTGGAAGAGGTCAACAGTTCAAGTAACAAGCTATTTGTGGATACTGCTCCCTCGCTAGGAGCACATTGCCATACTGTGGAATTGACAGAATTCTGAGAAAACAAATTGGAATTCACGTTGTTACTTTTTTTTTTTTTTGAAGATGCTAACAAATCAATACAGACGATACAAACATTCACCAATACATGGCTAAATAATTAAATAATGGTACATCATTCATTCGAATAACAATCTTTTTCTCTTTTTTCTTCTTTCTCTCTCTCTCTTTTTTTTAAGTGTACTGACAAGAGAAGAAATTCACATATAGTTAATGTACAGAAGAAGAAAAAAAACAAGCTGGGGATCAGGTATACCGCGATTCAATTTGTATTACAAAAAGCTGCGTTCATTTATATGCACGGTACGTGTCTTTTTGCCTGCTCTTGTGCACACAGAAAAGTTCATGAAGAATAACACACTGTTAGCAATGGTTGCTTCTCCAGATACTAGAGAGGACATTTCACTTCACATACTTCTTTATTTCTCACTACGCACAGGAATGACTTATGTAATTAAACATGTTTTAACACTATTAAAACTAAACACAACTACCTAGTCTAATTGCTAGTCCATGTGCACAACAATTGTTGTTCAACAAACCTGAGCCAGGCTATATTCTCCAACAGATACTCTAACCTTAAACCAAAGGGTCTTTCCAGCACATGAGGTATGAGGGGTACCACTGGGCTCTGGCGACCTTCTGGACAAATCCATACTGATAAACAGAAATCTTGTCAAAAGCAATGTTTGCCAGCTCCAAGGGAAGAAGCACACATGAATCATATGCACCTTTATAGCATTTTGAAATTAATTATTTCAATGAAAGCCTAAGAGATAATTTGTACAATAAAATCCTCAAATCTGCTTTTACTGATCTCCACATCAAGACATGTATTTTTATGTATATCTTAAGAAGTACAAGCAAAAAAATATGCTGCCTCACTTTTATCTCAGGGAAAAGTTGGGTTTTTAAATTGACTTTAGTTGCGGGATTTAGTGAGAAAGTTAAATCCTTTGCCTACTAAGTAAGACACTTCAACGAAAATGTACCACAGCTGGCAAAATTATGAAATTGCTTACTTTGGCTTCATATATCCCCTTGAAGCTATGAATCAGCAAGCCCCCGCATCTTGAGGTGGACACTCCTTTCTGAAAGCTCATCTAAGGGGTCAGAGATACTGGACACTGGACAGAGTGTTCTCAAGAAGTCCTGGTGCCCACCATGGTGACTGCCTGGGGCAGGAAGTGTCACCTTTGCTGTCACCACAGAACTCAGTCCACTCGGGTCTATGCTATACAGTTCATAGTAAGATTTCAATGATAACACTGACCATAGTTTAGAATTGATTTACTTTGATGACTTCAGAAACCTATTTTTTTAAACAAAATTTTATATTTTGGGGTGACTGTTTTGTTAAACAAAAACTATCTATACTTCTACAGAAAACCATACCTGTGAGGAGGACTTTGATTCATTAGAAAATGAGGACACTATTTTTCTAAGCACTTTATATGATGGATAAGACCAATTTTATTACCATTCTTCTATATAAACAAAATTTCAAAGCTAATTATTTGCTAGTTAAGCACAGAAATTACTAAGTCCCGTACTGCATGAATTAGATGGAATTTGGCAATTTGCTAGGAAAACAGAAAAAATATCATTATTTAACCATTTTAGATACTTGAATCTCCTAAAGCAGTAATTCTCTCCAAGTAACTATGTGAATGAATAAATATTAGGTAAGACAGCCTAACTGATTAACTATATAACTCATTCGTTGGGGAAGTGAGTTTGAGGTGCTCACAGGCACATCCATGAATATAAATTTAACTATGAAAACTAAGTTAAATTTGCAAAGACTAAATAAAAGGTCACTAAAAAAGATTTCAGCTGAATTAAGTGACAGTGATACAACCGTCAAAAACCAGAGAAAATCATCTAGACAGAGTGTGCACACTGTTAGATTTCCTTTCCCAGTGGCTTTAGAGTCCCACTCATAACAAATGGTTGTAACTATTAAGTTGTATGTCAAATAGGTGAGTTTTATGGTATGTGAATTTTATCTCAGTAAAACTTTTGGGGGGAAAAAAAAACGTGTGTGTGCTTGTCTGCACATGCGTTTGTGGGAAGAAAGACAAGCTGCAGTCCCATCAGAGCCTCTCCTGAGTACAACACCGGCAGTGCTGTGTCTCACAGCAAGTAGCACGCGCCCTGGGCAATGGGAAAACATCACTGCATCCATGCAGTGAATATACGGGAAAAACATCCAGTGCTTAATATGCTATTCAGAAATCATGCTTTAAGTAAAATCTTTTATGTGCTTATCCATCAGTTTTTAATGATTCCCTATTTTAAGCAACTTTCCCCTCTCCCTTACTTTGGATTAATCAACTACCTGCCAGTCTCAATCGCTTCAAATAAGGACATCTGTTTAATAAGTACTTCATGAAGCTTTAAGACCTATGTGTGACAGACAGGTGGTCATTTATATATGAAGCATATGGCAATTCTGATACTCTAGACGAGACGTGGTCTTCAACTTTCGGTTTGTACTTTGGTATAGCACAATGAACTTGCACAAAAGCTAAATGAGCAGAACATAAAAAGAGCTCCACAGTGAACACGTGGTAACATGATTTCCTCTCCACTGTAGCCCCTACACGCTCAACCTACTCTCCCAACCGCACTGCATACAGTTTCTGCCTGATTTTATCCTCTGCTTTTGTAACATTTTTCCATTTGACGTTTTCCCAAAAATCTGTCTATTTCTGTAATCATTTTGAGATGAAAGAAGTAAACAGAAAATAACTGAATTCTTCTTCAATTTTCAAAGTTTTCGAAACAGCTAAGATATAATTCCAACTGCTTTCCAGGTATTAACTCATTTAGTTCTTTCAACAGCCCTACGAGACAGAAACTATTATTCCTGATTTTGCACAAGAATCTAGAAAGCAGAGAGGTTTAGGAATTGCCCAAGGTGGTTCAGCTAATAAATGGCTAAGTCAGACGTCTAACCCAGGCACTCTGGCTTATGTCTGATCCTTAACCACTAGAGTATGTAATGCCTTTCTGAATGAGGAATGTCCCGTCTGAACTTTGTAGCTATATCAAACTATAGTCAAGGAGTTAAGGGTTCCATCTTATACAGGAAATAAGTTACATTTATAAATGCATTATTTTATTTGAAAAATGAAATTTTAACATATACTAAAATAGTAAAAAGAAATTTTACTACATTGTTTCTATTAGTACCTATAAACATTTTATGCAAATGTTACTCTTTTGAAACAGGATTAGAGTACATACCTACTAGTACTCTACTAGCAATCATTTTGCCACCATGAAAGACTGGATGTCCTCCAAATTACTTCTAATTAAAAAGGTTTTATTTGGTTAAATTTGGAGAAGTCACTGCTTTATTAAAGTTCGAGCTCTGAAATTCCAAATTTATTATTCTAATTCAGAAACTAAGCTTACCTGATTTGTAATTTATAATGAAACTATTAATAGGGATAGTGATCTGACAGTTGTGGCTAGGCTTAAATAGAGTAAGATTTGGGGTAAATATTTCAGCCAGACAACTGCAATCTTATAATCAAGATATTATACAACATATTTGTGAACTTCTCCTGACTGACATAAGCCAAGCCATATGGCACCATATCTGATGGCAAGACTACGTAGTAAAGAAGGGAAAATAAAAATTAACCTTAAATAAGGAACTTCATGTAACCAAGCACTATACTAAATGATATATACAATACATAATTATATAATGTATATTGACATATTTTACGTATATAATTATACATGTGCATATATCTCTTATTATATATATAGACATTAGTTTAATCCTCACAGCAATTTGAGGCAGGTGGTATCACCGTTTCACAGAAAAATCTGAGGTTCCAACAGTAGCTTGCTCAAGGTGACACATTATTACTAAACTGAAAGGCAGGATGGGAAGCCAGAGTCTGGCAGACTCCAGAAGCCATGCATTTTCTGCCACAATGTGTTCCTTGTTTTGACCAAAACCATCCCATTAGCTATCATCTATTGTACAACCTAATTAAAGGGGGCACCCAGCTAGAAGCCCTGACTGCAGAGAGGTGATGCATAATGGTAGCCAGATGCAAAAGAAAGTCAGTAAGAAGAGTCTTAGAACATTCTGCCTGTAATGAACTGTCATCATAAGCCCTTGGTATTTTTACCAAGATGATAACTGGGGGTGGGGTTTGAAGGCCAGTAGGCAATCAGGCACTGTTTCTATTTTTTCTTGGTAATTACAGAGTGCTGAACTCAGAACCTACATTCACACCAGCAACCCACTGAGGCAGGTGAGAGCAACCACTTTCCAGATAAAAGCATCTCTGTTTATTTTAGTCAACCAACTCTTAACCCAAATAAAAGCCTGACTTTGGGGCTGGGTACTGGTAGATACAATCTGGAATCAATTTCAGAATTTCTAAAGCTACCTCTGGGAAGTTTACCAAGCAGATAGGTTTTTTTTGCAGTCTCTTCACATAAACACTCCAAACATCTTTGAGGTGAGCCCTTGACTGTGCTCTGAACCAACAACCCCCTTGGCGCACAAACCCCAGAATGTCTTGCTGCCAGAATCCATCAGCCACAACCAACAACGACACATTCACGTCTGACACCTCAGACGCACAGTCAACTGCTCATCCTAGTTAGGGTGATAATGTTGCCTCAACCCAATTCAGACAGCTGTCTAATGACCTGTCAAGCAAATTAAAATGCTTGGACTGAAGAAAGGACCAAGCACTGCCAACTAATAAGGAGACAGGAACGTTTTAAAAAAAAAAAAAAAAGAAAGAAAAGGGGGGTGTGGGCGACTGGGTGCTCGGCCCGTTAAGCGTCCGACTCTTGATTTCAGCTCAGGTCATGATCTCAGGGTTGGGAGATCGAGCCCCACACTGGGCTCCGTGCTGAACATGGAGCCTGTTTAAGATTCTCTCTCCCCCCTGCTTTTCCTCTGACCCTTCCCCCCACCCCTCCCCCAGTCTCAAAAAAAAAAAAAGAACACAGGAAAGTTAATGTTAAACAAGCATACAGTTCTTACATTAAAACTCAAATTTCAAAATTAAATTACTCTGTCATAATGTGTACTGTGCTCAGGGAATAAAATAATTGGTTGAGGGGTGCCTGGGTGGCTCAGTAGGTTAAGCACCTGCCTTCAGCGCAGGTCATGACATCCAGGTCCTCAGCAGGCAGTCTGTTTCTCCCTCTCCCTCTGCCCCTCCCCCCAGCTCATGTTTTCTCTCTCTCTCTCAAATAAATAAATAAGATCTTAAAAAAAAAAAAAAAAAGAATTGGCTTTAGATGCTAGAAAACACTTATGTTCAGCATCTTTGAGACAATACGTTTAAGAAACAGAATATTACTGCTTCTATTACAGTCTAAGCAACCCCGCCTGGACCCACCTGCTCTATCCAGTCTTGTGACAGTATCTCATTCTGCAGCATGGATCCTCACCCACTTACTCCCTGTCAAATCCAGCTCTTCTTTTACTCTCGTTTTCTTCCAAAGCCTTTTCCAAGCCACATTCAACTCCTAGAAGAGTCAGAGTCACACACTTTGGAACTCTTTAACAGGGGGTTCACCAACTGTGCCCACCCAGTCAGCCCTGCGGAAAGTTATCATTTAATCCCGAAGATCACAATTCTGTTTGACGGTCTGCAGTGAGCGCACCATGCCAGCATTCTATCTCTGCGCCGTGTGCCCTGAGAAGCCACCCCCAGGTTTCTACTCTGGCTGCACCTGCACACTCAGAGAGGCCTGCCTCTGCCTCAGACCTTTCAAGTCCAGCTCAAAGCAGTTCCCAGTCACTGTGGCCCCATCCCAGGTGTGGGTTGGTTATCTGTCCCTCCTATAATCCCCATGGCACATTTCTATTCACCTTTATAAGAGCTTCGTCTCCAAGTTAGTTATCCAAGACCTTAAAAACAGTTACTACTCTAACCCAAATAATGTAAATCCACACCTTGATAATAAGACCTAAAACATCGGTACAATTGTTGTGTGTGCCACTTTTACTCGAACCATTCTGTTACAATCCTCACAGAAGTACTATAAAGTAGATCTAAATATCCCCATGTTACAGGCAGGGAAACAGGACACAAGATGTCACAGAATTCACAAAGTAAAGTTTCATCACCACTGACACCCATCAAATATACACTGGGTAGGCGGTGGTACCCTAAGAGAGAGTAAGATGGCAGGAAGCACCCCAGATCTGAGGTTATGAGACTGGGTTTGAACCTAGCTTCTACACCTTAGTAACAATGGGACTTTGAGGCAGGTGCTGAGCAGAATGGTCCACAGCAGGATGGGCTGCGTTCAGTCCCAGATTCAACAAAAATCTCCCAAATTGCTCCAGCAAATGATTATGACCCACTGGTAGCTAAATTGGCTGTGACCTTGATCCTTGACCCCAAGTTCTCACTCCATTTTCAGCACTGCTCTCTTTGCCTCTTGGGGTTTCCTTTTCAACTTCCCAAGATTAATGGTATTTATTACGGTATTTGACTCACTTATGTGAAAAGGACATTGCTCGAATTAATATGTCAACCCTTGCTGCAATGACATCTCAACTTCTCAAATAAATGCCAGACTTAGCCATCCATGAGTCTCCCACCACATAGAGAGATGAAAGGGGGCTGTCATTATTCCAGGCTTCCTGAGCGCCATGGCCTGCACCACATTACTGACAGTATCTCATTTCATCTCTGTTGCAGACCCGTAACATAGAACTTATTTATTAATCATCACTTCAGAGATGAGAACCTAGCTCAGAGATTTAATGCAGTTTTACCAAAAAGAAACTAGTAAGGAATGGCAGACCAAGGATTCAAACCCTAGTAGGCTAGGCTCCAAAGCTCTTTCTTGTCCACTCGGCTACCCAGAGGAATTTGGCAAATGAAGAAGAGAGGAGGGATTCCATTATCCTCTTATAGGGGAAGATCTACAGTGTTGGAAGGCTCGTCTTCCCATTCAACTACAAGGGAAAGTCCCCACAACTTCACAGGGCACTGAAACCAATTTCCTGCCTTCCACTACTCAAGGATTAGCAGGTACAAGAGACCCTGGGCAGAGCCCAAAACTAATCAGATAAATATAAGTATATGCAAATTTTCCCCAACCCCAGCGCAGTCACCCAGGCAGGTGACTTCCTAGAAATGTTTCTTAAAGTCTGCCCACAAGAGCTTATACAAGAGAGCACAATGCCACCTCTGGAAGCTTCTGATGAACATGGGAGACCTAGGTGTCTAAGCATCAAGCTGCAGCCACGTCGCTACCCCCTCCTCCTATTCCTGCCTTTCCTATAGACGTGTGCAGGCACACGAATCTACTATGCGAGATGCCAGGGATAAAGAAGAAAACAGCACGTTACCTACCTGAAAAGAGCTTCCTGTCTAGTAAGGGACACCTACAGGCTAACAAATAACTGCTTGCAATTCATTCTACCTGAAGTTTCATAAAGAGAATTTAAATATTTATAATTTGAGCTTTTAGAAAGATAAATGAAACTCTACTATTATCCTTACTTAAGAACAATACACCTGAGTCTTCTTGGTGGCAACTGGCTCCTACAGCTCAGAAGCAGAGTTCATCCTGCACTGGAAGCCACAGATTCAGTCCCTTCACCCTCACGTTCTACAATGTGCCCCCAAACACTCTTGAACATCAAGTCCATAAAAGGAGAAGAAAATAAAAAGCAGAGTCCGACATTTGGAATATGAGTCTACCATCAATTATCCACAATTCTGAACTCTAAAAATCTCGGAAAATCTATTGCTTTTCACTAACTCATTTGATGACAAAACCTGAGCTAACTTATTTGGCTACAAAATCGGTCCTGAACTGGCACAAAGCTCCATGAAGTCTTTATTCATACCACTGAGTGAGTGCTGCTGAACTGTTATGTTTGATGACAAGGCGATGCTCCAGCCCTGGAAGGAGTCTTCCACATTCTATGGTATGTGCACCATATACTTCTACAATCCCAAACATCAGAATTCAAGAACGGAGTCTCAGATAAAATGAAGCACTGCCATCTGCTTTCTGGAGGCACAGAGGGAGTCAGAAATCAAAGAAACACTACCTTGAAAGAGAAAACTTCCTGTCAAGTAAAACCATGAAGTGCCTACCTTCCTGCCTGCAGTCATTGCCCCAAATCTCCAAGAATGAGTGCCAGTGTGCACCTGCAGGAAGTGCTCTCCAACCCTGACCCCAGTGCCACATCGGGGCTCTGAGAGGCCCTGCACCAGGCCTACCCAACATGTCTGATTTCCTCACCAGACCAGAGCCTCAGGGTGAGCACACTGTCACCTCTGTCTTTCTGTCTGGAGCCTGGGTTCTTACCAAATAAAAAATCATCTGTGTAGCCCCCAAGTCCTTCTCAGTCATCCCAACTTCTCAAACAAACAGCCTTACCAAATCACCCTTACCTTCAGAAGGGCAACTGACTAAACACTGGGTCAGGAGCATTTCTTCTAGAATCTGTTTTGCTTGAAAGTTGTGAGACAGAACCGAGTGAGCTATTTAAGGCCTGGCTGCTAAACATAGAAAGGCCATTGCAGGGCCGAGAAACACTCGTTCAGCATAATTGTTTCGGCATAATTGTTTCCTAACTCCATGGTTCTGCCAGAGCAAAGGGGATGGTGTGCCTCAGGCGCTGGCGAGGGGCTATGCGGAGAGCTTGATGAACCCCTGTGGAGGGCCCCAAAAGTTCCCCCAATCTGAACTGAACACAGCTGCAACCCATAACAAAGATTAAAGTAATAAACTGTCTGCTGACAAGACTTTAAAGTAAATGAAACCAAGAAGCTTCTCTGTTTTTATCTTCGCACTCCTCTTGAGATCTAGGAGATACCTTTAAAACCTCCTTTTCCTTAAGGTCTTAAATCATATCTATCATCAAGTCCTGTTCATTTTTCTTTTAAATAATTCTTGCATTTCCCACTTTCTATTCCTATTGCCACCACCCTAATCCAGCCCCTGATCGCATCCTGACAGCACCCCTAGATGATCTCATCCAATCTAGTGGCTTTTGCTTAAGTGGGTTTAAATATCAGCTATAGACAGATGATCCCCAATTTCTATCTCCAGTCTCAACTTCTTCCCTGAACTCCAGACTCCTTTGTCAACGCCCCAAACGTGGCACTCGCTCTTCCCTGCCTCAGTAAATATCCTCCAGCTCATCGGCCCAGAAAGCTGAGTCCTCTCTTCTCTCTCACATCTCAGATGGTAAATCCTGTCATCTCTATCTATCTATCTATATCTATATAACTATATCTATCTATCTATATCTATCTATCTATCTATATATATATATATATTTTTTTTTTTTTTGAGAGAGAGAGAGAGAGGGAAAGAGAGAGTATGCTGGAGGGAGAGAGAATCCAAAGCAGACCCCGTGCTGAGGGTGGATCCCTAAGATCATGACCTGAGACTAAACCAAGAGTTGGATACCCAACCAACCAAGCCACCCAGGAGCCCCTCTACCTTCAAAATATGTCCCAAATCCAGCCACTTCCACCATCATCACATACGCCACCAGCTTGGTCTGTCTCCTAGGTAAACCCCACCTGGTCTGCCTGTTCTACCCTGGTCCTCCTGAGGCCAGTTTACTTGCCAAAAGCAGTGAGGGTTTCTGCTCTCCTCCCTCAAAGACTAAAATTACTCTCATGGTTCCACTTATCACTCTCTCTTGAACCCTGAATTCTCCAGGTCCAAATTTCCAATTAAATACAAGTTCGCTTCTACTTGGATAACCTAGTCACCTCTAACTCGACATTTCCAAACTGAACGTACCTTCCCCCTAAAAACTGCCCCACCATCCCAGTCACTCAAGTTTTGTGCATGGTATCGCCATACTCCCCAGATAGAAACCCTGGAGACGCTCTTTTAAGTCCCAATGTACTTGGCACGTATTTCTACTATACTACTTGAGGCAGACTGCAAAATGGTCACAATTCATCTCTTCCCCTTTGCAGTGTGACCCTGCATAGTCACTCCCATCAGGAGGAAAAGCCTATTTACCTCTCCCTCAAATCTGGGCTTGTCCTGACTTTGGCCAACAGAACACTGCACAAAAAAGGATGTGCTGGTCCCAAGCCTTGGCCTCAAGAGATCCTGACCACTTCTGCCTCTCTCAGAATCCTGCACATTGCCATGAAAACAAGCCCAGACCAGCCTGTGGGATGAAGGACGTGTGGCCTGGCTGCCCCTGTCATACCAACTGACAGCCTGCCAGGCCAGAGAGTAGGGCCTCCTGGCTCCCTGCAGCTGACGGCAGATACCTGATTGGGTCTATATAAATCCAGAAGATCCACCTTGCTCCACCTGTCCCAACTGCTCACGCCCAGAATCTTGAGCTAAATAAACAGCTGGTGTTTGAAGTACTAAGTTTAAGAATGGTGTGTTATACTACAGTAAATTACCATTACAAGATTTACCTCAATGTATTCCGAGAGAACATATTAAAATGTCCTAGTTCACAGAAGGCCCTCAATAAATGTGCCATTCCAAATGTGATTCTGGAGAACTCAGCCCCCCTGCTTGATTGGCTCCTCAGAAGCCAAGCTCCCATTGTGCTCCTTCCACATTTTCAACACCCAGAGCGGTAGCTAGCACAAAGGCAGAGGCTCGAGGTGTGAGCTAAAAGACTGTCAAGTGAAGGCTAGGAAACTCTGTACTTTTAGGGCAAACTCTTCTTACCCTGAAAACAACAGAATACCTTATAATTACACTTCAGCAAGTTACTTAACTTTTCTAAGCATCTGTTTCCTCGTCTATTAAAAAAATGGGGGTACCTTCCTCACATCGTATTTCTGAGTTTAAATTCGATAATTCATGCCATATTCATAGCATAATACTGGCACATAAAAAATATATACATCTGGTATTATCAGCCATTTGCTTTTCTCTTTTCAAGTAAACTATACGTCAGCAACACTCATGTTATTTGGGGTTTTTTTAATCCCCCTTACAAATAACATAGTGCTGGGCATATGGCAAACTTGTGAGAAATACTTTATTAACAGACTTATTTCACACTCTACAAAAGAAGCTCAAATGGCTTCCCACTACCCATTAAAATTTCATGTAGTGATTATTTTAAAAAGTCTTACTATGTAATAATTTTAAAAATCTTACCAACTCATCTATCCCATATTATATAATATCACGTACTATCTCAATTAGAAAGCATACCTCAGGTATAAGCCACAGAAACCTGAGTAACAGTATCTCAGACAGAGAGGTGTTTCTCCTTTCCACCACGTGAGGTGACAATGAGAAATCAGCAGTCTATGACCTAGAAGAGGACCATGACCAGAGCCTGACCGTGCTGGCACCCCGAGCTCAGACAACCAGCCTTCAGAACTAGGCGAAATAAATTTCTGTTGTTTAAAAGCCATCCAGACCATGGCCCTTTGTTACAGAAGCCTGAACCGACTATCAGACTGCCAGAGCCAACCACTCTGATTCCTTTGGCCTTCTCCTCAGGGCCACAAGATGGCTGCCACGGCTCCTAGCACAACAGCCATTTTCAGTGGGGTAAGCATGAGGTGGTAACAGCCATGACTACTCCTGTTATGTGAAAAACAAAAGTTTTCCCAGGGCTGCCAGCCAACTCCTCCTTATGTCTGTCTCACTGACATCCCATGAGAGAGCCGAGAAAGCAAGCTGTTAGCTCTTCCAGACTCTGTGGTTATGACAGGTTGTATTTCCCAAAGATGGCCAACTAGTATATCTCGTTCCACATGCTTTTACATAATGACACTGAAACTCCCCTACTGAGAGGTGGGATCTAAGTTCCTTCCTCTTGAATCTGGGCAGGCTTCTGACAGCAGCAGAGGGGATGCAGGTGATTCTGTTTGACTTTCAAGACTAGGTCAGAAAAGGTAATACAGCTTCCACCTGCATTCCTCCAGGACACGGTGTATGCCTCTGGAGCCCTGAGGCTCCAAGTGAAGAGTCTGGTTAGGCTAAGGAGACCGTGTGGACAGACCACAGTGAGACAGAGGCCCCAGGAGGGCTCCCCCAGCTCCGGCACCAGACAGGCAAATGAAGAGCCTTCCAGACGGCCCCAACCACAGTCCCTCACCATCTGACTATGGCCTCATGTTAGACCCTAAGCCAGAATTGCCCAAGGAAGTTGTTCCTGAGTCCTGAGTTCACAGAAACCATGAGAGATTACAAACATTACCGTTGTTTTAAGCCACTGAGTTCTGGGGTGAATTCTAAGGCAGCGACAGACAAACAGTGGAAAGCCAGCAAGAGAAAGGGGTCTGGGGAGGGGGGCTGCCTGTCCCATGCTGTCCTCACTTTCCCCCAGACACCGCATGCTCTCTGTGACCCTCATGCCTCTGCTCTTCCCTCACCTGGAACTGCGGCCCCAGCCCCAGAAGCAGAGGCGGCCTCTGGGGCAGAGCCCAGCTGCCTCACTTCCACTAAATCACAACAATCTCACTCATCTCTGCCCATAACAGACAGTTTAAAATTTATATTCAGTCACATTATTCTTTGTCCCCATTATTCTGGATTCTTAGACTGAGTTCTGGTTCATGGAGATCTCAACATACTCTTGCAGTTTACATATCGGTTTAGTCTTTGCCAGGTAAGGAAGGAACGCGAGGTAGTGTAAGTACTTGCCGAATGCAACTGAACGTCGCGTGCGTTTTGCTATGGTCAGTGTCTCCGAAAAACCCCTTTTTCACCATAAAGCTAGCCTTCTCTTCACCACTTAGTGATGGTCTGTCTCTGTCCTCTTCAAAACCTCAGACCACATCTAACTTCTCTGGAAATTTTGCTCTGGTTAACCCCTCCCGTCCTCAGCGAGAATGGCTCTCTCCTGTCTCTGTGTTCCTCAGCACGTTCACGTCCTTCTCTTTTGGTCCATTATACAGGACGTGTATGGGCCTGTCTCCTCACCAAACGACTTCATTACTGAGGGAAGGATCATATTTTTTTCAGCTTTCTATTCCCAGCACCTAATGCTGACACACAGTAGGTATTCAGCAAATGTTTGACAAGTGGAGGAAGAAGGACACATAACACATACTGAATTGACAAGTAATGAAAAAGAAAATCCTAAATTTAAAAAAAAAAACCCTCCCATCTAATGGTTTCAATTATGATCGAGAACCTGACTTCTTTAACTTTTACTTAGTTTAGGCAAGCATAGCAAGGCCACAGTTTTAAAGATAAAAATAATAACCTGACAACTACATAAACACACCAAGAAATATTCTTAATAAGCTACTATAGGAGAATGTTACATTTCAGACCTGTTTTATAGTAACTCCTCGGAGGTAGCACTTGTAAACAAATTCACTGCTGAAAAGCTGAAACCAGAAACTCTTTATGTTATGCTGGCTCGTACAGTATAGTATTTCCTGTGTTCATCGTAGCAGTGTTGTTGGGAAGAGTAATGTGCTTATGGACAACCGCGTCTGGCCACTTCTAAGAAATGAGAAGTAAAACGGAGTACTTGAGATGACGTGGGGAACATAAGGGATGGACTTTGCTGGCTTAGTTAGTAGCAGGCCAAAGGAACTTCCTGACCTGCTCCCTGGTCCTCTCCCACCTGGTGGAGCTCCAAACTGGGGAGCCAATCCTAAAAAACTAAGGAAATAAGTTGTTTGAATTTCAAAACTCTTCTTTGAATTTCAAAACTCTTCCCCAATTTCTTTCCAGTTTTGGAAAATCAGTGTAACCCACAAACCCATTCGTATCTGCAATATGTCCGCCCTACCACTTCACTCCTGGCAAACATCTGCTATTTACCTCCAGGAGCACCTGCAGCCAAGCAGGCCCTGGCGCTGTCCTGTTACCGACAGTATCCTAACGGCACCACTAAAACAATGAACTCCAGAGACAGTCTGTGCAGTCAAGGCTCCGAAAGAGCAGGATGCATCCACACAGGTTCCACCTCCTAGTCTGATGTAACTTACAAGATAAAGGAAAATAAGCCTTTCTCACACTCATCCTGAACTACACTTGTTCTCCTTTAGATCTCCTGGTCTCTCTGCCTGTATGGAACCTGCCTAGTCTTCAAGGACCGCTTTTGGTCCTAGATCCCTATCTCCAATGATTAGAACACAGCAGGGGCTCAATCAACATCTGCTGAATGTATCACATGAAAAATAACTAAAAACATACTATTATGAATAAATCCTAAGGAAAAATCCACGTGGACTGAGGAGGGTAAAGGGAGCTTCTTAGAGGAGTTAACCATTCAGATACCTGGGGTTGCTGTAAGCTGTTTAATCCAAATGTCCTTTCCTTGAAAAGCATTCATCTCATTCAGACAGTATTACCATGTAGAGATCAACTCTGAAACTGTAAGCAGAACTGAACAAACTGTTTTTCAGGAATTTTCTACACTGTCAAGCCTGGTGTGGCATCCTGTGATGGTCAAGTGCAAAGCCATCAGGGACGATGGAGAGAAAGGTGTGTGCTGCACTCAATCAAGTGCATGCTGCGCTCTGGCAACTGACGCGGTCTCTGTGGCAGCAGCTCCCCTGGGCTTTCTCACCCGGTGGGCTCCCCGAGGAAAGCTCCACTCGGGAGGCAGGACAGGTGGAAATGAAGAGCACCAGCTCCCTCCCTCCACACTTTGAAACTGGGCGCCTGGAGCAAGTCACCTCAGCATCCCGAGCCTCCACTCCCTGCAGGACCCCACAGGACCCCGCAGGATGGGGTGGGCACAGCACCTGCCTCGGAAGGCTGCTAAGAGGACTCCGTAGGTTAGTGCGGGGAGAGTGCTTAGCACAGTGCCAGGACTGCAGGGAGAGCCATGTCAGAGCTATGTTAAGTATAAACTATGATTGTAGCAATTCCTCTTACCACGTTAGACTACATTTTCCATATAAGACTACATTTTCTCTGTTAGAACTGACTTCGCCTTTATTTACAGGTAAGCTCTGTACTCTGTTCATTACCTGTTTTAATCTTCAGGTTCTTTCTGTCTAAGCAGCGTCAAGCTAGTCAGACCTCATTCATTATCGGGAATGCACAGCTGATGCTGACTACGATCCAGTTTCCATTATTACTGCATGAAAATATCTAAATACCAGCTTGATTTCCCAGCTCTTTGATATTTGTGCCTAATGTTTTCTAATTTGCTACACTGTGTGCTCCTTTTTCAGAATGTGAAAGTAACGAAGCCGCAAAAACAAAACCGAAACCATACACTGCATATTACACTTGTTGGTAATAAAAAAGACACTCTGGAAATATGATGCCTGGGATAAGATAATCTTATAAAGTCCTAAGGGGGAAAAAATGTCAAGGTTATTGTAGATGGGGGCCATGAGTTCCATATGCATTAGAAACATTTTTATCTTAAAAATCAGGTTAGTAGAGTGTATAAAATGCTTGTGTTTGAGAGTTCATTTCTACTACTAAGAACAATGATGCTCGACCGTTACTGAAGCACTCCAGGGCCTTCCCAATTGTCTCACACAACTCAGATTTTCAAAATACAAATTGATGTTTAATTCAATTGAATCCTTAAAAAGTATGCCACACTGCACTTTTAGGAGAGAGCTGCAAATGTCAGAAAACCAACAACGATACTTCTGCTATTATGTAATCCAATGGGTTCTGGGGTTCAATGTTAACGGCTTTTAAAAAAAGTTCCATCTCTATAGTTGCCTGTTCTAATTTTTCTGCCTTGGTGGAGCTGGAGAAGAAGGAAGGGAGTCAAAATCCTCATGCAGTGGTGTCTTCTGAATGCTTGATCAGTCCCTGCCTGTTTTATGACTGTGGAGTTCCTGTTTTTTTGTTTTTTTTTTTAAGTCACCCAACACAGCTTTTTTTCTTTTCTTTCTTTCTTTTTAAAATTAGCAGATAGAATGCAATTGTGGTTTGCTTTTTTCTTTTTCTTTGAAATTAGAATACAATAGGGGATTCAAATCAACTCTGGAAACTAAGCAGAGCTGGTGCTTCCTGGCTGTAATATATCAAAGGGACTTTTATTTTATCTTAACAAAGTATTTGGCCTTGAATAGAAGTATATTTGTGCCAGGCTAAGGAACTAAATACTTTGTTATAACCTTCCTTGTAGCCTCTACTTTACCTTAGAGCAAGTAAGTAAAATGTGAGATGGACTTCTTAGTAAGATGTGAGATGGACGTCTAACTAAATATTCTAAAAATTACCAGAGTGCTTTCTATGCGCCAGGCACTGCACTTTTTAGATAAATGCCATTTAATCATTCAGTAATCCTGAAATTTAAATGTTATTACCCTATACCAACTGGGGTATTGTCTTCTGACATATATGACAAGAGACTAACTGAAGCCAGAAAGTGTGTTTCTTGGCCCACGGAAGTAAGGAGTCTAGCCATCGGCCAGGAGCAGAACGAGCTTCAGATGTCACACGTTCCATGCTTTCCTCCATGTTGGCTTTTTCTCGGGCTCCAAACCTCACACGCTTTTCTCATTCAAGCCCAATGGGAAAGAAAAAGAATTCTGTCCTTGGGTGTGCTACCAGAAGTTAGAATACCCCATCCCTGAGCCAATCGCTATTGGCGAGGGAACTCCAAAGCCTAGGCCTGGGTCATTAGACCACCCATGGCAGGAGCTCCGGCAAGAAAGGGTATGCCTGGCATGAAGGGTGGATGGAGACTAGATGTCAAACACATCTGACGTCTACCCACGTTCCTCATTTTCTAAAAGAGAAAAAAACCAAGACTTAGAGACTTTAAATAAATTGCCTAAGATTAGAGCTATTATCTGACTCCACCAACATCTTGTTACCACCACGTAATTTACCACAACTAGAGGCAACCAGTGGTTACCATTTGCTTGTGCATCCTTCTGGAGGCAGTCTATGCGTACAGAAGCATACGTAATATGGTTTACCAACACCAGATGACAGCATCATCTGCTCTGCACCTTGCTTTTAAAAACATACTAGAAACTCCATCAGTTCCCACCTTTAAAAGTCTCCAGTGAAAACGTCCTGGTATGAGATACAATGAAGTTATACACCCACATCGACACCCTAAGTCTCAGGGTCCCATTGTTGCCCTGGCCTCCTCACATGGCCGAGGCTAACTCACAGCCTCTTCATGCTCAATTTTCTTCCCTTGTAAAATGACAGTCATCACAAAGACATTATAACAAAATAGAAGCTACACAAAAATACAGGCTATCTTCAGGTTAAAATCATGGCTTTTCAATGAAAATTGATTTGTATTTTTTTTTTTACTTGATCCAAATAAGATATAAAGGGAGATGCTTCTTGAAATGTGGCACCATATTTTCTACCATGGCTCTTTGGCACTATAAAATAACTCTAACAAGTGCCTTCCAAAGAGATAAAACTACATCATAGCACATTCTCCTGCAAGGTCACAGTCAGAGAGAGACCTAGAACCCCATGATAAGGATTCATTGTACTACAGTGATAAAGAAAAATCTCCTGAACACTGTACGAATCCTGCAAAGATAAAAACTTATTTAAAATTGAACTCTTTGCCTGTCCCACACTAGGGGCAACTATAAAATTTTTATGTGTTTTGAAAAAGAGTGTGTGTGTGTGTTTAATGACAAAGGTACTGACTCACACACCACGCCCAAGTCATGTATCCTGGAGTTGTTTCTGCAGTGACAGCAGGAGGATCCCTTCCTCTTCTGGAACCAAGGCTCTGCGTTCAGAAAACTGAAAGCAATTAATTGGCCAACCCAGAGGCTGCAGCAATACTCCCCTCTCTCCAACAGAGTGTTTTAACCAACTGGGCCAATTAGCCCAATTCACAAATGCCATCAAAGACTATTAGGGACGGGTTCCTGATATGCTTTAAACATAAGACAAAAGACATACCAGATGCTGTTCAAAAGGGCTAAGAACAGTACACCGAATCACGCAGTTAAATTGAAGAGAACAACTCAATTCTGTTATAAATCATTCTAGCATTAACAATCATCATTCTTCATGCAAAAATTCTAATCATTTTATAAAAAGTCTTTGATTTTAAAGACAAACCAATATAGAGGCAACAGAACCATCAAAAGCAAATTAGTGGACAGTTTGAATTCTGTGAGATTCAATACATCACTTTTTCAGGCCCACTTTTGAGGGCCCGATGTTCTAAAGATCTGGTAGCACCTGTGTATGCCAGAGTTCGGGGGGACAGAGTGCAGGCCAGGCACTAGGTCCCAGCAGCACCACCTTCTCCCCGTGAGTTCACTAAGGAACCTGTCCACCTCCATTATCACCGACTTCTTGCCCCCCTTCCTAATGCCAGGCCTTCATTCCCTCTTCCCTAGCAGCAGCTGATTCCCTAAAACTGTAGTCATCTGCAACTTCTCCTACTGAGAAGGTTAACAACAAGAGAATCACTGAGAATCATCAGATGGGAATCAAATTCATACTTCCTCAGAATTTCTGCCCACCAAATTTAATATGCTATTTGTAAAAGTTTTCAATTCTTTAGTCTAATTCTAAATTTTAACCAGGAATGATTAAATATCATTTTTATTAAAGTGGAGGGAGTGCTTCAGTTTGCGTCCAGCCTTTTTGTGGGTCTATCTTTTTTTTTAAGATTTTTATTTATTTATGTGACAGAGAGACAGCCAGCGAGAGAGGGAACACAGCAGGGGAGTGGGAGAGGAAGAAGCAGGCTCCCAGCAGAGGAGCCCGATGTGGGACTCGATCCCGGAACGCCGGGATCACGCCCTGAGCCGAAGGCAGACACTCAACAACTGTGCTACCCAGGCACCCCGGGTCTATTTTTTAAAACAAACTCTGCACCTTCAGTTTCAAACAGATACCCCACAGCTACTTCATAAGTTATTTATTTTTCAAAAAATGTTAACTGCAATTTTGGCAGTTCTACATTAAACATGATTTGTAAAACATAAACAGCTCTAGTGATCATCCATGAAGAGACCTCAGAAGCTTGTAGAAAAATAAATTCCACCTCCTTCTAACAATGACCCCTCTTCTGTTCCTTCTCAAGTCCCATTTGGGCCATGCTGGAATAGTCAGATTGCTAGAAAATCTATTACTTCCTAGTAGAAAATGAAAACAAGTCCCAGTTCTTACGCTGTTTCTGGAAGCACACAGGTCTCTGAAGTCATGCCAGAGGCAAGGAGATGTATGTGGGGAGAGAGGGGCCAGCTCCATTCCCATAGCTATGGGTGATATCTGGGCCAGTGAGAACCAAGACATTACTCTTACGGTTTAGAGAGGTTTGGGGTTTGTTTTTTTTCCTACAAAAAAAAAGTCCAGTGTGAAAAAAATAACAACTGGGAAGGCAAATAATAACTGGCAGAGCTTCTGCATAGGCCACCCCACTTTCGAATTCTTCTGAGATCACCAATTCACCAGCTTGTTTTGCCCAGATCTGTGGCGACTGGAGAGTGACTGGGTTGACCGTGCTCCACACGTGACTCCACAGGTAACTTCTCTTATTGCCTAGAACCTATGGGGAAGTTTGAATTTTTGGAGCTGGGAGGGACCTTCAAGATTACTTAGTAAAGATGAAGAAACTAAGGTGCAGAATTTCCAGGCAGGATGCCCTGTGAATTCAGGTTTTAAATACTACTTGCTACTCCAAATGACAGCAATAATAAATATCTTTAGGACGAAAGGAAGTGAGGGGAGGAACGGAGGAAGGAAGTCAGTCATGTTTACAAACAAGAGAAACAAGACATGTGGAACAGAAACAGCTGGCAATAGGGCCTGAAGCCACGGCTGTACTGTTCAGAAACAGGTAGCAGCCCGGAGTGGAGCCAGCAGCCAATGGCACATACGTGCCCACAGTTCAGGAGGGTGGAGGTGGAGGCAAACGGTTCAGAGCAAGACTCACTGCATGAATGAACCACATGGGCTGGAGGAAGCACCCTTTGCCCGTGGAGAGAAATGGAAAAGGCTTCTGTGACCACTGCTGGGGACTAAGGCTGAGGTACAGCCAACACCTGGAACGGCCACAGGAAGCAGAGAGCTTGCAACCAAAATCTGGCTGAGGGACTAGATCTGCCTTACCGTCAACATCAAGAAGGACAGGAGCCTGGACCTTTTAATTCAGACCTGGTGCTAAGCGAGGGGCCTGGACTGAGGTGGAGACAACAGCAGAACCACAACACAGAGAGAGGTGAGGGCAGAGAGAGGGACAACGGTTCCCACTTATAACAGGCTTCTGAACAAAAAAGCCCAACATGGGGAAAAACTAACTTCAACAAAGACTGACACACGCTCCACAATCAGATGGAGTCGCTCCTAACAAAATGAAAATGTGGCCAACTGAAAAGGACTGTAATATAATTGTGTAAAAACCTTCAGAGATACTAAAGAAAAATACCCACCCACCCCACCTCCCATTTTTTGGACACAAAATCAGTCTAATAGTGAATCAAGAGGTAGATATGAAAACAAAAGTCCACTTGAAATCCTGGAAAAGAGAAATGTGGTCACAGATTAAAAACTCAATAGATGGGAGGAACTCCACACCAGGCACAAAGAGAAAACTAGTAAACTAAATCTTACTTGGGGTATTAAAAAAAGAGCTAAAACACTCACAGACAAGGGAAGGAATATAACAGGTAGACTAAGAATAAATACCCATCTAATAGCATTTCTGGAAACAAAGGAATCGTGGGAAACAATATTAGAACGAATGCTGACCATTTCCAGAACTGAAGACATGAATCTTGATACTGAAAGCTCACAGTGAGTGCTAAGCAGACCGGACAAAAATAAATCTCCTAGGTGGGCTGTAGTGAGGCTGGAAAACAGCAAGGAGAAAGAGAAAATGTTGAAGAAAAGATCGAGAGAAACTGAAAAAACGAGTTAAAAGGGGATGATAATGAAGCTGACGGCAGACTTCTCAACAGCAACAAGCAATACCAGAAGGCAATGAAATCATACACCCCAAAGTTCTGAGAGATCTGTGAATCTAGCATTCCACACCCGAGGAGAGTGAGGATGAATAAAGGCACTTCTGAAACATAAAGACTGGGTTTACCTTCCACAGACAGTTCCGAGAAGAATGACAAAAGTAATTTTAAAAAACCCAAAGAGAAGGAAGGGGACACAACATGCTAAGAAGGAGAATAAAAAGACTTCTTTCCGGTTTCATAAGTAATAAATGACTGAGACAGATTAGAATCCTGATATGTTGATTTCAGTTTAGTATTCTTTCCTCTAAACTAACTTTGTGCCTCTTAATTTTTCAATTTTACATTGTTATTTCTAACTTCCAGTCAGATATAAAACCACAAGTTGACAGCTCCTACTATTTTACACAACATTCAGATTCTTATCTCTCCTTTCTAAATTTAAAAGCTTCCCTGCAGTGTGATTATAATGAGGAAGAATGCTTAGAGAAGTTATTTACTAGTCATTTCACTTACTGTGCATTTCCTTCCTCCATTCAGCAGCATGTTCCATTTCCTCCATATTTAACATAAATTCATGATTTTTTTTCACCTATTTTAGAAGGGGAAGTTATAAGAAATTCCTAATTGTCTTTGATTTGCACCTAAATGAAAGGAAACTGCATCTCTAAACAAAGCTGCAATTTTCTTTTAATGTGACATTATTTCACTACTTTAATATGCATTCATTAAAGTAAGATTTTGCAAATACCAACTGGGTACTGACTTAATAAAAACAAAAACATATGTGACTATCCTATCCTTAACTCAAATGGAAATAGAGATTGAAATAACAATAGATAAAAATCAAGCCAGCACTCTAGTGAATAAAAAATTAGGTGCCTTTAAAGATACACGAGCAACTCATATACAAATATTTGGTTCCTCTGCACAATCTGCAATACATTAACATGTTCCCTGAAAAAGTCATCTCAGAATCTCCACATCTGGATCCCAGAAATCATCTGCCTATTTTTAGGCTCTGTAAATTATCTGTAACCTTGTACACTGAGCCAGCAAGAGGAGGGTCTACAGTTTTTCATGTGATATAACAGGCAATAAAAGGAGTATTAATTTCAAGCAGCATGTAGCTGGAAAACACACGCTGACCCTAATGCAGAGACTGTGACCTCCTACCTGACTTTCTTCGAGTCAGATTTACTGCACAACACTTTCTGTGTATGGGTGAAGCACAGATAGAGACAGTCTACAACCCCAGGCACCAAAGACTTGAGAGAAGTATAAATACAATTATGAAAATCCCTCAATGCCAGCAGCTCAGATCTGGACAGACACCAAACGCAGTCTGTCTGTTGTACTGTCAGCAACTACAATAATATCAGACTTCACTGGAACAAGCTTGGTGTTTTCTATAAAGGATCACTTGGCAGGACATACTGGAAGCCGGTCTGTGGCCAGTCAGTATAAATTACCAAGAGTGCGGGTTCATACCCCTGGGCAAGAGCTGATGCTACTTAATGGTTAGTTTTAGACACAGGACAGTTATGCAACAGAGCTCTTTCAATGATGCGATGGGACCCTCTGCGTAGAATCCAATAAAAGTAATCTAAACCAGCTTTTCAACTACCAGAGAAATTTTTAAAGCTGCAGAGCTTGAATACTCTTGAAGCAAAATGAATAAGCCCCCTAAAATTTTTATGTTGAAGACTGTAAAATGTTCTAAGCCATAAGGAAAACTAGATGGAACAGGCAGAGACTCATCTGTAAGTTAAACCTCAGAAATCAGGAGGAAGTTGGTAGAATTTGGAGAAGTACATACTCTTTATTAAAAAGAAAAAGATGCAATACACATGAAAGTGATAAAGGACAGCAGATTCCTCATGTGCCAAGACAGTTCCCTAACATGCTCCCTTCTGGGAGGAAAACTCACATTTTATTCTACACTTCTACAGAGTTCAGGTCCCTACGAGGAGAATGTATATGTATTAATGCTAAAAAACAAAACAACAACAAAAAAAAACTCAGCAGCTTACCTCTCTAAAAGAGGATAAACATTTAAAAATACTGATTTGAGGTATAAACTATAAGCTAGGGATTCACTTTTAATTAAATAAAATATAATACTAATCCACCAATTAAGGAAAAACTACTGAAAAGCCCAACAATCTGGAGCACTGACTAAATAGGCTTTTGAGGTTCTCTTTTAAGGACCTAAGACTCATCTTCAATGCTAAGGAGCAACACATCACTACTTTCAAAGAGTGAAAAACATTCTACTCATAATTTAATTTAATGAAAACTACAATTAAATATAACTCTATTCAAATAATTAGATGTATTGTCAATACCAACGCCAAGCTACTCTTGATCCTCTGCTCAAAAACCTCCAACAGTCCAAAAAACAAAACAACAAACAAAACAAAACAAAACAAACCCTCCAACAGTCCTAATCTCAGAGTAAAAGGCACAATCCCATGGCCACAGCGACACAGGGGGGAAGAGGAGGTAAATCAAACTGTACTGTTGTAGGGCTTTGACCAGAAGTGACTCAATGTTAAAGTATATTGTGATAAGTCCAAGATGAATGCTATAATCCTGAGAACAATCACTAAAAAAATGTAGCAAAGAAATAGTACTGAAAACCAACAGAAAGGTTAAAAAGATATATGAAAAAAAGTTCTGGTTAACACAAAAGAAGGCAGGAGGTTCAAAGGAACCCAAAAAAGGGGTAAGACAAATAGAAAACAGCAAAATGGCAGACCTAAGTCCAACCACATCAATAATTTCGTGTAATTCTGCCAACAGCAACATAAATGTGCTAACAGGCTGATTTCTGGTGGAGGAAATGACAACACGGCTAAACTTCTGCTAGACTTCTTTATCTAGTAAGGTTTCACTTGCTGAAGCCTATTTTACCTGCTCAGAGTTCGTGAGATACTTTTCTTATAATCTTCCGTATCTTCCAGCATTTAGTAAGCATATGAGCAACAAAATCTGCCAAATAAATATTAATGGTTCCTTTCTTCCCCTTCTACCCAATTCTCTATAGTTATTGCTGTCTTCTCATTCTGTAACACAACCTGATTCTTCATAAATGCAACATCCCAGCTGCTGCTGTTGCACGCCAACAATATTCTTTTTAACTTAATCTTCTACATTACTCAGAAAGACAGCTATCAACCTGGAAAGCACTCCTAAGGTACATGACATATAATAATACATCCTCTTGGGCAGACACCGATACTCTCGTGAGAGACTGCAAGCCCAGAAGCAGGTGAGCTGAGGGTCTGTCATCTCTCGGAGGTCTCTCCACTGGACTGTACCCAACACTCCTAGATGGACAGAAGGACACCAAGAACGCAGAGTGGGACAACAGGAGCAGAGCTGTGCAGAAGCAGTACACAGCGCTGCTCCTGAGCCCACAGGCACCTCACACCAGCATGCCATCTGTAATTCCTGTCACACACCGCTACGCCAGCCTCACACGTTCAGAGCGAAAGGGAGAGGCCGGGGGGGGACGCACAAAGACTTCAACTCCTTTAACAAAATCAAAACGTTAGGTTTGACCCCTGGTCCAACAGTGCCTAACAATCACCGAGTCCCTGAGGCCAGATGAAATGAAGGAGCAAAGGGCAAGAGCTGAACAACACACCAAAAGCTAATCTGTAGGGCCCAAGCCCACAGAGCAGCTCATCACATAATCAGACAAAAATGTAAATCTTTTATGCCAAGGTCCATTTAACCGAGAAGAGAGGATAGATAAGTTCTGGGTGTTGAAGATATTTAGTTCAAAAAGAAAAAAAGAAATTTAGTTTACAGGTTAGAGATATTATCTGCCTTTGATATACCTAGGAAGGAGTAAAGCAATAATTACCTATCTTCCTATGAAAATTACCTATCTTACAACAAAACACATCAAATTTTATTCCTTATGTAATATCACAGAATCTGTACTGAAGAGAAATGTGCATATAAATGAATGACCCTTGCCTACTGCGTAAAGATCCCACAGCTTGGATTAGCACCTGCTTTTGGACCTGGCCCAGCCTGCCTCTAACCCCAGCCCTCCCCAGGCCCCCAACCGACAACAGCTGCTTGTCTTCACATCCCCCCCCCCAAGCAGTGCCTGGGTTGGCACGACTTGGTTTCCATTCTTCGGTTAGGGAACTATCACCTACCACCTATCAAGACCCAATTCAAATGTACTGCTTCTGGAGGGGTCTCTGACATGGTCAGAGAGGATATCTAAGTTATCACAGTGCTTTCAGTCTTTCAGTACTCTGGAATTTCTCATGATCTGTAGATTACTGGCCTACAAATGTGTCACCCACCCTCAAGTAAGAGCCCTATGAGTACGACCATTCCTCATTAACTCTTTTTATACCCCATGCTAAGGAGATATGACTAGCCTATAGAAGACACTTCTTTTACTGCAAGAACCAATAAATTCACTTGTTATCTCTTGTTACCCATAATGATACTGAGAAATGCTTCACCTTGAAGTTCTCCACAAATCAGGTGCTAACTGCTTACGCAAGGCATAAATTCACATGAGTCCATTTTCCCCAAGTGGACCAATTCGATTAAATAAAGTTCTCCCTCGCCCTCTCTCATAAAACACCACATACTACCGAGGACTGACAGATTTGTTTAAATAAGTAAAATGCCTTAGCAGAGCGAGGGTAGAGCATTCTGAGCACCATAAATAAAAAGCATACTTAAAACACACACATAGACTCACTTTCGCCTCTAAGTAGAGTTTATACATCTGTATCATTATCTTAATTTAACAAAGTCTATTTTAAAAAAAACTTATCAAAGCTTCTTGGGTCCAATCACTGCCCCCCCCCACACACACACCCAATATGGTTCTACAGAGAAGATGTTGAGAAATACATCTTTGGGTGGCATGAAAAGGGTTGAAAGGACTGAAAATCAGGGTCTTCTCTGGACTTTTAACAATAATAAAAACAACTAACATTTGTGTGGTGCTTTAAAATTTTTTAAGTGTTTTGGTTAGGCCCTCTTATTTAATGCCTAGGGCATTCCAATGTTGTAGGCAGGACAGACATAATCATAATCTAGCTTCCAGAAGTGAACACTAGGTGCAGAAGGGTAAGCAATACAACCAAGTTCACCTCATTAACTAAGTGGTGTAACTGGGACTTCAACCCCAAAAGATCTTCAGAAACCCATGCATGTAACTGAAGTCCTAAGTTTTACAAAGAAACAAATCAGGAGGTCAGAGAGTCCAGTAAGCAGCACAGATGGACATGAAAGCTTTCTGCCTGGCTTAGCCCAAAAGCCCAGCAACTGGAAAACGTCAGACATGTGGGAATTTAAAACGGGGTTATGCAGCGCTCACTGCAGGGCAGGGCCAGGCCTCAAACCAGAGAAACATTTTAGGTTCCAGGAGACATTTCCTTTTCTGGGCACAGGATCATAGCAAAAGGTGTAGCTCTCCTGGCCAGTAAAAACAACTGCAAAAACCACATCTTTCTCCACTAATCTGCTAGAATTGCTGGTATCTGGGGCCCTATGAGCTTACTGTGGTCATAGTTAATGTAGGAGCTCAGACGTGTTTTACATGCCAATACGGATTCCCGGGAAAGACTATGTTCTCAGGGTGGTCCTCAGACCAGAAGCTAAGATTTACATTTCAAATGCCTGATAAAAGACAGGCCACAAACAAATGACTCTGGCCTAATGGCTCAGATTTAAGCCGGACATAAGCCCTGTGCCCAGCTCCAATGGGCAACACCAACTGCTAATCCTTCTATGTATTTTCATTATAGAAAGCATATTCTCAGAGGAAGATGGGTGACGGGGGTCAAAAGGTACAAACTTCCAATCATCAGAAGAATAAGTTCTGGGGATGTAGCATGGAACATGGTGGCACAGTTAATACTATATTTGGATAGTTGAAAGCGGCTAAGAGAGTAGATCTTAAAAGTTCTCACCACCAAAAACCCCTGCAACTCTGTAAAGTGATGGATATGTTCACTACCCTTATTGTGGGTACTAATCATTTTGCAACATACACATATATGACATCATTACATTCTACACCCTAAACTTACACAACTTGTCAATTACATCTCAATAAAGCTGGGAATAAAAAAAAAGAAGCAAGCGTCTCCTCTTCAAGCAAAAGGCTCTAATTTCTAGCCAAACAAATCTTTATTGGGGGAGTCACAAAGTCAATCACAAATGTAACTCCAGTGTGTGGGGGTCACAGACAGGCTGGGCAAAGGGCTCACGATGCCCACCGTCCTAGATGATGCTCTGCACCCCCTGGGAACCAGGGCTACAGATGGATCCATATCTTGCTGCACATAAAGTAATGCCTCTTAGTAACCAGATTAAAGAAAATGTTAATCTGACGATCTAACATTTTGTACATTAGTGACAAAAACCTGCCTCTCTGAAACGCTGGGCACACTGGAGAGACCACAGCCCACAATCAGCACTGCCCCAAGGCTTCTGGTCTCCAGGCTTACCTACGCCCAGCTGTCCTCCATTCAGTCTTGGCCAGGACCCTTTCCTGCTTCCAGGGAGCAATCTCAAGGCTTCACCACGCTCTATAAGCCGGCTGGTCTGCCTTGTCCCCTGCCTTCCATCCCCGCACAGACTTTCTACTTACGCATCCAACCTGACACCTCTGTCCCTCTGCTTTTAGAGAAATGGGAAACGGGTTTTCTCCTGTGTCAAAGTCTGACCCACCAGTCTCCTCAGAAGACCCCACCAACTGCCTCTACCTAAAACCTGGCCTTTGCCACAAGAGCCCCTCAACCTACCAAAAAAAAAAAAAAAAAAAAGATAAAAGGACCTTGAAGTTGTTAAGAATTAGACCCTGACTCCCCCAACCGTTTCCTGCCACTTCTCTGGGCCCATCTGTAGCCAAAGTTACAAGAAAGAACATCCTGCCTCTGTTTGTCTCCTGCACCCTGTCAGCCTTCTCACTTCAACACCCCCAAACAACTGTGATGTCACTGCAAAACAATGACCTCCGAACTGCTAACTCTTACAGTCTCGACTTGACATCTTTGCAGCAAGTAGAACTTCAGGCCCCTCCCTCCACAGAATTCTCTTTCTGGGATTCATGTCACTGTCCTCTGGTTCATCTCCACCCCTAACCACTATCCTTCTCTCCAAAGGCTCCTCTTCCTTCCCCTGTCCTTGGTGTCCCCAGATCTCTTTCTCTGGCCCTCTTTTACTCCTTATACTTGAAACAATCTCATCCATCCCTGGAATTTCAACCACAACCTAAACCCTACCTTACCCCAATGTTTACTTATCTTTGGCCCAGACCTCCCTTTTGAACCTGAATTTTTAAAAATCAATTTTATTGAGGTATAACTGCCATACGATAAAATGCACACATTAAAGTATACCTTTCAATGAATGTTGGCCACAATCAAGAGTCCATCACCCCAAATATCCTAATGCACCCCAAACCCCTCAATCCCTCCAGACAACCACTGATCCGCTTTTGGACACTTGAAATTAGATTTGTCTCTTCTAGAGTTTCATTTAAATGGAATCATGTACTTTGTATGGAGTCATTTGTGTCTATCTTCTTCACTCAGTATAATGTTCCTCAGATTCATCCATGTTGTTATGTGTACAAATTTGCCTGTTAAATAGACATTCTACCTGATCCTCAAATGCAACAAGTCCCCAGATGAAGTATTTATTATTGGTCTTAGTCACAACTGTTCATAAATTTGGGAGTCCGAGTTCTGAGTTCTTCCTTGCTGGCCATCCCCATCAAACCTGTCAGCAGTCCCCTAATATGACCTCCTCTGTATCTTTCAAATTTGCCCTCTTTCTTCCCAACGCTATGGCCTGAGCAAACTTGTGCCTGGATTCCTGAAAAAGTCTGAAGCCCTGGCTCCCAGTCCCTCTTCTCTTTCAATTCAGGACCTACACTGCACACACAGAGCTTCTGTAAATGCATTTTACAGAAGAGCCTCCAGCTGCTTTCATGGATAATATTATCCCATCAATGGGATAACATCATCCCTTCTCTGGTACACATGGCCCCACTTACTCTACAAGATGCTCACTCTTTTTTTTTTTTTTTTTAAGATTTTATTTATTTATTTGACAGAGAGACAGCCAGCGAGAGAGGGAACACAGCAGGGGGAGTGGGAGAGGAAGAAGCAGGCTCCCAGCAGAGGAGCCTGATGCGGGGCTCGATCCCAGAACGCCAGGATCACGCCCTGAGCCGAAGGCAGACGCCTAACGACTGAGCCACCCAGGCGCCCCTACAAGATGCTCACTCTTGAACAAACGAGTCTCCTCACAAACTTCTATTTACCCTTCAAAACCACTTATAATCCAGCTACTCTGAACCACCCCCTGAAGATTTCTGTCGCATTCTCCTTCCTGCTTCCAAAACACCTTGTACACACACCTCTACCCAACTACTGTATTGCACTGTATGGCAATGTTACTTATACCTGACAACAAGCATCCTTTATTCATATTTGTCACCAAGTCACCCCAACAAGTATTTTCATGTGTTTGGGGGGTTTTTTAGTGATGAAACAAGAGAAAATTGACACTCTGCTAAGTCTGCCTGCTACACACATCCCAAGTCTGTCCAAGAAGATGGAGTTTTGTACTTGTTCACGGTGACACCAAGCTGCAAATGTGCTAACACAGAAGGGAAAAGGCTGGCCTATTAGTGCACTAGAACGTGCACCTCACTTGCTCAATAATGACGTCATGCAGTTGGACACTCTCCAAACGTCTCAGAGACAAACTAAAAGAAGTTAAAACACAGAAAAGTTACTCATACTTTTGCTTCACACTGTTGCTTCTTCTATCCTTACTAGTTCACTCATTCTTTCTGTCAACTAACAAGTATTAAATACTTTTCTCCAAGAAGAAGTGGAAATACTGGGGAAAATAAAAGACAGTAATCCTCTAGTAAAATCCCTAAGGTACAGCGGTTAAAAAATAACTCCAAAATTCCAGGGGTGCTCTGAAAAACAGCAGTGGTGCAGAACTCCAAAGGACCTTCAGTGGAAGGACGCAACATCTCCTGGGTCAATGGGAAGATTCCCTGAAGGTTCTGGACCCAGTTTCAACAGCAATTACTGTGGCTAATTCAGAGAGGATATTATTCTCTGACATTCTTAACAAATGCCCACATAAAACCACTCCAGAGAATCTCAAAGTCAAAGGCTTTATTTAGAAGAGTTTTATTGTTCAAGAATTCACATTGTTTCAAATCTCCAGAAAAAACTAAATTTTAGTGCTTACAGAGACTTTAGGAATGATCTATTCTTGGTGCACCTGGGTGGCTCAGTAGGCTGATCGACCGACTCTTGGTTTTGGCTCTGGTCCTGATCTCAGGGTCATGAGCTCAAGCCCTGCAACGGGCTCCACACTCAGTGGGGAATCTGCTTAAGGATTCTCTCTCTCCCTCTGCCCCTCGCCCTGCCTGCTTGCTCCCTAAAATAAATAAATCTTAAAAAAAAAAAAAAAAAAAGAATGCCCTATTCTCGGATCTAAAATAAAAACACTCAGAGGGGAGGGGGGGGGGGAATGGGATAGACCGGTGATGGGTAGTAAGGAGGGCACGATTGCGATGGATGCACTGGGGTTATACAACTCAATGAATCATCGAGCCTTACATCGGAAACCGGGGATGCACTGTATGGTGACTAACATAATATAATAAAAAATCATTTTAAAAAAATAAATAAATAAATAAATAAATAAATAAATAAATAAATAAAATAAAATAAAATAAAAACAGAAAATATAAGTACCACTGTATTTGAACATGTCTTAACACTCGTCCTCATCAGTCTCCCCACCAACAGCACTCCATAAAGAGATGCCTGAACTAATGAGAGAAGCTATAAACTTATACCTGGATGGTAGAAAGGTATTTTCAGGCAGAGTAAAAAAGAGAACATACTGTACGTTTTACTAAGCACATTACTTTCAAGTTACAAAGAGCAGTGAAATATATATACATACTGAATATGTTTATTGTTCTATGGCTTCAAAATTTTAAGAAATTATACAGGTCTATAGGATATGGAAATGAAATTGTAAAGCAATCACATTTGCAATAAGAGTAATTGGGGGGAATTAAATTAAAGTGGGATATAAGCAATCTATTTAAAGAAAATTATAAAGCCCTAATGACAGATAAAGAAAGACAAATGGAGAAATACATGAGGATTCTATCTGGAATACTAAATATAGCAACGGAGACATGTGCCCAGTTAATACGCAGGTTTGAAGCATTATCAAACTCTCGGTGGAAAACTATTGGCAAAGCCACAGGAGGTGGGGATGGGAGAGGCAGACGGATCACTGGAGCCAGGCAGTCTGGGAGGCAGATGGACCACATGCCACAGATCAGCATCAATCCTGTGTGAGGATTTCTCGCTGGCTCACCCTTATTTGGGGCCCAAATGTTTTTCATAGTTAGAACTTGCTCTCTGCAACCCTGGCTATTAAGAATAAAAAAATGATAGTAAAATTTACCAGAAAAAATAAGTAGGCATAAATACCAAAGAATATTGCCCTTCCCTGTGTTGTTTAAATCATAATAAGAATTTAGAACAGAGAGGTTTTTGTATTTATTTTAACTGTAAAATAAAGCTAATTGGGACTGTTAGAGATACAGAGGGTGTGATTAAAGATAAAATAGGTTGTTGATTTTTTTTTAAGTACCCAATATTTCAATGGGTGGAGAAAACAATTTTAAATAGAACATATAAAAATTTGCTATACCCCAAAATTAACAATCAGTATCAGGCTACATAGATGACAAAATATTATTTTAAGATTTCAACCTAATTAATAAATGAAGAAATAAAAACAAAAACCATAATATACTACCTTAAGCCCCTAATTAGCTGCAAAAAAATTAAGACTCCACGTGAGCTAGAACTTCTAGACTCCAGAAGTCTTCGAAATGTCTGGTGTTCATCATTTTGCTAATCTTTCTGGAAATATACAACAAACATTTAAAATTACTCAAATTGGTAATCCTATTAAATCCCACTTTTGAGAATGGAGCTCCAAAAAAGCCCAAAGGAATTTATACAAAGAGAGTCTATTTATTCTAAGGAAAAACCTGAAAATACTTTTTAAATGCCCTCAGTGAGTGAATGTTTAAATAAAGAATGGCATAGCTCTATGAAAAGATGCTACTAAGTCATTACAAATGACCAACTAAGCTTTATCAACGCAGACAATCCTGATTTGCACAAGGCAGCTAGTCTGTGAGTCCACAAATACCACACTGGCTCACAGTTATAAAAGCCAGCACTACCTCCCAAACTTTCCCCCAGGACATGCCACAGTGTTTCTTCATCTCTTAAGAATACAACCAGTGTAACCATAAAGTGTAAATGAAACAATACCATTTTAAGTGAATAGCAAGGCCTACTTTCCCTGTTGCTAATCTGTATAAGCAGGTGGCTGAGCCTCCTCTGCTCAGGAAGTGAAATTAAGGCTCGCTCAGCCTCTGCCTCAAGAACTCAAGAATAGACCTGACACAGAGCTGGAGAAGCAAAATGCAAACACCACCACAAGAACCACTCACCTTGGTCCACAGGCCGAGCGAGGAAGAGCAGCAGGCCGTGACTGAGAGGACCAGCTTAACCAAGCATACAGTGTTCACCTTATTCTGGTTTTTCATCGAGGAGACTAAGTGTGAGCATGTGTGGCTCAGTACCACACAACTCAGGACGATCTGATGTACATGAAAATATAAGTACAAAGTACCAAAGGGCAGGTGCACACCCACCCGAGCTCTGTAAAAGCATACACAAACACGGAGAAAGACCATAACATAAGATCATTCACGTCGTTAGCATCTGGGATTTATGACATCGGTTAGGTTATTCATGACATCTGTTAGAAGCATCTCAGAAACGGAAGGGACTCTAAGTATACTGTATAAAACATAAATGTTCACATGACACAGTAAATCAGGAAAGAAATCCAGCTAGGAGAGTTTGCATTTGATATCAATTTAGAAAATGCTTCTAGATTTTTAATCATAGAGGTAATAGAAACCAAATGTTATTTCAAGGGAAAAAATCTAATTGTGATAGGCAAGAAAGCTGGAGAAGGGATAACTTGTGGCTTGGTCAGGGAAAGCCCCTCAGAGGAATCAACCTGAAATAACAGGGCATCTAAGTGAGAAAAGGCACCAACTGGGCAAAAGGGCTGTGGACCTCGGGCCCTGGCCCTCAGGGCGTAGAAGGAGGTCAGTGTATGGACTGCACTTCAGGCGGGACAGGAGGAAGTCAGGAAAGGGCAGGTCAAGAGCTAATCAAGTCAGAGGGGTAAGGCATCTCCTGATGCTTGGAAATGATATTCTGACCACTGGGTGGATTAAAAGAAAGTCCAGAGAAGCAGATGACCAGTTAGATGACCAGTGCAGTAATCCAAACCAAAGATCATGGTGGCTCATACCAGGATTAGCCACAGAATGGGAAGAAGTGATCAGACTAAGAATGTATGCATAAATTTTATATTTCTATATTTACAATTATATGTTTATATGTGTATATATATGTGTATGTGTATGTGTATATATATATACACATACACACACTGTATGGATCATATATTACTTTTTAAATAGGAAAGTTCTTGGGGTGCCTGAGTGGCTCAGTCAGTTAAGTGTCTGACTCTTGGTTTTGGCTCAGGTCATGATCTCAGGGTCGTGGGATCGAGCCCCAAGTTGGGCTCTGCACTCAGCAGGGAGTGTGCTTGAGATTCTCTCTCTGCCCCCCCCACCCCTCACCGCTCTCTCTCAAATAAATAAATAAGTTCTCATGTATATAAAATACGGAGATCTCTACTTTTCAATTAATTATCATACAGTAACATTTAATGAACTGAAAAACTACACTCAAAATAATCCTGCTATAATGATTAAGGTGGCACTTTGGAATATTGTAATGCCTTAGGATCACATTACTCCTGTCAATTAACCGCAGTGCAGGACAATACAGATTTCCAATTTATTGAAAGCTATATAACCATATTTTACTGTAATGGTTTATTTTAGGAAAAAAGCGCAACAAAAAATTATTTGCTGGGGGAAAAAAAACGTACCTGACATTTCTATTTTGGGATTTTATAACTGAACTTTATCTTTCATGTCTGCTACAGATGTGATCATATTTTACATTGAAGTTTTGAAAAAAATATGCATATACATTAAACTTAAATCCCAATGCCAAATTAAATAATAGCAAATATCAAAGAATTATGGAATCATAATTATTCCTGTCATAAAGGGTAGAAATGTAAGCTTATTTATATTTTAGGAAGAAAGGAAAGGAGTGGCTGAGGGGGTTTTGCTCCAGCCAAAGCTGAAAGTCTAGACCAGTCTTAAATCATTAAATACTTTGCCTAACTGAGTCTTTAGAACCCAAATATTGAACCTTTTAGCACTAAAAAAAAGCCCACAGAGATCCCTTTTACATATGATCAGCTAGACAGAGTGATAGGAATAGTTCATATACTTCATTTTATTAGTATTTTGTCCATGTATTTCATTTCATTAGTATTTTCATTTTAACTGAAACTATTTGTCCTGACAGATTATAACAAAATAAAACAAAAAGCCAGTGAAGGGCCTTAAGTCTTTTCATCGTGACCCCCTCCCAGCATTAACTCGTGTTTTGTTTGGTTATAAACACAAAAAAAGTAAGAGCGTACCAAAAATGATTCAACCAGCCAAAGTCTGGAGAAGCTAAATCACAACATTGCTTTGGACCCCGTTTCAACCAGCATGAGCTCTGTTCTCATGTAGCCCCTTGATAAGAACTGGAGCAACACTTTGTAGACAAAGCACAAAGCCCAGACTCGCTCACAAGCAGCTCTAAGTTAAGCACACTTAGAGCACAATTTGTGCACAACTCCTACCCCTCCCTGGAGTGAACTGTGAGCTTTGGCCAACCTGAACGTGCCACCACCTCAAACCCCCGTTTCCCTCTGCTCCTGCTTCTGCTGCTGCAGTGGGTCCTGGCGGGGCAGCCCTAGAGGCGGCGGGCCCAGCACTTCCCTGGTTCCACAGATATCCATAGCAAACCACTATTCTGATTTTATGGGATGGTAACTGTGAAGCCGTATCCCCGAGTTTAAAGGTCTGGGCCCCAAGCACACTGTCAATCTGTAATCTCATTGTACGATAGAAAGCCTAGGAGTTATTTACTGAGCATCTTCTCAGAGTCAAACACTATACCAGATATTTTCTGTAGGAAATAAATATACATTATCCCATCTAATCCTCATGATAGCCCTATATGATTTTATAATCCTTGCTTCAGAGCTAAGACACCGTGTTGAAGATAATACAATCACTAAGTAATAAAAACCAGAGTTGCTGCAAGGTCCATCTAACTCCAAATCCTACATCCTTTATAACATGGTGTCTGTCATCTATCCTTTCAAAAGATCAGTAATATGGGCAATGCACACATGGTCTTACACTTTCACTTGAAAGTACCAAATATAAAATCCAAAACACATATTATATAACTGGTTCTTTCATTATTCTAGGAACTCGACATGCTTAAGATACCAAGTTAGATACGCAATTACCTCCCTGAAATGAATCAGCCATATGGAGATATTTTCCCTCCACAAACAACCCAGGCTACATAAACAAAACACTAGTTCTCAGGATTCAGGTCTAAAGTGTGTGCAAATGAACAACAAAGTTAAGATGTGACTCATGTTGATAAATAATACACGCCTGTGTAAATTAATCTTTTTAAATGCAACAGTTTTCTTTTCTTTTTTTTTAAGATTTTATTTATTTACTTGACAGAGAGACAGCCAGCGAGAGAGGGAACACAAGCAGGGGGAGTGGGAGAGGAAGCAGCAGGCTCCCAGCGGAGCAGGGAGCCCGATGTGGGGCTCGATTCCAGGACCCTGGGATCACGCCCTGAGCCGAAGGCAGATGCTTAACGACTGAGCCACCCAGGCGCCCCTAAGTGCAAGAGTTTCTTAAGCAAACTTCCAAAATAGGGATAGCCTTAAAATTTATTAATTCTTCAGTCTTACTTCATCTGTGCCATTTCTAGCAGCTCAGCAGTCCTTCACAGGCTCTAACTTAAATAGCATAAACCAGATGATGTGCACATCCCCAAACATCATAGAAGGCAAAGGGTTCCCTGTGCGGCAAGTGGTACACACAATGAGAACCAAGTGCTGAAGCGGGAGGGCCCTCGGGGACCACAGGTCCAAACAGTGGGGCACTTTAGGAAAAGGCAGGACTAAATGGAGTCCTGAAAATGGAACCATTTTTCCTGGTGACGTAAGAGAGAAGGGAACTCCCCATGGGAAGGTCAGAGGTGGGACTATGACAGCACAGTCACAGACGGCCCAGGACCAATGTGCTTGGGGTGAACGGTTCCAGGAATGAGTCCAGGCTACTCTGTGGAACCACCTCCTTCCTCCAACAGGGATAATACCAGCAAAGCCATTCCCACCAGATTTGTGCGTGCGTGCGCTTGTGTGTGCCTTACCCTGCCCCCACTATGCCCCACCCAAGACATGCACACATAGGAGGGACACACGCACCGAAGGCAGTGAGAAGGATACTCACTTAGTGACTCAGGGACAAACTTAAGAAAATAAAACTAAATTAATGCGGACCTAATCAGTAAACATGATTTGTACTCAACAGTTATCAGTGGCCATGAACTGAATGTCTACACTACTGTTTGAGGTTTGCTGAATCTAGTGGCTAAGTAAACATAAAACAATTCTGATAAACTTTCCCAGAAAAACACATTTTCACTAGTCACCAACTTACCAAGGTTACAGTATACGCCACGAAATAAAATGACAGATCACTGATATGTCTACCGGTGGCTACTGCAGTTCCAACAGCGTGTTAGGAGGTCACCACCAAAGGACAAGCAGCTGTCCTCAAGGTCCAGGTCAGACTACACTCCTGCTTCTGTCCTCACAGCAAGCGTCATTCATTACCCAGGATCAGATCGACCTTAATTAAGCTAGCTTGGCCACTGGATGAATGTTCCCTGAGCTCTGTGATCCCTCTGAGGACAGTCCTCACAGGTGAGCATGGAGAACACTCACTGACCAGGAGTGATTACACTTACATGAGAGGAGGAATCCGTTCTCAGGGACTCCCAGGAGGGGAGACTGCAGACCAAGTGAGGCAATGCTCGCACGATCAGGAGAAAACTCTGCCATAGTCAAGGCCTATCTCAAAAGCCATGCTGGAAGTATTTTGTGATCATCCCTCCACCTCCGAAGTCCCCTCTTCCATGTCTGGTCCCTCCGCGGTCCTGGCTCTGCCTCAGGGCAGTGATTCAAGTCCCTAAGCAAACCTCACCTGGCAGCCCACTGGCCTCACTCCCCCACAGGAAGTGCAGCAATATTACCAGCCCCTTTATATGGAGATGGAGACTGCTCAACGCCCCCAGGGGACCCAGAGCTGTCAGCATGGCCTTGGGGTGCTTACAGTTTGACAGCGGCAGCGACCAGGACCAGAGACAGCTCACAGGCACTGAGTCAACAGGCTTGCTGCCCCAGAATGTCCAAAACAAGGTTAACTGCCATGGGTCTTCACCAAGTTACGTTTCCTTTAAGCATGTAATCTTTAGGGTCCATTTTTTTATTGTTGTTATTCATCACACTTTATAGTAAGGTTTGTATTGAAATCTCCTGCTAGGTGCTCCTACAGTGGCCTGGATTTTTCTCCATCATGACAGTGCTGTTGCGGCCACCACCGCCACCACCACCACCACCACAGAGGCTGGAAGGCAGACAGTGGCTACTGTTGACGCCCTTCATTCTCTGCTCCTAGGGTAGAGCCTTGATGTTCCCCTAGGACCACCATGTCCTGTTTTCAGTCTACTTGCTAGACAAGGAATGACTCCATCCACCCCTGGCTCAGGCCTTGCCAATCAGAGCACTGTCTCCCTTTGCCCACCATGTCCGGTTCAGGTTTAGGCCTATGACCAGCTCCACATAATAAGAGTCAAGCCCAGCACTTTTACTGGGGAAGAGCAGTCTCTCTTTTACACTGGGGTAAGAATTGGGAGACTACTAATCTGAAGAATGAACCAACACTGACAGAAACAGAGAGATGGAGAGACACCTGGGCCCAAGGGGCCGAGCCATGACTCAAACCTGACATCCCTTGACTGTTCTTACTTCCAGAAGCCAAATACATTTCTTTTACTAACTGCTTAAATCAATATTAGTAAGTTTTCTGTACCTGCAACCAAATACATCATAATTAATTAAAATCTGTGTTCACCGTATTTATCCCTCTAACCATAGCACTCAGCATGGCAGCTAGCACACAGCAGAGGCTTAGTGCTTTTCAAATAAGTTGAATGAAAACTTAGTCAAAATATTTTAGGTATTTTTATTTTTTTAAATGTCAACTGTAATTCCTAGTCACTAAGAAAAAAATATGAGAAGTTGACTTTCCAGGTATAAATCTATTCTAGAAAAGAAGCTTTCCATTTATAGCAGTTATTATAAATCCACAGAACTTAAATAATTTCATACTACATGAAAGTCTTGGCCTCTCCCTCTATATTAAGCTAAATCTATGACAATCATTGGCTGTTATGTGGCATGGCAACATGAATTATTCTGTACTTTTGATCATTAAAAAAGGGATGGGCTACTTCAAGAGAACGTCTGGATCTGGGTCACATCTTTGAAAATTTAATTGGCTCTTTTTCCACATAAGAAAAATAAGATAGCTGCTCAACAACAGGGCCAAATGTTCCTAATAAATGTCATACCAGCTGAGAATGGATTCTCTTTTAATAATTAAATTATCCATTCTTCAGACATGAAGGAAATCCCATCATATAAATGAAACAGCAGAACATAAGCTGGATTGGGGGGGATGTTGAGGGTTTCGATATGAATTCATTACCATATTTTGAGTTGTTTTTCAAGTTGCTTGGATGGGTCTGCAAGGATCAAACCACACTTTCACCTAATTCTTTATTCATCCAACAATGCATTTTCAAGACCTCTGGCCATAGTTATGGATGGGTATAATTTAGGGCCATGAAACAAAGTCAAGTTACTGGTCTATATGGAATTAAACCTGAATCATTAAGGTCTACATCAATGTCACTAAGTCCCTAGAACTGATTTTCCCTTCTAAAACTAAGCCACACTAAAAAGACATACACTATTTACCATTTATTTTAGATGCCAAAGGTAACTCCCAGCTCCCATGGAGTTTACACACAAACAAATGACAAAATGTCAAGCACCAATCAGCTTATCTGAACACCGCTCTTAAGACCAAGAATTTTCAGAAGAAGGTGAATATTTGGTATTAAAAGGGGGGGGCAAAGACTCAAGTGCTTAGCAGTTTGGAGAATGGAACAATTAAACGTGTTAAAAGTAAGAAATAAAAGAAAGTAGAAGAATCTGGAAGCTTGGAGCTGGAAAAGTTCTTAAAGACCACCTGATTTTTTAAGGACAAAGAAAATTAAAAGTCAGAAAGTAGCTGGCCCATGGTCACAGATGCAGAGACTATCAGAACTGGACCAGAACCCCAGGCTCCTTCCTGTTTATTCTGGTCCATTATCACATGGGAAGTTTTAAAGAGACGATGATGGCTCAGTGTCAAGTGACTATTTCCTGGCATCGTCTTCATTTTTCACTGTATGAATATGATTCACCACAACATTATTTTCAATTACTCAGTAAGAAAAGGGAACCTGCTCCCTACCAGCCTCTGGACTGCTGTGAGCTCATTAGCAGAGGGGGCCTTTCACCTAAGTCTCTACAGAGAAAGGATGTGAGGACCTATTGCTTAGTACCCCGCCTGTCCCACACACAGAGGTAATCAGCATCCCAAGTCTCGCTCTCCTCAGTGAGGGTCATGGAGAACAAGCTAAGAAATATCATGGCCTGTAAAACCTCTCTCCAGATAACTTCAGCCCTGAGGTCAGACAGACAGAGCTCTAAGATATTGATGAGACTGGGCAAAAATGCTCCATCAAATCGGAGAAAAACCACCTTAAACAAAAGGACCAATAAACAGACAAGAATCTCAGAAAGAGTAGACTCATCTTAAAGATAACTCGGAATAGACAAATCAAATAGTTTTTTAAAAATAAATTACATTCTCAGGATGCCTGTGTGGCTCAGTCAGTTAAGCATCTGTCTTTAGCTCAGATCGTGATCCTGGGGTCCTGGGATCGAGACCCGCACTGGGCTCCCTGCTCAGCAGGAGGTCTGCTTCTCCCTCTCCCCTGCTTGTGCTCTCTTGCTCTCTCTCTCAAATAAATAAAATCTTTCTAAAAAATAAAATAAATTATATTCTCAATACTGTGATTGACTGAAGTTCAAAATTTACCTGGATGTTGATCTCTCTGTTCTTTAGTTTATCCATTTGTAAGAGTTAAAAAGCAAACTGCCTGGCAGATCTAAGAATGCTTAATTACCACTGGTCCTATTATAAGAAAGCCAGGCATGAGAGATTCTATAACAAGTACAAAGTATACATTGATTTTCTTACTAGCAATAATCTGTTACAAGCCTTTTCCTGAACCTATAGAAAATATGAGTAAATTCACCTATAACTGAGGTATAGAAAGCCGCCAATTATGACTCAAAATCCAGATGCTATAAAAGACTGATAAATTTAACAAGATAAGAAGTTTTAAGAACTTTTGCACGGCAAAAAAAAAAAAAAAAAAAAGGGAAAGTCGAAACATAAATAAAAGAAAACATACAACAAAGAATTTTTAAAATGTGAAGGCAAAGTGAATCCTGTAGAAAAATAGACAAAAGATGTGACTACACAACTCATAAGATACAAAAATGACCCTTAAGTACTTGAAAACATGTTCAACTGCATTTACAATAAAAGATATTCAAATTAGAACTATACTGAGGTTCCATTTCTTATCTAGCAGATTTGCAAAAGTTTAAAAGCTTGATAATACACTCTGTTGGTGAAGCTGTGGGAGAAAAGGTATTTTCATACATTGCTGGTAGGAATGCAAAATAGTTCTACCATTACGGAAGGAGTTTGGCAATATATAACGAAACTACATATGTTTTCACATTTCAACTCAGCAATCCTACATCTAAGAACTTACCCTAAAGATATATCTCCAATAATATGAAAATACATATGCGCAAGTGATTCACTGCAGCATTATTTATAATTACAAACTACAGGAAATTCCCAAAACATTCGAGCTTGGAGGCTGCTGAAGGAACTCTGGCACACACACACAGCGGAGCATCACCGGCTGGAAGAGGCTGTGGGCGACCTGCGTGAGCGGACATGAGGTCACCTCCTGATGTTAAGTGGAAAAGCAAAGTGTAAAAAAGCATATATACGTGTGTGTGTATACACACATGCACACGCACACACCTAAAACTAATACAATGTTATATGTCAAATTGTATCTCAATAAAACAGGCAAAAAACATATATATATATATATATATATATATTATGCTCTTTTGTCAAAGAAAAAAGAGGGAAGAAGAAAAGGTTCTAAATACATACAGACACTTATTTTTATAGAAGGCAAACAAATATCACAAGGTAACGAAGTATTTATAAGGTGGGTAGAGAGGGTGGAAGAGATAAGCAAAGAAACGTCAGTTCTCCGAGAATACCTCTTTATGTGTTTCTCAGTTTTCATACACGTTAATGTTCTACATATGCAAAACAAAATAAAATCAACAAGAATGGAAAGAGGGAAAACCCAAAAATGAAAACAAAACTGAAACAAATAAACCGAACTGTGTTTCAGATGAGTTCTTTAACTAAACTGAAGAAAAAGTAGAGGGGAATTAACCCAAGCCATTTATGAACATCAGTAGTTGCCCAGTTGTCCCTAGTACGGGGTAGGTGCAGGCAGGGAAGCCCTGGCAGCAGACTGTGAGCTCTTCTCTCTTAGCTCAGTGGCCATGACATAATACCATGGACTGAATGGCTTAAACAACCAAAATTTTCTCTCTCACAATTCTAGAGGCTGAAAGTCCAAGTTCAAAGTGCCCAGCAAAGTAGGTTTCATTACAAGGCATCTTCTGTGGGCTTGCAGATGGCCAACATCTCACTGCGTGTTCACCTGACCTCTTCTCTGTACACTAAAGGCAGGGCCAGCTCTCTGGTGTCTCGTCTTACAAGGGAGCTAATTCCATCACGGGAACCTCACTCCATGACCTCATCTAACCCTCATCACCTACCTAAGGCTCCATCTCTAAATACTAACCATTGGCAGTTTGGGCTTCCATATATGAATTTTGGAGAGGCACAAACATTCAATCCATAACATCTTTTTAAGTAGGTGTGTTTTTGCACCAGTATGGGTGAAGAAACTCTGAAACTATTTCAGATATATTATGAGACTGAGCAAACTGTGGAAGAAAAAATACAAATATGAAATGAAGGAAGCCATGGGGTAGTTTGGAATTGGGAATATTGGTATAAACTCATGACTTCAAAATATACATATGTGCTATATACGTGTGTGTATATGTATACACATGCATGTGTATATATGTGTGTGTGTGTCAGTTTATCACCTCTCAGCTCCAAATGCACCCTTCAGTATCTGCGCTGGTAAAACAACAGAATTCTATTAAGCATTTCTCCTTTAATGTGAGCATGATGGTAAGCATTTTCAGTAGAGGGCACTGGAGGGACATTATAGGAGGAAGAGAATTCCCAAGGGTCATAGGGGCGGGGAGATGCTGGGCGGGTGTGAGGAAATCCAGTAGAAACTGCCACAGCCACTGGCTCAGAACACAGTCTCTCTTGTGACCTCTCGGCCTTTGGCTAGTGACATTTCTGCAGTCTCACCACAGAAACCAGAGCCCCTGCCACCTGTTCTCCCAGCTGTCCATGGCCTGGAAGGCCGCACACTGAGTGGTCAATTCCTTCTGTAAGCCCCCTTCCTCTAAGTCCCCGTGTGGCCCATTCACTCTGAAAGCCTTCTGCCCCCAGACTGCCCCTGCATAACACACCACCAGCTGGTGATTACCTGCTCCCCTGACTGCTCTCCAGAGGGTTGTTTACTGCTTGCCTTCAGACCAGCTCCAGTCTTGCTAAGCCAACAAACTCCTCTGCTATCTGCTGGGATGAACCACACCTTTGCCAGTGAGATCTGAACCCCCTTCCAAGCTTGTCTTTCCTTGGGTCCTCACCCTCAGTCCTAGGGCCCCATATAGTTTCTTTGTATCTACTGTAACTCTTTTATCAGTTAATAATTTTTATGTTAAGCTTTCCCTGTTTAACCTACCATGTGGTCTCTGTCTCCTGACTGACCCAGACCTCCACAGTACACATATTTGTGGTATATATCCACTAAAAGGGCCTGGTGGCAATGAAAGCCTAGTAACAATGATCACATCTAGAGGCCAGACCTTGGTTTCTAATACCATATCCCTCCATACCCCCACAAAAGCAGAATTTCTCCTCAGAGAAATTAAGTACTAGATGAGGCTGGGGCATCTTCTTATGTCCCAAAGTAAAGAGGCACTCCCAATGGCTGGAGTATCAAAAGAACACATCAGCCTGAAGGAGCTTCTACTGACCAAATCTGGAACAATTTGAGCAAACTGGGTATAATTAAGTTTAATAAGCACTGAAGAAAAAAACTGAGTTCAGAAAATTGAGTTTAAGAAAAATCCATGAGTTCACACTGGTAACAGACAGGTGGGTGGATGGATGGATGAACAGGGTAGAACAAGGAGCTCTTGCTTACACAGAATATCCATATATGCAGGGAGAACTGGAGCTGAAAATCACCATTTTGCAACCATCACAGTAAAGACTGGTTCAAGCAAGAATCAATGAATGATCAATCCACGTAGGAAATTCTGGTAAGAAACAGGGTATGTGCATTGTTCTAAAGTATCCTCCCACTGACTGCTTGTAAATGCAAGGGGAAAACACAGTAAATACACAGCAAGAACATCAGATCAAAATTAACATCAGCAACAAGGGGTAGACAGATGCTGTGTGCCTTCACATGTGCTACCCTAAGAAAGACACAACATCCAATATCACTTATGGAGGATTCAGCTGGGATGATTAACCTGAATTTCAGACAAACTCCAAATGCAGAACATCCTATTCAAGAGGGAGAGGAGTGTTCTTCCAAAATGTCAATGTCATAAAAGACAAAAAACAAAAACAAAACCCTGAAGAACTGCTCCAGATTAAAGGGGCTTACAGATACATAGTAACTAAATGCAATAGGTGATCCTAAACTGGATCCTGTACTAGAGAAAAAAATTGACAAAAGTGGAATATGGATAATACATTAAAGTACTGAATTAATGTTAAATTTCCTGAAGTTGGTAACTGTACTATTGTGGTGATGTAACAGAATGTCCTTACTCTTAGTAAATATACACTGAAATAGTTCAGGATAAAAGATCAAGATACATATTCTCAAATGGTTTGGGAGGGGGACACACACACAGAGCATGGGAGGGAGGAGGGCTCAAGGGAAGGAGGGAGCACGTAAGAGAAATGAGTGCAGGTTAGCAATAAGCGATTTTGGGTAGAGACTGAGTATTCTTTTTACTTTCTTGTAACTTTGGTATAAGTTTGAAATTATTTCCCAATAAAAAGGTTTTAAAATGCCTTTTATCCAAGGTTCTAAGACATACATTAAAAACTTCTCTGGAGTAAGCATGCAGCTCTGCCACAATACTCAAAGCAGTGTTTGAAACAACATAGTCCAAATGCTAGCCAGCAGCCACATGTGGCAATCGAGCACTTGAGATGTGGCTAATTCGAACTGATATATAACAGATTTCAAAAATTTAACATGAAAAAGAATATAAGTTATCTCATTAATAGTTTTTATATTGATTACATGTTGAAATAATATTTTAGATATACTGAGTTATATAAAACATTAATTTCATGTTATTTTTTACTTTTAATGTAGCTACTAAAAAATTTAAAATTATATATGTGGCTTATAAAATGTTTCTATTGCACATTGCTGATCTAAAATACAGTATTTTTTTTTTTTAAAGAGGTATTGATCTCGGGTGCCTGGGTGGCTCAGTCAGTTAAGCGTCTGCCTTCAGCTCAGGTCATGATCTTGGGGTCCTGGGATCAAGCCCTGTTGGGCTCCCTGCTTAGCAGGGAGTCTACTTCTCCCTCTCCTTCTGCCCCTCCCCCCTGCTCATGCGCACACGTGTTCTCTCTCTTTCAAATAAAATCTTTAAAAAAAACAATAAAGAGGTATTGATCTCTTAAACAAGTATGTCATTACTAGAGGAAAATGTCAATTTACATTACAGATCCTGACTACCTTAAAATAATTTCAATCTTGGAAATAAGGTAGATAGTCAGGCTTTCTTAAGGCATAACTAAGGCGAAAGAATATTTTAAGGCCTAGAAGACAGGAAAGAGCTCTTTGGTCGTGTTGTTTAGGTAATTCCCTAATTAGTCACAAATGCTATCTACAGCAAATTTCCTGAAGAGGGGAAAAAGAAAATCTAAAACCATGAAAATATCAAGTTAAGTGGAGAGACAATAGCTGGTTTCTTTACATTCTTGTTTTCAAACTCTGAGTAAAATTAATAAAATCAACATCCCAAGTCCTACACATTAACTTAAAGCATCCTTATCAACAAAGCCATTAAACATTATTTATTTCTGCTACTAAGGAGTTACAAAATAGACCTTACCAACAACCATGTTATTTCCAAGGTTATTTTTTTTTTTATTTTAAGGCTCTGATTAACGACCATGCCCTTAAACTCTAAAACCTAAGAAGCAAAGAAAGAGAACAGAGCTCAGACCGACAAAATTGGTTTTCGTCTTGAGCACTGTTGCAGGGTCACATGCAGCAGGAAGAGGTTGGAGGTGAGATTGAACAGGGTTACTCCAGGACAAAAAAAAAGGCCCCTGGGACGGAGACAATTTCCTCTGTATTTAGTAGACCAAATCTAAGTAGGCCAAGTGGAAAAAACAACAAATGCCAGTAAAGATTCCATAAAACAGCAACAATGAGGAAGAGAAACCAAATGTAGGTTGCCAGAAGGTACAACAGAAACACCCAGCAGTATAATCTTGGGCAAAACGCACAGGCGTGTTTGTTTTGGAAGTTCAGAGTCAAGCATGTGGGTGGACCCAATTAGAAACACCAAACTGAGGCACAGCACAGAGTCTCGTGTTCTCTCTCCCTTCCTGCACCCTCCCAGGCCCAGCCCAGACCACATCCCAGAGAGATGACTTGACTCAGCTTTGGACAAAAAACCACCTATTAAAGCATGCTACCCACCGCCCAGGGCACTATGCATCCACTCTGCATTATGCCCCCGCTCTCCCTGCAGAAGCATCAACAGGTGGCTCCGTGACACCTGAGGCCACAGGTCAGGCTCTATGAACTCAAATGGAAGCAGACAGGATGAGTGAGCTCTGCTTAAAACAAAGTCAAGAATGCCTTCCAGATAAGGAAGCAATACACATGAGGTGACCAACGTTCCAGAATCCCAAACTTATAATAAAACTACTGGCACGAGCCCAGCCTCCCTCCTAGCAAGAACACCTCCAACCTGCTCCTAACTCCTCACCTGCCTCCCACCTTACATTCCATTCCCATATTTGGCAAACATGAGGCCCCTTCTCATCAGAAAGGCCATGGCTCCACTGTTTTAGCCTTGGAAGGAAATGCAGATGGGTACAATACCCAAGGATGACAGTGAGTCTAATAATACTCAAATAAGAACAAAGACTTATGAGCTCTTTCATGTATACTGTCTGTGGATTCCAACTTCAGTCACCACCACTTTAGGTGGGAGGTGTCATTGTTCCCTTACAGATAATACAACCGCAGCACAGAGGCAATCTGGTTCAGGAATCCACAGTCCACCCATTAATAAATCATGAACACAGATTCCATAGTGGGGGAAATATTCATTTGCCCAGAACTTCAGTAATAATCTCATTCACTCTCATTTTGACATGACGTAGCTTGAAGCTACTTCCCTTGGAGGCTATTACCAAAAAAATTATTGCCTTGTGCCCACATTCCTCTCTCATCCTCTCTAGCAGAAATACACCCAAAAGACTGTGTTTTCCATGTGTCTAAGGTACCTGCAGACATGATTATTTCTTTCAGGAGGAAAAAAATTTTAAACAAATTGCTAAAGGAAAAACAAGCAATGCCATCAGTTCAACAAATTCTATTTTCTTAATAAGATATAATTTTATTATATTCTCATTTTTGTTTAGGGGGGAAAAATCTATATTTAATGCTTTTAAGAACCTTCAAAAAATATCTTAACAGGAGATTTCTGATATAAGATATCAAACTAAAGATGACCCTAATCCTTCTCTTAGAAACCACTTCACACAGGGGCGCCTGGGTGGCTCAGGAGGTTAAGCGACCAGCTCTTGGTTTTGGCTCAGGTCATTATCTCCTAATCGGGACATCAGCCCAGCTCAGTGGGAAGTCAGCTTCCCCTCTGCCCCTGCCTCCACTAGCATACTTTCTCTCTTTCTCTCTCTCTCTCACACACATGCAGGGCATGTGCTTTCTATAAATCTTTAATAAAAAAAAAAAGAAAAAGAGAAATCACCTCACAGCACGGAGCATGAATACAAACACAAAGGCCATCTTCAATGATGCCCAAATCACAGCATATGAAGACAGAAAATGGATAAGGAGTGGCAAGTGGATTCCCAGAATAGAGCAAGGCCAAACTGAGTGCCTGCAGAGAGATGCCAGGAACAGAAAGCCTAGAAAGGTTCAGGCATGAGCCCAGGTCCTGGGAGAAAAGCCACACACACAAGTCAGCCTGGCACAGGCCAGCAGAGGATGTTCCTTCCCTCGGAGCACTCCTGGTGAAAGCAGGCAGGCTTCTCCCTCACAGCACCAGACAGTGACCACTCATTCTCCTGGCAGCACGAACCACAGACAGCAGCCTTGGGGACCTGGCACAGGGAAGATGGTAACAGGGACTGAACCTCGGGTGATTTTCCAAGAGGTTAAGAGGATGGAATCTAAGGGGCTCCTGGTTCAGTCTCAACTCTGTCAATTAGGAGAGATGCGTCACCTTGGGCAAGCTGTTTAACCCCTCTGTACCTCAGTTTCCTCAGCTATAAAATACGATAGTAACAGGTTCAAAATCAGAGAGTTGATGTCAAGACTGAATGAGTTAAAGCTCTTAGAATAGTGTCTAATACACAGCAAGCACTAAATGAATACTAGCTCCTTGTCCTCCTATCGCTATCTCTTCCCCCAGCATACATGTGTGCATACACACACACACACACACATACACACACACACACACACACACACCCCTCAGCTCTTGAATGCTGGCAGCAGAATTAAATTCACAGGCATGTGACTAGAAGGGCCTTATCTAAAGAAACTGAACAACCCCAGAGAAATATGCCTGGATGCTGACATTTGGCAGTTAGCAACAAAACAGTCAGTTCTCCCCCAGATCATTCCACAGTAAAATCCACCATCTGAAACATCATCCTATGTACACATACACAGAGGTGCCAAACAGCTTTATAGTCTATTACTTTTAAACATGTTTGTGAAATTCTAGAATATCTACGATAAAGAGCAGTTGCCAAAACTTCCAGATTTTTTTAAGAGGATTTAGAATAATAATAATCACAGCCAACTTACAAAGCCCTTATGATATACCAGGCACTCTTCTAAATGCTTTACATACAGCTACTCACTTAACCTTACAACAAGCCTACATGAGAAAAGTACTATTTGTAAACCATTTCACAAATGAGAAGATTAACAGTGCACAGAAGTTAAATAATAGGGGCGCCTGGGTGGCACAGCGGTTGAGCGGTTGAGCATCTGCCTTCGGCTCAGGGCGTGGTCCTGGTGTTATGGGATCGAGCCCCACGTCAGGCTCCTCCGCTATGGGCCTGCTTCTTCCTCTCCCACTCCCCCTGCTTATGTTCCCTCTCTCGCTGGCTGTCTCTATCTCTGTCGAATAAATAAATAAAATCTTTTAAAAAAAAATGAAAACAAAATCTAACTTGGATTTAAAAAAAAAAAGAAGTTAAATAATATACTTAAAGCTAGGATTCAGAGTCTAGCTTCAGGGCCTTAACTGCTATGCTTCTCAGTAATAACTCTCCAAGTCTGAAGACTGAAAAAATGCTTTCAAAATTTGGAAGGAACCAACCTAGAAATCTATACCTAGACAAACTATCAATCAAGAGTGAAGGAAGAATTAAGACATTTTTAGACATACAAGTCTTGAAATTCATGACTTACAAATTCTTTCTTAGAAAGATACTGGTGATTATGCTCCAACAAAAGAACGAGTTAAACCAAGAAAGAGAAAGATACAAGGTCGAAGAAACAAGAGATACAGCAGAAGTAAGAGGCAAAGGAAATTCTCAGGGTGATGACAAAAGGGAAGTTCAGGAAGTCAGCTGGGCAGCAGGTCCATAGAGCTACCAATCCAAAGAGCAACAGGAGGACAAAGGACTCCCAGACAGAGGTCTCCAGGTAAAAAAAAACAAAAACAAAAAGAACCAATACATCACCTTACTGGTTTGAATATGCAGAAACATACTGAAGATGCCAAAAGATTCAGAACAGATGAAGAAACCAAACCACCAGGAAAAATAAAACTTTTTTTTTTTTTTTAGATTTAATTTATTTATTTGTCAGACAGAGAGTGAGCGAGCTCAAGCAGGGGGAGCAGCAGGCAGAGGGAGAAGCAGGCAGAGGGACAAGCAAGCTCCCCGCCGAGCAAGGAGCCGGATGTGGGATTCAATCCCAGGACCCAGGGATCACGACCTGAGCCGAAGGCAGATGCCCAACAAACTGAGCCATCTGAGTGTCCCGAAATATAAGACTGTTTTTATCACAAAGGGAAAAAATGCTGAACAGTAAAGGAAATATAATCATAGTATCCTACTTGACTCGCCTGGGCACAATATTGACACAGTTTAAATAATGTAAACACTGAATAATGAATTAACCAATTATGATAGAGCAATACTGGGATGATTAGCTTGCAGGGCAAGGTTGGGCAGAGTGATCAAGGAAGGGAGAGATAAATCTCCACCTGCCAACATAGGAAAGAAGCCAACAGATAAAATCCCAAAACTGATTAATCAAACAGGTAATAATATAAGCCTTTGGTGAATAGCCTGGACAGGAGGTAGGGGAAGGAGACAGAAGAACACTTATTTTTCATTATTAGCATTTACCCACGTGTAAGTATTCCTGTGATAAAGATGAACCCACACTACTGAGCCCTGGTGTAAAAACAGATAAACCAGTTTAGGTGACACAAAATTCTAATCTTAATATACAGAAATAGTCTTACTTTGGCTCTTTGCTAGAACAGTTCCCTGTTCAAAATAACAACTGGTAAGACACATTTAAAAGAGCTGTTTCTCACCTACACCTTCCGTCTACAATACCTGGTTACACTCTTTATTCCAAGAGGCTTACTAGAGCCATTCATACATTATCATAGTATCACAGTGACATGTTTAGACGCTACTTCTTGAAGACTATTATTTCCATAATAAACTATATTAAAATTATAAATACAATAATATGTTAAGTTATAAAAACATAATAAACCCATTAAAATAACCAAATAAATTCCATAACAAATTGAGTCAATGATGTCAGTTCAGTTTTCCACAGTGGTGGATCAATGCACTGAACTGAAAGATCATTTTTATACCCACGTGATTTTTTTCAACACTTCTTTTTTAATACAACTGTCTTCTAATGGTCTTAGAATGCAACCCAAAACCAAAAGCAGTACCTCTTTCATCCCATAAACATTCATCATTATTGCTTTTTCATCATAACTACTCAGGGTCCAGTGTTCCCAACCCACACAGCTCCAATACTTCACCAAACTCTTCACCATTCAAAACACAGTCACTCATAACTCTGTTTATCTGATCACTATGGTTCACCTTTGCTGTAGCAGTGTCTTACAGAAGGAAAAACAGTCAGACATGAATTTTATCCCAGGCCTGCAATCATCATCTAGCTCCTCTATACCTTGGATAACTTCCAGAACATTTCTGAACCTCAGATTCTTCAGCTGGGTAGAGGAATAAAACAGAGCAGCAGAGAACTGTTACAAGAGCTAAAAAAAAAAAATAATAATAATAACAGACATAAAATACATAGAAAATTGTGGCTACGTAACACATGGCAACTGTCACCAGCAGTTACTGTCACCAACTTCATTTCCATGTAAACCATATCCATCCTCTGACACAAAGGTCACCTGGGCGGGAACTGCTCCTTGGTTGCTGTGGAGCCAAAGCCCAGCAGTGGCCAACCGACAGTGGGCTCTCAAGTGTGTACAGAACCCAAAGGGGCTCCGAGATCCAGCTCACGCCCCAACCCCATCCCCAGAAAGCATTATCAGCCACTCTTGGCCCCAAGGTTTCACCCTCTGCTCCACTGCAGCACTCTGCAGCCCAGCACATCCACCACCCAGGTTTTCAAGTCTATTCTAAAAAGGAAAATACAGGGGTGCCTGGGTGGCTCAGTCAGTTAAGCATCTGCCTTCGGCTCAGGTCATGATCCCAGGGTCCTGAGATCGAGTCCTGCATCAGAATTCCTGCTCAAGAGGGCACCTGCTTCTCCCTCTGCCACGCCCCCTCCTTGTGTGTGCACACGTGTATGCTCGTGCGCTCTCTCTCTCTCAAAGAAATAAATATAATATTTTAAAAAATAAAATTAAATTAAAATTAAAAATAAAAAAGAAGATACATCCCTCACCAGGAAAATTAACTATGGCTACATTTCCGAAATATAAAAAAATATTTTTTAAATACCACATTTACTTCATTCATATATTGCTCCATCTTCCCAGTCTCACCATGAAGATCCTCTTATCCCACTTTTCCCACTCAGAAAATCTTTAATACTAACACTGGAAGATAAAAATGGATCAACCTAGTAGGTACACTTTATTGTTTCAAACACCCTTCCAGAATATGAAATTAGGTAAGTTCCCATTGTTTGTTTCATTGTCATTATAGTACAAGTTTATCTGAAAAAGCGTAAGAAAGGCCGAGGGACTGTCGTTTTGCAATTCATATCTTTAATTAGCTGTACATAATTAAACTTTTAAATCTCTTGTGCACACCAACAAAGCCCCAAATTTCTGCATCCCTGAGCTGCTTCTGCCGCCACTGCACCTGCAGGGTGATCCTAAAGAGGGCTTTCCTCCATCGACTGCAGGCAAAGAACAGCTGCCTCTGGTTCTCTGAGAGAACCCTGAGCAGCAGTCTCTGCTCTCTGAATGCAATGTGCCTATGTGGTGAACACTTAAAAGGCTTACCTGGGAAGGAAACAAGACAGACATGGTCACCTAGCATACTGAAATATGCTCACACAAATAAGCAGAGGTGATTGCTTTACCAGAAGAGCCACATAAAGTGAGTCACTAACAAATTATCTTTAACTCAGGTCATGAACACAAGCATGTGATTTTTCAAACTTGACTACAACTGCACGCTGATACATTAAGCCCAGAAACAGCTACATCTGAGCATTGTGTAAATTAGATAGACTACTAAGGAGCACCTTGCTTAAACCTTCTGCCATGGATTAACTGGAGTATAGAATGCCCCAATATGAATAAAATCCCCATTACAAACCAGAGTATACCTATACACAGTAAACATTTCATGGAATAGCGGGAAGAGCAAAGTATATCAACCTCCTATCAACTGTGGTGGATTTGTCCCAGGGATGGCAAAATATACATATAGGTCCTTGTCCTTGTCCAGCCAGACCCCAAATGCATCTTCCTGGGGATGCACCTGATGTGATAAGGTGAATACAGACACATGCTTAGGCTGGAGCCAAAGGAAACCCAGCCTTGTCAATTGGTAACCCTCTTACACTGTTGGCGGGAATGCAAATTGGTACAGCCACTTTGGAAAACAGTAGTGAGGTTCCTCAAAAAGTTAAAAATAGAGCTACCGTATGACCCAGCAACTGCACTACTAGGTATTTACCCCAAAGATACAGATGTAGTGAAAAGAAGGGGCACATGCGCCCCAATGATCATAACAGCAATGTCCACAATAGCCAAACTGTGGAAGGAGCCAAGATGCCCTTCAACAGACAAATGGATAAAGAAGATGTGGTCCATATATACAATGGAATATTACTCAGCCATCAGAAAGGATTGGAGGGTGGGCCAACCCAGTGATGGGTATTAAGGAGGGCATGTATTACATGGAGCACTGGGTGTTACACGCAAACAATGAATCATGGAACATTACATCAAAAACTAAGGATGTACTGTATGGTGACTAACATAACATAACATAACATAGTAAATAAATAAATAAATAAATAAATAAATAAATAAATAAATCTGCACTGTCATGAATTAACTCAAAAAAAAAAAAAAAAAAAAAAAAAAGGACACCCAGCACCTTCATGGCACACAGAAGAGAGAAACTGCTTCTCGGAGGCCAGAATGTAGCTTAATCTTCTTGTATCACTCAGGAAAAAAAACTGCCTAAATTCTATCTATTTCTCAAAGCCCTGCTCAAACGTCATCTTCACAACAAAATCTGCGGTAAACTTCAGCCTTAATTCTTTCAATGACCCAACTCTTTCTTTCCATACTTAACTGAAACACACACGGAGAAAGAGATATCCAGGTACACACCTCGCCTTTACTGCTAGACTATGGACTCCCGTCGGGCATAATCCATAATTTATCTTGGCCCATGGCGGCAAGTACACACAAGCACCTAGCCCACGACAGAGATGCAATAAATATCTACTGACTGCATATGTGTTTTCAAATCTTAACTGTGAAACAAAAATCAAAAAACACTGTCTCTGGCCTCATGAGTCAGACTAGTAATGAAATGTAAGGGTATTAAGTAGCATTACAAGGGCTAGATGGTAAGAATACAGCTAAGTAAACAGGGTGTATGAGGCACACACAATATCATCATCCGCATACACAGCATCCACCATTTTCAAAGCCCTTGCAAAACTATATCCTCACAGATTCTTACAACAACTCTGGAAGAAAGGAATTATTATTTCAATTTAACCATGAATAAACTAATGACTTGAATGACTTGGACAGGAACACACCAGCTAGTTAAATGGTAGAGCTAGAACTACTTATAACAGACATATGGAAAAAAAGGAACAGAAATGGGAAAAGAGGCCAGCACCCCAGGAAATAAAACACAGTCCTCTCTTCCATCCATCACTATGATACCACAAAGGGTGATCATAAATCTGCCAACTTACCTTTTCGTGAAGAATGCATAAGGAAGAGAAAAAAGATTTGCAATGACTTTTCACTGGCTTTAATCCAAAATTAGCCACATTTTCTCACTAGAATTAGTGTATAGATCCTTAAATATGTTAAATTCTGTGTGTATGTTTTTAAATCAAAAGTGGTTTTCAAATCTCAACGTTTAAGAAAGTTGATCACCACGTGCAGTGGTACGAAAACAGGACCAGGCTTGGCATATGTATGTAAGTATATGTACACATACGTACGTGTAGATTTGTGCATGTGTGTGTGTGCTGTAGGTATAGAGGTATTTATAAAACATAATTCCTTGGATAAAACCACTTTTTTCATATGAAAATTTCAAATTCAAACGAAGTTTTTTATACAACTCAACCTTTCATACAGTGATGGGGAGGCATAAAGTGGCACTATCGCTTTGGGAAATTGGCGATTTCTACTAACCCTAAATGTATGCCTACACCAGGACTCAGAAATTCCACCGTGCACGCACAGATCCATAAAAAAACACAAACGTTCAGAGCAGGTTTAGCCAAAACACCCAAAAACTGGAAGCAACCCAAATGCCCATCAATACAGGCATGGAAAAACTGTGGCTTCTTCCTTAAATGGAAAACTAACATCAATCAAAAAGAACAAATTAACAGTACACACAACAGGGATGGATCTCACAAACAGTACAATGAGTGAGAAAAGCCAGACACAAAGGGTATATGATGAATTTACATGATGTTCAAGCACAGGCACAACTTATGTGGGTCACCTCTCAGCGGGGTGCAGAGCCTAGAAAGGGGCCGCAGGTACCTGCGAGGGCAGCTGGAATGTTCTACATCTCGATCTGGATGAAGGGTACATGGGTGACTGCACACATGCATAATCACTGAGATGTAAGCCCAAGATTAATGCACTTTATTGTACGATCTACTTCAAAAATATTCTCCCTCTTTTACAACTATCCGGTAACCATGCATGGACATTTTACGATGGATTCCTCCCAAGAAAACACACAAATAAGCTAGTGAACAGGGGAGCATGAATACTGTTAGCATGCTACGCAAGTACATCTCTTCCTTTAAATGCAGTACCTAACGCTTAAACACTGCTCACCAAACACCGGCCAAATGGATTTCACAGGTGGTAACAACTGTTTATGTTTTAGAAGCCCAGAGAAATCCATATATATGTAGAGACAGCATAATATCCTCAATAATACACCCATCAGATATGAAAAACTATGGCTCTTGTCCAGTCAATTACTTCTGTCACCTCTGTCCAATGAATTCCTTTGTTCTTGTACTTCCAAGTACAAGAAATACAAGGCAGGTGTTAAACCATCACCCAGAGCAAGGCGGACGCTAACCAAGTAAGGTGAGGATGACAACACCACCTTCACTGCTTACAGAGCCAGTCTCACACACGGGCACAACTCTTTGTTATGCAGACAGGCTGACCAAAAAGGCTGAGAGCATGACTCGCTGGCTGGGATCATCTAATCGAACCTCCCAGACTGGGCAGAGAGCCGCCCTGGCGTCCCTGCTGGTGCGTAGCCCGCCACCGGGACAGGAGAGTGAGGGCACCCAAGAGAACGGACACATCCGGGGAGGGACACAGGCCAGTGGGAACCGTGTCCACCTTAACATGTTCCTCCTGGGACACCGGAGACAGAAATCACAGTTCGGAAAGTGTCACTTGGCAGCAAGTGGAGCAAAGTAAGTTCTGAATCCACGGGGAGGGGGCTCAAGAGTACCACCCCAAGTGATCAGACAAAAGTGCAACAAACCCCAGCTCACCTCGCTATTGTGGCCCCGCAGGTTGAAGTTTATTCTCTGTGGCGTGTTTCTGTCCCTGCGGCAGTGGCTCGAGGTGAAGGTCACCCCGACAACGCCCCGGCCGTTGCCCGTGGCCAACCAGCCCTCCTCATAGTAGCGCCTGCGGCACACCGGCTTCTCCTTCTCACTCTTGGGAACACGCCCCTTCCAGGACAGGCAGAGGATGTTGGAGTCGCTGCAAAGGACAGGCCCATGTTCCACCGCTGCATACATACTTTTTTCCAGCGAACGGTTTTATTTAAAAAGTAATGCTGAATGCCGAAAAACTTAAACCAATACTTTTCATGGATCAACTGATTGATTTTTGTGGTTGGCTTGCGTTGTTTTCCCCGACCCCTTTTAATGAAGACTGACCTGGATCTAACTACAAGGTCAGTATTTTATAAAGAGCCACCAAATGCATAGTGAAAAAATTCCTCTAGAAAAGATGATGGCAGTCTGCTAGGAAAAGGTAATGCTTAAAAACAACATGCGTCCATTTTTATTTTCAAGTCCTTAGAGGAAGAGCGTCATTAACACGTGCTGATCAAGAAAGGGGATTTTCTTCTTTTTACTCAACTTGGTTATTCTCATTCAGCCTGAGATTCCAGTTTAGTGTAATATGATTCCAGAGACAAAGGGTTGCAAATACATAGATTTCAAGTAACTTAAGGCTTTGAAGAATCCCTCGAGCTGGAATTTTCTCTTCAAAAGTTCAGATGCAGAGACAGAACACATGGGATCATCTTCCTTCTGAAGCCATCCTCTGGCGTGTTTTCTCAACTACACAAATTTCTGCTGCTAAAGCTGAAAAAGATTGCATAAAGGGAAAAAAAGGCACACAAACCGTGCAAAACAGACCAGAGTTTGTGCAGACAGCAGTCCAAGTTCAGAAAGAAAAAAAGACTCTCCCCACTGTTCTGAACCAGAAACTTCCCACCTCAGGGCCCGGCCTGGCTTCCCAGCAGGCAGGTTGCTGTGTCCTGGCAGAGAGCTGGGCTCCATCTGACTGGCCCTCCACAGACCGGTGCACTCTTCAGTGCCATAGAGGCGGAGAGAGAAAACCCCTTTGCTCACAGAGCCAGAAGGTTCTAAAGCTCTTTAAGTGGCACAAGTGTTTGCCTTGGGTGAATCCTAAATCCTCTCGTTGACAAAACAGAGCCTCACTACAGGATTCTATCTCTTTTGCCCAGTCTCCTTCTTCCCTCCCCTACTGGCTTCTCCCCTTTCTGTTCCTAAAGATACCTATTCTTCCATCTTGAAGGAAAAGACTATTCTCAGAATTAAGTCCATCACGTACTCTTCCTCCTATATGCAAGTCTTCTTGGACTCAACAGGGAAGAGAAGCCCTTAACATGAAAACAGACAAGAGTCGGGTTCTTCCGCACTGTTTCCCTAGAGAGTCAGCGTGCTGTGCTGCTGGGCGCTCTCCTGCTCACATTCAGAGATGCTTCCAAATGCCACATGTACAGTCCAAGGAAAGGAAGCTTTGCTTGGATGTTCCTTGATACTTATTTTGTAAATACTGGTTTCAATTGCTACTTTAAAATATTCTCCTATAGATACAGGAAAGGAAAAGGGAAATAATAAATTAAAACTTCGAGAATACAGTTAACTGAAAAAGGCAAAGGAACCAGTTCAATGTTCAAACTCGTCCCATCATACCTGACCTTGCTTTCCTGAAGTCATACACAGCCAGAGTTACTTCTCAGTCCAGAGTTTTGAAGTCTGTCCAAATCACCAAAAACACTGGAAAATAAAGTGCAAAACCCACTGCATGATGCCGCCCGCGCTGCCTGACACCACACTTCTCCCCCGGCCTCCTTCTCACTTAGTTCCTTCTTTAAACTGCAGAGGTATTTTTGAGGCTTGAACTGTGCAAGTTTTTTTTTCTTCTTTTTGCAAACTTTCTTTACCCGTGAAGACCATGTGGAAAACTGACCATTAGTAACATATTTTTCTCCCCGGGCTCCTGAGCCCAGTAGTGTCAAGTTGCTCCATCTGATTCTTAAATTAATTTTCATCAGTTGTAAAACTCTTCAAGTGTGCACAAGAACGAGCCTGTCTTCTGGTGTCAATGTGTATGTGTACAAAGGAGGTCTTAGATATACACAGACATACGCTCTTCGATGGGCACCAAAGCGTCTGTCTTCCCAGTCATTTCAGGAACCATCTGATTAATCACAGCTTGAAGGCCCTGGAGTCTTACAAATCTGTAAAACAAAACAGGATATATATATATATATATATAAAGAACTTTAATACACTGATGAAGATAGGTTCTAACTGAATAACTGCTGTAACTGAAACTGGGAGACCCCATCTTTACACAGACACACACACCCCAAATAGAGCTACTGATTGCTCAAATTCAAATAGTAAAAGGGTACACCTAGCCAGCTCATAGACAACAGACAACATAAGGAGTTTGAATGCCATGGAGCGTTTATTCAATCTGCCAGCAGCTGGGCATATTTGAATGAAACCATCCCCTCTGTTCTCCCACACTCTGGGTCCTGCATGTGCAACTCAATCCCTCCAGGGGCCATCATCCTAGTTAAGCAGGGAACCTCAAAAAGGAGATTCAAGAGGCTCAGGCAAGTTACCTGATTGGTTTTTTCACTACGGGTGAAAGCTGCTGCCTGAAAACACAAGAAGCAAGGGCCTTTAAAAATGCCTCCATCCCTGATTGCTGGCAGGTCAGACCAAAGAACAGCTGTTTTCATAGCTTTTAAGCTGTCTACTAGTGATAAAGTCCTAGAGAATCTATCTCCAGCAAATCCACCCTTTATTCCTTCCTACCGCCATCAGTGCAGGCCTGCATCACATCCACAAAAACACTGCACAACACGGTCCCTAACTTCTCCAGACCATCCCACCTTCCAGAGGGTCCTCGGGGTGACCTTTCTAAATTTCAAGGCTACTTGAAGAACCTACACTGTTCTGCCCTGGCCCAGGCAGTCCCCTAGAGGGCTAGTTAAAACAGCCTAGCTCCACCCAAAACACCTGTCACTGAAAGTCCATGCATTTTCTAACCAGTTCCACGGAGATATTCAAACCCCAGCAAGACCCTTCTCCTCTTCTCCAGCCACAGCCTCCAGGTCCAGCCCTGCCTGTGTTACACTGTTGCATCTGGCCACTTCCTGCCCCCCAAAGGGCTGTGCCCTTCCTCTCCTTCATGTCTCCACTCCTTGCCAAACCCCTACACACTTTCCTTAAAACCCACCTACAATAGTACCCGTTCTGTGAAGCCTCCCAGAGCACCTTGCACTACCTTCCCTAACAGCACTCATCATGCCACATTCGAACACTCTTCTCTTATGCTTCTAGTGGCTGGGAACTATCTTTCTCATTCCTGGCGTAGAGTCTGGTGTAAACTAGGTATTCAAGTAAAAGTTTACAGGAGGCAGGCAGGAGCAAGGCAGCAGCTACACATAATTTCCTTGAGATATTCTAATTCAGATGAGTCATAGTATATATATTTTGTATGAGCCTATAAATTAAAACCACTAAATTCTCTCAGGCATTCTCTCAAGGAAGCACTTGTACTTGAGGGGAAAAAAGTAAAAACAAATACTATAAAATTCAAATTAACACCAAGTTTCTCCTCCTAAAATGCTAATACCACTGTATAATATAGCCTTAGTCCCTATTCTGACTTGGGACAGCCACAGATGGGAAAAGCAGACACAACTTCTCAAGACCCAGCTATATATACACAGGTTTTAAACTATTTAACAGCAGAATCCATGATTATTAAAGCATCCACTTTATATATGACAGTGTAAGCTGTCAATTCCCCTGAAATCCTCATAGGGAATCTATAGGGTCAAAATTATTTTCATAATAATACTAAGACATTAATTTGCCTTCTTCACTGTACTAACAATTGTATCAATGGTGCAAAAGCAACAGTGGGTCAAACTAACTCAGCTCGTTAGCACCAGTGAAGGCACTGGTACCAAAATCTATCAGTACTCATGGGGATTTTTTTATAAATGCCAGCCTCACTTAACAATATTCTTGATGCAGGGGCACCTGGGTACCTCAGTAGGTTAAGCGTCTGAATCTTGATGTTGGCTCAGATCGTGGTCTCAGGGTCATGAGATCAAGCTCCGCGTGGGGCTCTGCACTCCATGAGGAGTCTGCTTGAGGTTCTCTCTCTGCCCCATCTCTTTCTCTCCTTAAATAATAAATATGGGGCACCTGGGTGGCACAGTAGGTTAAGCATCTGACTCGGTTTCGGCTCAGGCTGCGATCTCAGGGTCCTGAGACAAGAGCCCTGCATAGGGTTCCACTCTCAGTGTGGAGTCTGCTTGAGATTCTCTCTCCCAATCCCTCTGCCCCTCCTGCTTGTGCTTTCTCTCTCTCTAAAATAAATAACCAAATCTTCAAAAAATTAAAAAGGAAAAATAACAAATCTTTTTTAAAAAAGAATATTCTTGATGCAGTACAAATTACTAATTTTATTAAGTCTCAATCATTAGCACATGGTTGGTTAATACTCTGCATTTCAAACCATGCAGTACACAGAAAGCATCCCTCCTGACTCCTGAAGCACAAGGGTGGCCCGGCAAAGGCACCTGCGCTGTCGTGTGAACTGCAGGCTGAACTGCTGTTTGCTGCATGGAGAACCATGTTTACTGCATAGAATGAATGACTAATTACAGTAATTCAGGCTTGGGTCTTTGGTAGACATTTTCTCAAACATGAACAAAGGGAGTGTGTCACTTTAAGGAAAACAACTGACAGAATTTGCTGTCTATAATAAAAGTTGAGCGCTCAAGTTAAAATCAGAACTTTGGGAAAACCAGCGTCTATTACTATGAGCTTGACAGCTCGCCCAAATTTAAAGATATTCTGCATGTGACTGGAGGTAATATTAACAAATGTGAATTTTTTATATTGCATTTCATATTTCAGAGTGTGTCAGTATTTGGAAGATTCACAAAACTTGGCGAATCAATATTTTCCAAATGACCAAAGCATGAGGATACAAATTACAACTGGAGTAAAAGAGCCATCAAGATGCAAGAAAGACCAAAAGATTTTGATCTAACCAAGTACAAAAAATTCACCAATAACATTTAAAATTCCCTACTGCTACTAACCTTTAAGAAACTGCCATTTGTTAAGTTTTAGTATAGTGTCAAAAAAAAAATCCCAGGGGCGCCTGGGTGGCACAGCGGTTAAGCGTCTGTCTGCCTTCGGCTCAGGGCGTGATCCCAGGGTTATGGGATCGAGCCCCACATCAGGCTCCTCTGCTATGAGCCTGCTTCTTCCTCTCCCACTCCCCCTGCTTGTGTTCCCTCTCTCGCTGGCTGTCTCTATCTCTGTCAAATAAATAAATAAAATCTTTAAAAAAAAATCCATGATTATCTGAGAAGATTATTAAAATACTTCCTTTTCCAACTACATATCTGTGTGGTCAGGTTTTCTTCATATATTTTAACAAAAACAGCATACTGCAACAGATTGAATGAAGAAGCAGATATGAGAAGCCAGCTATCTTTTACAGTCAGACATTAAAGATATTTTACCAAAATGTAAAATGATGCCACTCTTCTTGGTAAATGTTTTTAGTTAGAAAATACAGGTTTCTTCACACGAAACATATTTAAAACATTTAGTAGGATTATTATTTTTATCTGAATTAGTAATTTTTAAAAATTTCTCAGTTTTAATTTCTAGTATGTTAAGTATCAATGGCTAACACGTACATAAACAAAAGCTCTTGTGGGTCTTCAACAATTTTTAGGACTATGAAGGGTCCCTGAGACCAGAAAGTTTGAAAACTACTGATACAGGCTAACTCTCCAAAATGTAAGCCTTAAATACTATTATACTAAAGCACGTAAGACAAATTTCTGTAGTAAAAGCACAGACAAAAGTGTTTCATTCTATATATGTGGCTATGGTTTTTAACCCAACTTTTAAAATTATAAAGCACTACACGGGCTAAACAAATAAGGCAAGTGTTTTAAGGAAAAATGACATACTACTTTATGATGACTCAGATGAGTAACAGACACAAAAACCAACAACGAAGTACCACAACTGTGATGCCCTGATCACTGAAAGGCTGGCACCTACTCTAGTGCTACCCCGGACAGAAACCCATGATGCCGCACACCTTCCTTCCTGCGTACTCACGAGGATAAGAAAATGAAGACAGAACTGATCAGCTTCTGAGAGCAGTTCACTATCAATTCAACACTCCTAAGTAAAAGGGCCTGGTATGGAAAGATTAAAAAGCAACTATTCAACTGAAAGCAGGGACTCCAACAACAGTATTCTATACCCATGTTCATGGCAGCATTATTCCCAACAGCCCAAAGGTGGAAGCCACCCCAGTGTCAACAGACAGACGAATGGATAAACAAAATGGGGTCTATACATACAGTGGAATATGATTCAGCCTTCAGAAGAAAGAACTTACCGGGGCACCTGGGTGGCTCAGTGGGTTAAGCGTCCGACTCTTGATTTCAGCTCAGGTCATGATCTCAGGGTCGTGAGACTGAGCCCCTCAGAAGATTCTCTCCCTCTCCCTCTGCCCCTCCCCACCCCTCATATGCGCACATGCTCTCTCTTAAAAAAAGAAAAAGAAGAATAAGAAGGAGGAGGAGGAGGAAGAAGAAACTTTCTTTTCTGCTGGACACACACTACAACATGGATGCACCCCAAAGACATTCTGCTCAATGAAATAACAAGGCAGTCACACAGCGACAAATCTTGTAAGTACACTTGTATGAAGCACCTAGAAGAGTCAAATTCATAGAGACTGAAAGTAGAATGGTAGCTGCCAGGGGTTGGGGGTGAGGGGACTGGGGAGCTGTTATTTCATGGGTATAGCAGTCCAGTCTGGGATGATGAAAACACTTTTAGAGATGAGCAGTGGCAACGGCTGCAAAAGAATGTGAATGTACTTAAGGCCACTGAGTTGTCTACTTTAAAGTGATTAAAATGGTGGGGCGCCTGGGTGGCTCAGTCTTTAAGCGCCTGCCTTCAGCTCAGGACGTGATCCCAGAGTCCTGAGATCGAGCCCCGCATCGGGTTCCCTCTGCTTCTTCCTCTCCCACTCCTCCTGCTTGTGTTCCCTCTCTCACTGGCTGTCTCTCTCTCTGTCAAATGAATAAATAAAATCTTTAAATAAATAAATAAAAATAAAGTGATTAAAATGCTAAGTTTTGTTGTGTATATTTCACCTTAATTTTAAAATCAAGTAAATTAAGAAAACCAATTATTCTTACAAAGTCTTTCACTAACAGATTGAAAGTAAATACTCCTAAATTTGGCAATATGATATTTTTTACCCTGAACACCGTAATACAGGCCCAGACCTGTTTTTGGTAATTAGAGCTGATTTTCAGACTATTCCTGTAAATCACTGAAAAATCATTTCATCCTTGCTTTTTGGAGATTACAATCTGAAACAGTAAGTGTGTCTGACTGAATTAATAACCTGACGGTGGCATAAGAGTCAGTAAACTTATAAGATGCTTCCCACTTTAACTTTCCATACTATCTGGTTCTCAATGGCAAATTAGGAGACCCAGAATTCAGAAAAGTACAATTTAGGGACAGAATGGAGCATTGTTCAGAAGACGAAACCTTGCAGGAGTTAGACACTCCCGGATTAATCAACCAATAAATCTTAACTGAGTGTTATGCAAAAGACCCCTGTGCTGCATTCTCTGCCTCCCTTGTCTGTAATTACTTTATTTTCTAACCTGAGTTATTTCACTACAGTTTATTTTGTTCTATCTGATTCCTACTTTTCACCAACATGGATAAAATTCACTAGTGGAGGGGTGGGGAGAAAAATACATCTTTGGTTTATTTTTTAATTATTTGAATTAATGTTAGAGATCAGAGATAAAATAAATTAGGAAAGATATTTTCCATTTCCACAATTTTGGAAGAAATATATTCACTGAAAGTTATAAGAATGTAACCACTCTGGGGTATCAGCTAGGACTACTGAGGATGTGCGTAGCCTGCAAACAGGGACCCCACTCCCGAAGGTGTGCACTAGACACATGGCTCCCCGGTACCCCCCGGGGCCAAAACAACAATCCCCACCTGAATGGACGGAGTACACCAGCTTCAAGAGACAGAATTCTAGACAGCAGTGTAAATGAGCACAATACAGAACAACATGGGTGATTTTCACAAACATCACGTTGAGCAAAGGGATCCTATGAAAAAATGCCTAAAATATGAATCCATAGATATAAAGTTCAAAACAGGCCAAACTAATTTTATCAGTTAAGAGTGCACACATAGATAGTAAAACTAAAATTTTAAAGGCAAGTAAAATATAACACAAAGCAGCACACTGGTGACCTGGGGGTTCAGACTGTGAATGGGAAGGGGCACACACACAAGGGTGTTGCTGGGGGGCTGGCAATATCCCATGTTCTGATCAGGGTGGTGGTTATAGGGTGCTCACTCTGTAATTATTCTTTACTACCTCTATGTTGAACATATTCAACATGCATGATATATCTCACAATAAACAAGTTTAATAAGCTATGAACTAGATTAGGCATCAATCCTTTAGGATTTTTAGAAAACTTAAATCAACTAGTAAGAAAGAATTTTAAAAATTATTATATCCAACCTTAACAAGTACTCTGCCAATCTAGAAAATCCCAATAAAGTACCAAAGACACTAAGTCCTCAAACTAAGGCGGCATCCACAAAGAAAATGTATATAAAGAGTAACAAATGGAGATGAAATTTTAGAATAAAGTTCTATTTCTTTCTAAGGGATAAAAATTTAAGAGAATGGTTCAGCAGAAGACTGAGATGAGAAACAGAAAGTCGATTTCAGGAAAAAATATACAGATGTTAGATGAATACAAAGCAGAGAGAAAAAACACAGTAGAAACTTTTGAAGAAAAATGTTCTGAACACCCTAGAGTTTCAGAGTTGTCTGGAGACAGTGAAGGGAAGGAAAGGAAAATGAGTATTCCTACGGGGTGACAGAAATAAACCCATCCCAACTTCTCCTTTTTGCTGTCCCTCATCCACTGTCTGGGACTCCGCTCTACAGCCAAGTGGCTCTCCCCACACTGGGCCTCCCGTGGCTGCCCCTTTCCACAGCTGGCGGCAGACCCTGAACTCTACATTTCTTCTTAACTAAAGTAACTACAGGGACCTGCCTCTAATTACACTCACTCCGTTCCCTGGGGAGTTCTCCACAACCCACAAATATCCACCTAGCCCAAAGCAGTTCTAACTGGTTCCTAATTTAGTTTCAACAGCTGCCTAGAGGCTGGTTGGAATTGGCCTTCCCGGACTGCCTTTTAAGGCAGGGATACTCTCAGTGGTAACCTGTCCGGTGGCTACCTGCAGATGAACAACTACCTACGTGAGAACATCACAACACCACTGCAAAGGTCATGGAGTTCAATCGTGGTCTAATATATTTATTGTGTTATCATTCTTCAGCCCTGAATTCCCAAAACATAGCTAGTGAGATAATGAAGATGTGTGTGCTGCTTTTGCCCGGACTTACTCAAAAGATGTGTGCTTACTACAAGTGTATTCGTAGCCAATCATTTTCCCATTGACTCGCACCATAAATGTTAGAGATGCACTCCTCAGAAGACTTCTGTCTTGTTCAGCACAGCACCAGCTCCTTTAGATGTAGTACACCACAGCACTGTGCAGACTCACGTAGCAGGGCTCTTCTTTGCCTGTGGCAGAGCTATCTTTCTGTGTCATTCATCATATCTACGAAAAAACAAACTCCTACACTCCAGTTTTTATCTCACCTGCAGTAGCCACCAGTACTGTATTTAAGTAAATGTTCAATAAGATACTAAGTATGCTATAGAGCCTCAGTCTTCCAAGAAACAGGGAAATAAATGCTGACCGATGAGGTTCTCTGTACAGACCCTGGGCAACACCAGCCACTCAGAATCTGGGTCTCCTAAAAGCCTAAGGCTGACAGGCACCGAAGTACATGTGAATAAAGAGTTCAAGGGAGGAAGCTGGGGGTCCACTGCTGTGTTCAGAGAACAGCAAAGAAGTACATTTTCAGTGAAAGCTACTCCCTATTTATTTTTTATGCCTGATTTCATTAGCCAGTTCTAAGAACAGGAACATGTATCTATCTGTATAGACAGAGTAGGATATGGAGGCTGTAAGACAAACCTTGATTAGCAGTTTCAATGAGAGTGGGGGCGAGACACTTCTAAGAGTGAATCTATACCTGAAACCTGGTTGTCAAAATACGGTGGGGCCATATATAGGGCTCACTAGTATCAAAGGTAATGTGCCTTACTTAAAAAGGGGAGCATTTTATTATTTCTCCAAGCAACAAAGACTGAAAGACATGATATTTCCCGAGTCATACAAGGTATAGACAAATAGGAAACCAATGTGGCGATATAATTCCAAAGACTTAAAATGCTGCAAACCTTTTGATTCAGCAATTTCACTTCTGGAAATTTATCATAAGGAAACAATGTTGCATCGTGCAAAGATTTAGCTGTAAGGATTTCCACCACAGCATTTTCATATATTGATTCAGTAAGTGTTGGTACAGACATAAAACGGAATCCTATGCAACCACTAGTAATTATACTGTAGAAGACTATGGAGTGACACGGAAATACGTTGTCAATAACTTAAGTAAGAAGTAAAATTACAGGTTATACTTCCAGGATGCTCTGAAGGGCTTGCCCACTACTATATCACTAGATCTTGGGTAAATTACAACAGACATCATTTTTTGCTGGACTTGCAGGAAAGTATGAGAAATCTCCAAGGAAGGTACATACACACAAACATATGAGAAAGCCAAGGTTATCTAGCAAATGCACATATAAGACACATAGATGTCCAGAATTATCTAGACAAATGCAGATATAAACATTAGAATCAGAATTTAGGATGCCTCATCACCCCAGTTTGCCCAGAACTGTCCCAGTTTTACCCTGGAAGTCCCATATCCCAATAAATCCCTCTGTCCTAGGCAAACCAGAAAGTTGGTCACCCTATTAGGTATCCAAACTTTGGTCCAACCTCAAGGTGGAGAGACTGAATCACACACATTGTGCAGGGCCCACAAAGGCGGCTAAAGCTATCTCAGACTTCTAGCAGCCCATGGTTCCAGGTTGGAGCAAATGCAAATCTTGTCTGCATGAAAACATTCCCAACTTAGGACCTAAGGATTCCCAAAGATGAGGTTCAACCAAAAATCAGTTACCAATAAAAAATTACCAAACAAACAAAGAAAAGAAATCATCATAGGCTGTCAGTAGAAACAAGTAATTTAGATCCTTTGGGCTTCTGAAAGTGAAATGAACATAAACAGAATTTAAAATAATTTAAGTTTAGAATTTAGGTTTGGATTTCTAGGTTCCAGTCTGCCATAAAAGAAGCTTAGAAATCATCACTTTGTCCTAATAACAAGTAGAAAGCTAAGCAAACAGAAAAATCAACGCTTCTTAGATCTGTAAGAAAAGTGCGTCACCCACTGCACCTAAAACTAGCAAAGTCCAAAAGGCTAACACAAAGAATTACAGTTATCGGAGCAGAAACCAGTAAGGTAAAACTTCTGTGGAAACCAGCCCTGGGGTAGGGAAACCTGAACTGTAATTGATGGACTGCTGGCAGTTCAGTGTGGCCAAGTTTGAGAGAGAAAAACATTGGGGGACCCAGCCATTGGGGCCCCTAGACTCTTTTGAGTTTTACCTCCAGGAGCTCACTAGATCCTCACAGAAAATATCAGAGGAAAATCTCCTGTGCTTCCAGCAGGGGAAAGGGAAAAGGAATCATTGTGAAATACACCACAGCATTCTGTTCTTAAAAAGGTCTGCCTTCAGGAAAAACAACTTAAGCAAGGTATAACCAGTCAGGATTTTATCAGAAACTAAGTGACCTGAGGGGAGAGAAAAACCCAACTCCAGCCCATTCTAGCCATCCTGTCCCACCTAAGAGGGATGGGGGAAACTGAGAAAAATATGTGAAGCCCGTCCAAGGCCAAGGCCCACTAAAAGATTGAAACCCAGAGTTCTGGGGATGTAATACACAGCATGGTAAGTATAGTTAACAGCACTGTGTTATACACTTGACAGCTGCTGAAAGTAAATCTTAAATGTTCTCACCATGAAAAAGAAATGGCAATTATGTGAGGCGATGCAGGTATTAACTAAGCCCACTGTGGTAATCATTTTGCAGTATGTAAGTGTATCATATCATTGTGTTATACACCTTAAACTTACACAATGTTATATGTCAATTATATCTCAATAACACTGGGAGGAAAAAAAGAAACTCAGAAGGGGAGAAAGAAGCACAGAGAAATTTTGGGGAGTGATGGAACAGTTCCATATTTTGATATGGTGGTGGTTACACAACTGCTTATATTTGTCAAAATGCACAGAACTGCGGTGGTGCCCGGCTGGCTTTAGGCAGTAGAGCATGTGACTCTTGATCTCGGGGTCATGAGTTCAAGCCCCACACTGAGCATGGAGCCTACTATAAAAAAAAATGCATAGAACTATATACTAAAAAGGGTACTTTACATATTTTTTTACAGATGTATTTATTTGAGAGAGAAAGAGAGGAGGCATGTGAGCAGGGGGAAGGGCAGAGGGAGAGAGAGAAGCCTCAAGCAGACTCCCTGCTGAGCACAGAGCCCCACACAGGGCTTGATTCCAGGAACCTAAGATCATGACCTCAGTCAAAATCAAGAGTCAGATGCTCAAACGACTGAGCCACCCAGGCACCCCGGATACTTTACATATTTTTTTAAAAACAGTATCTGGTACACAGTAAATGCGACACAGTACAAGTGACTATTAGTGTTGTTGATGTTGTCGTTGTTGTTATATATCAGGCATTAAGTTGGGCGCTGAAAAGACAGTAAGTACAGATATGGTCCTATCTTCAAGGAGCCTACAGTCCAGTGGAGATTAGGCATTAATCATGTAATCATGGCCATGACAAATGCCACAAGGAAGAGAGTTATGGTGTTCTGAAAACAACAATCTGAAGGAAGAGCAGATGTTAAATACAGGAAGAAGGGGTGGAGGAGGCAAGAGGAGACATTCCATGCAAATAGGATAGCATGTACAAAGACCAGGCAGAAGAGAAACAGCATTTTGAAGAAATTCAAAAGAATGTTAGTATGACATCTATTCACACACATATCTACAATGAGGTATTTACTGCACACTAATTAGGATAGTTAGTATATAAAAAAAAGTGTTGGCAAGGATGTGAAGAAACTGTACTGTTGGTAGGACTGCAAAATGGTAGAACTGCTATGGAAAACAGTACGGAGGTTCCTCAGAAAGGTACCATAAGATCCGGCAATTCCACTTCTAGGTATACAACCAAAAGAACTGAAAGCAGTACCCTGAAGAGATATTTGCCCCCCCATGTTCACAGAAACATGTATAATATGTACAACAGCCAGGTGGTGAGAAGCAATCCCAGTGGTCCATCAGATGAATGGATAAAAAAATGTGGTATATACATATAAAGGCATATTATTTGGCCTTAAAAAAGAAGGAAATTCTGACACATGCTGCAATGTGGATGAACCTTGAGGACATTATGCTAAGTAAAATAAGCTACTCACAAAAAGACAAGTAAATTATTCCATTTATGTAAGATACCTAGAGTAGACAATTTCACAGAAACAGAAAGTAGGATGGTGATTGCCAGGAGCTGGGGGAGGGAGGAAAGGGAGGTTGTTGTCTAACAGGGACAGAGTTTCAGTTTTACAAGGTGAAACAATTCTGGCAACTGCTTGCTCAACAATGTTGAGCAATATACTTAACACTACTGAACTATACACCCTAGACACGGTTAACATGGTATATTTTATGTTATGAATTGTTCACAATTAAAAAAAAACGTGTTCACACACACCCACACACAGACTGGGATGTAATCATGTGACTACAGAATGCTTCTCCTCCCCCACCTTACCACCAATTTACAACAGTTCCTTTTAACCAGTACATTATGTTTCACTATCAAGAAAAAATTACAAGACATATTAAATGACAGAAAACAAATTTGAAGAGGCAGAGCAAGCATCATAACCAGATTCAGAAATGGCAGAGACGCTGGAATGATCAGAACAGAAGTTAAAACAACAATGATAAATATGCTAAGGGCTCTAACGGATAAAGTAGACAGCATATAGGAACAGATAAGCAATATAAACAGACATGGAAATTCTAAAAAAAAACAACAAAAAAGAAATGCTACAATCAAAAATACTGAGAAAACAAACACTATAACAGAAATGAAGAATGCCTTTGATGAGCTTATTAGTAGACTGAACACAGCAGAGGAAAGAATATTTTTACTTGAGGATATCTCAACAGAAACCACCAAAACTCAATAGCAAACAGAAAAAAAGACTGGGGGGGAAAAAACCACCATTTCCAAGAACAGTGGGACAGCTACAAAAGGTGTGATACACACATAACAAGAATACTAGAAGGAGAAGACAGACAAGGGAACACAAGGAATATCTGAAACAATAATGCCGGGATTATACGCCAAATTAATGTCAGACACTCAGGAAGCTCAGAGAACACCAAGCAGGGAAGATGCCCCCAAAGCCATTGCTAGGCATCACTTTCAAACTAGATAAAATCAAATATAAAGGAAAAAAATCCTGAAGGAAACCAGAGGGAAAAAAACACTTTAGAGAAAGAAAGAGAGAGAAAGATAAAAACTACACCCAACTTCTCCTCAGAAACCATACAAGCAAGTCTTTGAAGTCTTGAGAAAGACCCACCAACCTAGAACTCTGTACCCTGTGAACTAACTCTCTAAAAGTAAAAGACAAAGACTTTCTCAGGTAAATAAAATTGAGGAAATCTGTCACCAATAGACATACCTTATAAGAAATATTAAAAGAAGTTCTTTAGAGAGAAGGAAAATGATATAGGTCAGAAACTCAGACCTACATAAAGAAAGAAAATTAAAGAAGGAAGAAATGAAAATAAAATAAAAACTTTAATTTTTCTTATTCTTGGCGTGCCTGGGTGGCTCAGTCGGTTAAGCAGCTGCCTTCAGCTCAGGTCATGATCCAAGGGTCCTGGGATCGAGCCCTGCGCTGGGCTCATGAGCAGGGAACCTGTTCTCCCTTTGCCCCTGCTTGTGTTCTCTCTTGCTATTTCTCTCTCCCTCTCTCTCGCTCTCTGATAAATAAAGGAAATCTTTAAAATGTTTTTCTTATTCTTAACTGATCTAACAGGTAAGTTTGTTCATAATACCAAAAATGTATTCAATTATGTGCGTGTGAAAATATATACATGCTTATTTATAAGTGAATGACAGCGATACAAGAGACAGGAGGGAGGAATTAGGATTATTTTGTTATTATAAGGTATTAAAACTACCCATGATGTAGTATAATACTATTTGAAAGTGGACTTAGATTAGTTATAAATATACATAGCAAACTCTAGGGCAACCATTAAAAAATGTAAAAGTAAGTATAAATGATATGCTAAAAGGAAAGAAACAAAAGGGAATCATATAAAATCCTCAATTAAAACCATAAAAGACAGGGGCGCCTGGGTAGCGCAGTCGTTAAGCGTCTGCCTTTGGCTCAGGGCGTGATCCCGGTGTTCTGGGATCGAGTCCCACATCAGGCTCCTCCGCTGGGAGCCTGCTTCTTCCTCTCCCACTCCCCCTGCTGTGTTCCCTCTCTCGCTGGCTGTCTCTCTGTCACATAAATAAAAAAATAAAAAAATAAAAAAATAAATAAATAAATAAATAAATAAATAAATAAAAGACAAAAAAGAGTGGAAGACCAAAAAAATAGGATCAAAGGACAAGGGCAACAAATAGAAAACAGTCAGAAATAGGTGGATATTAATCCAACCATATTAATAATCACTGTGAATGTCAATGGTCTAAATGTACCAATTAGAAGACACAGGTTGTCAGAGTGCAACAAACAAGGCCCAACCATATGTTGTCAACAAGAAACCTACTTTTTTTTTTTTTTTAAAGATTTTTTTTATTTATTTGACAGAGAGAGAGACAGCCAGAGAGAGAGGGAACATCGGCAGGGGGAGTGGGAGAGGAAGAAGCAGGCTCCTAGCGGAAGAGCCTGATGTGTGGCTCGATTCCAGGACTCCGGGATCACGCCCTGAGCCAAAGGCAGACGCTTAACAACTGAGCCACCCAGGCGCCCCAAGAAACCTACTTTAAATATATTAGACACATAGAGATTAAAAGTAAATGGATAAAACATACCATGCCAACACTAATAAAAAGGAAATGGGAGTACCTATATTAATTTCGGACAGAGCAGACTTCAAAACAAGGAAAGGCATTGGGATATTAAATAAGGGCATGATGTAATGATAAAGAGTCAATTCCCCCAAAAGACATATTAATCCTTAATGTGTATGTACCTAACAACAGAGCATCAAATTACATGAGGCAAAAATGGTAACACCGAAAGGAAAAAGAGATGAAGCCACTATTATACTGCAAACTTCAACAACCCTCTATCAGAAACGGATGCATCCAGCAGGCAGAAAATCAGCAAGGATATAGTTGGTGCTCAACATTACCATCAATCAACTAGATATAATGAACATCTATAGACTATTTCATCTAACACCACCAGAATACACATTCTTCTCAAGTTCACATGGAACACCCACTGAGATACATCACATTCTGGGCCATAAAACACACCGCAATAAATTTCAAAGAATAAAAATCATGTAATTTCTGCTCTCGGTCTACAATGAAATTAAACTCAAAATCAATAACAGAAAGAGAGCTGGAAAATCCCAAAATACTTGGAGATTAAACGACACATTTCCAGTGATACATGGGTCACTGAAGAAATCTCAAGAGAAATTTGAAAATATTTTGAACTAAATGAAAATGAAAACACAACGTAATATTTGTGAAATGCAGTGAAAACAGTACTTAGAGGGAGATTTATAGCACTGAATGCATATATTAGCAAAAGAAGAAAGATCTAAAATCAACCATCTAAGCTTCTACCTTAGGAAACTAGAAAAAGAAGAGGAAATTAAATCCAGAATAAGCACAAAAAAAGAAATAATATGAATTAGAGTACAAATCAATGAAACCAAAAATAGTAAATCAATGGAGAAAAATCAACAAAACCAAAAACCGTTTTTTTTTAAAGACTGATAAAATTGAATGCCCCTAGGGGCACCTGGGTGGCTTAGTCGTTTAAGCATCTGCCTCCCACTCAGATCATGATCTCTGGGTCCTGGGTTTGAGCCCTGGGTCGGGATCCCTGCTCATCGGGAAGTCGGCTTCTCCCTCTCCCTTTGCCCCTCCCCACCTTGTCCTCTCTCTTCACATGTGCTCTTTCTCTCTCTCGCAAATAAATAAAATATTAAAAAAAAAAAAAAACTGGATGTCTCTAGCCAGGTTAATAAAAAAAGGGAGAAGATACAAATTACTATTAGAAGTAAAAGAGGGGGGGGCGCCTGGGTGGCACAGCGGTTAAGCGTCTGCCTTCGGCTCAGGGCGTGATCCCCGCGTTATGGGATCGAGCCCCACATCAGGCTCTTCTGCTATGAGCCCGCTTCTTCCTCTCCCACTCCCCCTGCTTGTGTTCCCTCTCTCGCTGGCTGTCTCTGTCTCTGTCAAATAAATAAATAAAATCTTTAAAAAAAAAAAAAAAAGAAGTAAAGGAGGGGACATTGCTACAGATGCCATAGACGTTAAAAGGATAATCAAGGAATAATATGAACAACTCCATGCCCACAAATTTGATAATCGAAATGAAATACAACAATTCCTTGAAAGACATAATCTGTGAAAACTTACACAAGAAGAAACAATCTGTCTAGTCCTATATCTATTAAAGAAATGGAATCGATAATTAAGAACACTGCAAAGCAGAAAGCACCAGGCCCAGGGAGGTTCACTGGTGAATTCTACCAAACATTTAAAGAAGAAATTAAACCAGTTCTCTATAATCTCTTTCATCAGAAGACAGAAGTAAAGAATACTTCCTAACTCATTCTATGAAGCCAGAATTACCTAATACTAAAACCAGACAAAAACATTACAAAAAAAGAAAACTACAGGCCAATATCTCTCATGGACACAGATATAAAAATCCTCAAGAAAATACTAGAAAATTGAATCAAATAATGTATAAAGAGAATTAAACACCACAACTATGGGGGATTTATTCCAAGTACACAAAGCTGGTTCAGCATTCAAAACCAATTAATGTAATCAACCACATCAATAGGATAAAGAAAAATCGCATGGTCATATCGATCAATAAGTGTAAAAAAAAAAGGCATCTGACAAAATCCAACACCCACTCATGATAAAAACCCTCAGTAAACTAGGAACAGAGGGGAACTTCCTCACGTTGATAAAGAGTATCTACAAAAAACATTCAGCAACTTAATGGTGAGAAACTCAATGCTTTCCCAATAAGGTGTAGAACAACACAAGGATGTCCCCTCTCACCGCTGCTTTTCAACATTGTACAGGAAGTTCTAGCTAATGTAATAAGACACGGAAATAAACAGTATACAGACTGGGAAGGAAGAAATAAAGTACTTGAAATGTTTAAAGGAATGAAAAAGTAAGCAATAAGACACAATCTAAAACGACCAGAGAGAACCAAATAAAACTTTCAGAAAAGAAATACCTAATATCACTAAAACTGAATGCAATATATAAGCACAAAATCAGCCAAAAAAAAGGAATTAATGAACTGGATCTAATAGCTCAAGAACTCTGTGGAATCTTTTATAGCACTGAGAGACATGGAGATATAAAGGAGAAATTAAGAGAAACGGAGGACAGACTGAGGAGGACCAATTTAATTGGAATTCCAAAAAGCTAAAAAAAGAAAAAATGGAAAAGATCTGAAGACATGATGACAGATTTTGCCAGAACTGATGAAAGATCCACAGATATGAGAAGCATAATTTATACCAAGCAGAATAAAAAAGAAATCCACCCCTGGGCACATTTTAGTAAAACAGAGAAGGGAGTTGAAAAGCAGCCAAAAACAAGACAGGTACTTCCAAAGGAACAACAATCAGACTGATAGCAGACATTTCACGACAACCATGGCGTCAGAAATCAATGAACTAATATCTTTAAAGTACTGGAAGAAAATACAGAATTAGATTCCAGATATACAACACAGAATTATATACCCAGAAAAACTGTCTTTTAAGAATTAATGTTGAATAATACCGCATTTTAAAAAGAACAAAAGGGAAATTTTAAAACCAACTGATCTCACAAAATAACTTCTAAAGGATATTGATCAGGTTAAGAGGCAAATGACTCAGAAGGAAGGTCTAAGGCAGAAGAAGAAACAATGAAAAAAACACAAACACACAGGTAAAATAAACTATGTCTTTTCAAAAAAGAACAGCAATAACAGCAAACACATACAGTACTCGTTAACTGCTAGGTATAGTTCTAAATGCTTTTAGGCATTGCATTTCTCATTTAAAAGCCTTAGCCCTATCCGCTAGGGGCAGAGCTGGGATTCAAACCAGGCTGCCAGGGTCCAGACCATATGTTTAAAGACCAAGCTTTGTCTATTTCGGAGAGGAAAGAGAAAAAAAAAAAAGATACTTTTATCTGAAGAAGGATGACCAGAGCTAAAGTACTCCAAGACCCTTATACTGTTCAGGAGAGTGGTTAAGATGCTGATTAACTTCACACTTAATTAGTTTAGGTAAGCATGGTAAAATTTAAAGGGCAATCACTAAAAGACCAGAAACAAAGGTGGAAAGAGGTCAGGCAAGACACTGCACCTCAAATCAGTCCCCTGATAAGAGGAAAAAGAAAAGGCAGAATAAAATAAAAGAGATGGTAAAAATGCAAATATATCAGTAATCACAACAGATTTAATAGATTTAAAAATCTATTCTTGACAGTTAAAGTATCAGATTACACAAGGAAAAAATAATTATAGTAAAACCACCCAATTCAGTAGAAAATCCACATGTAACTTTTGACTCCCCAAAAACTACTAATAGCCTACCATTAACTGGAAGATTTACTGGTAATATAAACAGTCAATCAACACGTATTTTGTGTTATATATATTATATTCTGTACTCTTACAATAAAGTAAGCTAAAGAAAATGTTATTAAGGAAATCATAAGAGAAAATACAGTTATAGTACTGTACTGTATTTATCGAAAAAAATCCACATTTTCATCTGTTCTTTCAATTACAAGGTAGAAAAAAAAAGTAAACATTTAGAAGATGTGAACATCACAATTAACAAATCCGGTCAAGGGGCACCTAGATGGCTTGTCGGTTGGGCATCAGACTCTTGGTTTTGGCTCAGGTCATGATCTCGGGGTCCTGAGATCAAGTTCCACATCCTCTGGGTTCTGCACTGAGTGGGGATTCTGCCTCTCTCTCTTCCTCTCCCTCTGCCCCTCTCCCTGCTCACGTACTCTCTCTAAGATAAATAAAATCTTTAAACAAACTTGGTAAAAACGAACATATTTAAAATCGTGTATCCAATACAGAGGATGCACATTCTTTTCAAGAACATTAACAAAAACTTACCACGTAAAGTCAGTCTCAACATATTTCAAAGAATAAGTGTCACAGAGATTTATCATATGACTTAAAACTATTTAGTACCAAAAAAAAAACTTAAGTTAAAAGCGATCACAAAAATGTAAATTATAAAACCATATGCTGGCAATTCTTAACCTTAAGAAACACATTTCTAAATAACATGAAACAAAAGAAAAAATCATAATGGAAAGTTTAAAATATTGAATATTAATTAATATACACCAAAACATGTCTGCTACGGAAAAAGCAGACTTTGTGGGAAATTTATTTCCTTAAATGCTTATAATAGAAAAAAAAAGAAATATTGTAAATGCAGGAGTTAAATGTTCAATTAAAAACTACAGTATAGAGGGTGCCTGGGTAGCGCAGTCGTTAAAGCGTCTGCCTTCGGCTCAGGGCGTGATCCCGGCATACCGGGATCGAGTCCCACATCAGGCTCCTCCGCTATGAGCCTGCTTCTTCCTCTCCCACTCCCCCTGCTGTGTTCCCTCTCTCTCTGGCTGTCTCTCTGTCACATAAAATAAATAAAATTTAAAAAAAAAAAAAAAAACTACAGTATAAACCAAAAGACAGAAAATGAAAGAGATGATAAAGATAAAAACAGAAACTCATAAAATAGAAAAAGTAACATTAGAGAGGCTAACCCAAGCCAAATGTTGACTCTTCAAAAAAAGTAATCAGAGACACAAACCTCTCACAAGATAAAAGAGAAGAAGCAGAAACAATACTGTAAACAGAAAAGGGGTATAATTGTAGACACAGTGAAGATTAAGGAGATCAAAGAATATCATGAATAATTTAACACTAAAAAAATTTGATAACATATGAAACAGACAAATTCCTAGGCAACATAATTTAATAAAACTAACTCCAGAAGACAGATAAAGTCTAAACCGCTCCAAAACCATTACAGAAGATGACTCAGTAGTTTAAAATCAGCCCACAAAGAAAACACCAGGTCCAGATATTCTACAGAGAGGTTCTACCAACATTCAAGGAACAGACCACAGCAGTATTACAGAAATCCCTCCAGAGAACAGAAGTTGTAACACCCACAACTAATTCTATGAGGCTACTATACCTTGATACCAAATCAGATATGGAGCGTGCAAGAACAGAAAATTAAAGGCAGTATCACTCATGAATAAGACCTAAATTGAGCATTAGTAAATCAAATGGCATATAAAGAAAACTGTGACCAAACTGGGTTCATCGCAGGAATAGCATTCATCACAGCACTTGACCTCATTTCTGCCTAAGGACGCCCTCCTCAGCCTGTCATTTAGGGCTGTTCACAGAAGAGACCCACACCTATCTTTTCAGCCTATCTTCCACTCTGACCTCTAAAAATTATGCTCCTCTCAAAGTATACTTTCTGCTTGTACACCAAGCCCCAAACTCATCCTGCTGATTACAAAGCTCATGCCAAAACCCCCCAATTTTAGCCATCTTTCCAGATGCATCTTCAAAAATATCCACTCCATACATCCTTGCCTGCCTCTCCCTACTAGGCATGGACTTCTTTAATCTTCACAGTATACTGTTCTTTCTTAAGTTATCCACCATACTGTAGGTATATGGGCCCCTATATTCCCCACCAGTTCACAGTATACTGTTCTTTCTTAAGTTCTCCACCATACTGTAGGTATATGGGCCCCTATATTCCCCACCAGCCTGGGCGTTACTTAAGGGTAAGGACTTTTAAATGCCTGTTGGTCAAGATATCTTTTACACTGTATACATTAAGTACTCAAAAAATGTATATTCAATTGAATAAAAGTGCTTTTATTTGTATGTGGTGTTAAAAATGTTTTCCCCTAGGAACAAATGATCCTATATAGCAATAAAAATGCTTTCTCAATGACATTATAAATTGTATTTTTTTTTAACAGGCCAGTAAACTACAGGCAATCTTTCCTACTTTCACGGGCAGAGATAAACAGATTCATGCATGCACAATTCTGGTCTCACAAATGCTACACAGAGTTTAATACACCTCATTCACCCTGAAATTCGAATCCAGATCTGTCTGGATCCCAAACGTGTATACCCCCAGCCTGCCTTCCTAAGACTTTTGTCCTGGTCTATCTTTCCCATTATGTTGTGAATCTTCTGAGAGAGGGAAATACGCCTGAATCTCTAGACTTACACAAGAACTCAGTATTTGCTGAGGGAATGACGAGTAAACGTAGGAAGAAGCCCAACATGCAAACCCTTCCAAGAGCAACAGTCTGTGTCCTCACAAAATAATAAACTGAAGGCCCTAAATAATAAATCACAGGTTCTATTATATTCACTATCCGCTGATTAAAAAGGGAACTGCTTATTTTGGAAATCTGTCCATTAAAAAAGCTGATAATTGGGGCGCCTGGGTGGCTCAGTCGTTAAGTGTCTGCCTTCGGCTCAGGTCATGATCCCAGCGTTCTGGGATCGAGCCCCGCATCGGGCTCCCTGCTCAGCGGGAAGCCTGCTTCTCCCTCTCCCACTCCCTCTGCTTGTGTTCCCTCTTTTGCTGTCTCTCTCTCTGTCAAACAAATAAATAAAATCTTTAAAAAAAAAAAAAAAAAGCTGAAAATTTGAGGGCTCTTAAAAAGCTAAGTTCCAGTCATCTAAAACACTATAGTCTTGGATGATAGTAAATATGTCAAATATGATCATATAATAAACAAAACTGGTCTTGAAATACTAATAAATACATTAACGTATGTATGTATGTATGTATGTATGTATGTATGTATGTTGAGAGAGAGAGGATGTGGGGGGGGGAGGGGAAGAGGGAAAGAATCTCAAGCAGACTCCCTGCTGAGCAGGGAGCCCAGCTCAAAGCTCCATCTCAGGACCCTGAGATCATGACCTGACCCAAAATCAAGAGTCAGATGCTCAAATGACTGTGCCACCCAGGCACCCCTAATAAATACCATTATAATATAAACTTCAACATAGCTAAAAATATCCCCAAGCCCCTACCAATGACCCTTCCACAGTGTTCAGGTGGTATCACCACACAGATGCTGACCAGGGATACCAGTGATACGGGATCTTTTTCACAAATACATGTCAATGCAGGACAGTCAAACCAATTATGGCCTAGCACGTTATCAAGAACAAACAAGTTTAGGGGCGCCTGGGTAGCGCAGTCGTTAAAGCGTCTGCCTTCGGCTCAGGGCGTGATCCTGGTGTTCCGGAATCGAGCCCCACATCGGGCTCCTCCGCTGGGAGCCTGCTTCTTCCTCTCCCACTCCCCCTGCTGTGTTCCCTCTCTCGCTGGCTGTCTCTGTCAAATAAATAAATAAATAAATCTTTATTAAAAAAAAAAAAAAAAAAGAACAAACAAGTTTAGGTGTAGTGAAGAAATTACCCTCCCAGTCATAGCTACAGAGGAAACACAAAATATAAACAACTTCCTTTGTAAAAAAGAAAAAACATAAAAATAACTGCCAGAGAAAAATAAAGGATGTGGCAGAACAACTGTACGTTAGTTTCGCCACCACATTCCATATTCCTGGAAATCAATTTATCTGTACAAAACAGGTACAAATGATTATAGTAAATCTGAATATTAATATGTCTTTTGGTTCTCAAAACTTATTCAGCTTATTGCAATACCAACATAAATTTCAGCAAATTTTTTAACTTACAACTTGAAGTTCTTTCCAAAGAAACTGAATTGGATTATAACAGATAATCGCAATTTGTTATTTTTCTTAATTTTTACAGCCAAATATTTTCATGAATACCTATTTATTGTTAAACAAAAATGAAAACAAAGCACCAATTTACATCATGATGAGTAAATCTGTTTTCACATCTGCTGCCATCTTTTTTGCTTGCAAAAATAATCCCCTGGCACTTTCATGTTTTTCATATAGAAAGGGCTCAAATGGATGGCTGAAATGCAGCCAGCAACTGCACAGAAAACAGAGTCCTGGCTCTGGCCCAGCCTCAGATGGGTTCTATGGGAGGGATCACTTCCAAGTGATTCCTCCCTGGTTCCAATGGTAAGCAGGAGTGCCTGACCCTCGGCCAACAGATGGACACAGAACGCAAGCCCAACAGTTCTTCAGGGCCTTGTCCTGGGGCAGAGGGCGGGGCAGAGGGCAGGGAGGCAAAGGACCAGAGCAAACTGACGACCCTATGCCCATACAAACGGACACATCTGCAGTGGCAAACATGTGCTTGGGGCTACAGAAGCAGTTGTGGGGTATTAGGAATTTTCAGCACACAGAGAGCGCCCCAGACTGATGAGCAGCACTGATGAACAAGCCTGGCACCAAATGAATGAGCAGTCCTGCACTGTAAAGAAAACTGCAGCAGAAAACCAGGGGGGAATCATCTCAGCAATCAGGGATAGAGAGAGAATACAGACATCTACCTCATTAGCGGCCAGCAAAAGGATTTCTTTACTTTGCCAAAACTCTCACGTAAGGACCATAATGACTTCTGGACAGAACTATTTTTATTTCCTCGTAACAATGGCATTACATGCTTAATCAAGCCACAATAAATGAATACTATAAAACAACTACCAAGAAACCAACCAAAGACTAGATAATATAAAGTTAATATAAAAACACAAAATCTGATCCCTGGACTTATTAAACAGTTCACAATCTAGCATGGAAGCAAAACTAATAAACATGAAATGATCATAGAACAATTAATAGTGAAAATGTGGGACTCTGGGGGCGCCTGGGTGGCACAGCAGTTAAGCGTCTGCCTTCGGCTCAGGGCGTGATCCCGGCGTTCTGGGATCGAGCCCCACATCAGGCTCCTCCGCTATGAGCCTGCTTCCTCCTCGCCCACTCCCCCTGCTTGTGTTCCCTCTCTCGCTGGCTGTCTCTATCTCTGTCAAATAAATAAATAAAATCTTAAAAAAAAAAGAATCATATTAAAAAAAAAAAATGTGGGACTCTGTATGGGCTTGGACAATCAAAGATCTTACAGAGTCAAACCAGCAAAAGAAAAGCATTTGGGCTGAAAATCAAGAGGACTGAGTCTCCGTATTATCTGTGACTATCTGAGGGAAGGAGAAGGAAGAATAGGCCTATTTGTGGTAGACGATGTGCTAGTTAAACTTTCCTTGTCATAGCTCCCCTTTGGGATTGATACTATCCCCATTCTACAGACAAGGAAACTGAGGTTCATATCCTGGGCAGATTATTTGACCACTGCGATCTCAGTCTTTTTTTTTGTAAAATAAAGGAACTAACACAAATCAACAGTTTTCAAACTGGCACCAGCCAAGCACCAGAGTTTTCTGGCAGTGGCTCAGAGCCCTCAACCAAATGTACCAAATCCTTTGGTCAAGACCTGATTCCCATTCCCCATGGGAAATATTTTGCTGAAAATAGTACCTAGTATACAATGAATGATGCATAAAAACTTGGAAGGAATGGATGAATGGATGGAACAAATGGCATACTACAATCCACTTTAAGGTGGCCCTCACTCATCGTGGCTTATTTCTTTGTATGTTTAGTAATCTTTTATTTGCTCATACTCCAGAGCTCTTAATCAGTGGGTTGAGGGCGTCATTCTTCCAGAGAGTATTTGTGTTTACTTCTGCCAAGCCCTTGATGCTTCCAACCCAGAAGTATTGAGATGAGTTTCTCAGCCTGGGGTTTTCTAGACCACGTAGGTAACATAGGTAGGTAACATAAATTCAAATCCTAAACCCAATAGATTTAAAAAAAAAAAAAAAAGCCTCCTCCCTTTGCTAATGGGTGTTCTCTCCCCACCCTCGGCCCCAGCCGCACCCTTCAGAGAGGTTCTAATGAAACTCCATATCCCTGAAGTCCAGGCAACCCGTATCAGCAGAGCTCCCCTCAGGGTCCCCTCCCACTCTTCCTCTTTCTCTCAGTAATGCTCACTCCTTGTTCTCTTTTTTGCCACTTGTGAGTTTCTCACTTCCTTGTAATAAAGATTATAAAAGGGTGTTTATCTTCTCCAGTATTTCTACTGGAAGTGATTACAGCAGGAAGGCTTTCCAGAATACCCAGTCAGCCTCATTTCCAGGAGGGGAGGCCATATTCTACCACCTACCACCTTCAGATACAGGTTTAGAAATCATCCGCAAGGTGAGCAAGAGCTGAAACCAGGTAAGCAGTCAAAGTAGGAGATGCCCAGCATGGGTGAGGGAATCACAAGAAGCCAACAGGACAGCGAGGCTAGGACTGGCTAGAAAGGAGGCCAGTCCTGGCTATGGCGAGGAAAGAGCTGCAGGAGCAGAAGACAAAAGGCAGTTGACTTCATGATGGTAAGGAGACCAACCTGAACTTAGGAAAGAAGTTCTGAAGGATGACTAGATGGCAAAGAACACAATGCTTATATTTACTAGACCGTCCACCAATTAAAGAGGATAGTTCAGGGGCGCCTGGGTGGCACAGCGGTTAAGCGTCTGCCTTCGGCTCAGGGCGTGATCCCGGCGTTATGGGATCGAGCCCCACATCAGGCTCCTCCGCTATGAGCCTGCTTCTTCCTCTCCCACTCCCCCTGCTTGTGTTCCCTCTCTCGCTGGCTGTCTCTATCTCTGTCGAATAAATAAATAAAATCTTTAAAAAAATAAAATAAATAAAGAGGATAGTTCAGGAATATAGTACTATCTCTGTATACAGAACTTACAAAAAAAATTCATGACAAGCATACAGATCCAAAGTTAGATCAAATTCAGGCAGGAGATGTGGCAGAGAAAGGAGAAAAGTAGGAGATACAGCAGTGGAAAGGATATACAGGAAATGAGAGGAAGTAGATGTTCCATTATCGGAAACAAGTTATCAGGTGTGCTACGCTACCGGAAGATTCAGCACAGGCCAAACCGTGTCACATTCTACATCAAGGAGCTGTTTTACACAGAAATTTGGTTATTCACATCGGGGAATAAGTGGACCATCACCAAAGCTTGGAAATGCTTATTACTCTGATCCAACTGTCAAAGGCATAATGTTTCAAGATTTTTTATTATTATTTCCTTTTATTGTAACAATAACCACATGTGGGAAATAGTTACCAATTGGCAAAATAAAGTTCAAGGAAGCTGAATAAGGACCCACAGACACCGCTACATCTTAGCACTTACAGATGCATATCTCCATAGATTTTCATGTAATATAACATTCTGTATATGAAATAGTTAAAAGAATTCAAAATGGTTGATATAAAATGGGGTTCATCAAGAAAGGTGTCTGTATCCCTGCAGGTTCTAGCTGCCTGCTTCCCACAGGTGTGGTTACAATAATACTAACAAGAAAGAAAAGTAGAAGGGAAAATTCAGAAAATTTGTAGTACTGTTAAGTAGGTATACAAATAAAACATGAGAAAATATACCAGGAATTTAAATCTCCACTGTGCTTCTATCTGATCAGTAGAGTAACACTTCCCCCAGAAAACAGTGTTACTTCAAATAAAAGAGTAGACATTGGGTAGCAGGAAAAAGGATAATGATCTAAATCTTCCCTTAAACTACATTTCAATTAAGGGCTATAATCATAGCTGGAGATAATGAACATGAGTCTTGGGTTCAGGCAACGATTTATAACACCCAGGTTCTCAGAAGGGATTCATAATCATTTATCAAAAGCTTAGCTTTCAGAAGAAAGAGATCAGCTCTATTTCCTTCAAGTTCTTACACCACAATCTTAAGATCTTAAATAAAATAGTATGTGAACACATACATTTGGAGATACTCAGCAAAGCCAGGAAGAAAAAAGAAAGAAAAATTGGGGCGCCTGGGTGGCTCAGTCAGTTGAGCATCCGACTCTTGATCTCGGCTCAGATCTTAATCTCGGGGTTGTGAGTTCAAGCCCCGTGTTGGGCTCCATAAAAAAAAGAAAAGAAAAGAAAAACTGACCAGAATTAGCAGGAAAAGAAACTTGTAGTACCAACAAGCATAAACTCAAAACAAGTACTTGATGACTAATGAATATATACTTTAATGAATCTATTAAAAACATAACTCTCTCCAGAAAAAAAAAGCACTTTATAAAAAGCACATACAAAACAAATAAGATTATTTATCATCTTATAAAACAGAATTTTAAAAGGAGAAACAGTTAAGAAAATGGAGACAGTAAAAATGTTAGCACTATGCACAAAAAACGAAGCCTTTGGTATGCCTGCCATAAAAGCAAAAGGAGACTCAGGATGGCTGACATAAATCTTACCAGAAATGAAGAAACTGTCTAGTTACCCAGGAAAGACAACTTTTCCTTGGTACTGAAAGATGAAAAAAATGCCAACATTAAAGCACTACAGAAGAGCCACTGGGTGATGGAAAGGATAATGTCTACAACGACCTCACACAAACGCAGAACAGGATTTATAATTATTTCCAATTGCAAGCATGAATAAAGGTTTAACATTAATGGGTAATTCTGGAAAAGAAATTGTTTGAGGGCCAGGATAATATACATAAAATGTATTATAGATCGAATAGACAGAGAACATGCCCTTCCCATTGTTCCTAAAAAGGAAGACTCTCAAACTAGTTAATGAACATGATTAATGGCTCTAAGGTATGTACTCCATCTTCCTGCCTCCCTCTGTTTACCTACGAAATGTTGCCTCCTGTCCCTGTCATCTCTTTGGACTGATGAAAAGAATAAAAACCAGGGTGCGAAAAAAGACCTCAGTATTTAAGTTGGTTCTTCTATAAATAAGGAAATTAAGGCAGGGACTTCACTCTAGGAGCCCAAAATCTGAATTAACTCTCAGATACTAGTAAAATGCATGGAAACAAATGAGGTTCTGCTTCTTTCTGCTTCTGCCTTTTTGAATATCCTTCCCGGAACATTCCCAAGCTGAAGCAGCTCAACCTGGCCCCATGTGATGATCCACTTCCCTCCCCGTCACTTACCCAAAGAACTGGGAGCTAGAGGGATTCAAAGTGGCTATTTTTTTCTCAGATTTAACATAAGATATCTGTTGCTGTTTCTTTTTAAATAAAATATTTTTTAAATAAAAACCAAGTAAACCCATCTGCCCATACATCTGTCCATCTATTCATTCACTGAACAAAAAATTGACCGCCCTACATTCCAGCTTCAGTGCTAAGCAGTGGAGAAACTATGAATAAAACACAGCCTTGATTTTCTAATTTAGATGACAAATGGCAGTGTTTCTCCCAATCTGAACAGTTAAAATGTGTACTGCACAATAAGAATGCACCTTTCAAATACCATTAGAATGTAAGATTGTCTCCTGCAAACCTGAAGACGGCTCAAGGCCTCAAATACAAAATCGTATCTTCAATTAATCACCTGACTCGAGCCACCCTAGTAAGGACAGCGCGGCCTTCAGCTCTGCCCCCAGGGACTGAGACAATAGTTTGCATAGCTACAGAGGCACTGAGGGCCACCATTTAAGTGTGAAATCAAATCGTGCAGGGGGTTCTTCTAACCATGGTTTTCTCCTTTGATGCGAAGTGGTTTTTAATTTCATTGAAGAATTTCTGTAAGAACTGGGTCTTTATAATAAAAATAAAATCTACGGTCAGGCAGCCACTTATTCCAAAATGCCAAGAAAATGGTACTCCTGGTGAAGAAAACCAATATGACTTTAAATAATAAGGGAGTGTTAAAGTATCAAAAATAAAAATGCGGGGCACCAGGGTAGTTCAGTTGGTTAAGTGTCCACCTCTTGGTTTCAGCTCAGATCACGATCTCAGGGTCTGAGATGGAACCCCACGCCCAGTGGGGAGTCTCTTTGGGATTCTCTCTCTCCCTCTCCCTCCACCGTCTGCGTGTGCTCAAACGCTCGCGCTCTTTCTCTCTCTCTAAACTAAATAAATAAATCTTAAAAAAAAAAAAAAAGCAATACCCTTCCCCAAAACACAATGGCATAAAAAGCATATGCATTCAATTAGTCATTTTATAATGTCTCAGGTTTCCTTTCTTTAAATGTATTCATATTAGTCTTTGCCACCACAAGACTAATGTCATACTCCAGTTCTAATCAAAATTCACACTGAGGCCTACCTTTCAACAATATTCAAGTTGATAAATAAATAAGGCAATGAAAAAAAGAATATATAAGAAAAATATGCCATTCTCCTACTTACTGAATTGTCAATTTTGACTCCTCAGTTACCGAGAAAGTCAAACTCTTACATCTAGCATGATGCCTCTTCTGCGCATCCATGTAGTTAATGCCACATATTTAGCTTGGTCATAAAGAGGCATCACCTAACAACAGCATTCTGAAATAACAGCCGTATGGTCTAGGGAATGACTTTCTAGGTAGAGAAGTTCACATGCTAAATTCCAAGCCAAGCCAAGCATCAAGTGTTCACAGCCGTCTGCTGTGCCTGAGAAGCTCTTGGAAGAAAATGACCAGGTCTGCTCTATGTCTCAGTAAGAACACAGGGAGGCCCATACCATTCTAAGGGAAGGGGAAGGAGACAGGCCAAGGATGCTGTCCCAGTTATCCTAATGTCAAATAACTGGGCTGAGAGAGAGACACTATCCATTTTCTTTTCTTTTTTGTTATAATTAGCTGAAGTTAAACACCGATGAAGTCATCTGAAACGAATTTTTTGTACAGTTTAAATAAGCCACGTGTTGAAGATTCCTCATGCACCCTGAGAGGGTATCGCATATTTAGGGTAGGAAGTATTTTCCACACATATTACTCCCAAACTCTACATTATTATCTTCCCATGACATTAAGATCATAATATAACAGAGAAGGGAAAAGAACACATCTTTTTATCAGACCTGAGCTAAATCATGGAAAAATCTTACAGCAGTTTATATGTAAACTTAATAGCATCTTCTAAAAGTTTCAACTAGATGGTAGAAAACATATCCAAGATTTAAATTCTTAATAATTATTAATTGTTCTACATTATCAAAAACCACGCCCAGTCCTCTGAACACTGCCCCCCAGACCACCCCAGAATCCTGTGTGAAGGAAGGATGACTTCACCCACAAAACTCCCTAATACAGAAACTCTGATTTATGTCTGAATTTCTTAACAGAGTGCCCACAGAGAGTGGGGCCTCCAGAAGTATTTGTTCAATTAGATGTTTAGAAGGGAAAAAAAAATCAGGATCAAATAAATACTCATTGACATCTATTACAAACAAAATACAGTAAGAAAACAGATAAAATGATCAAGAAGAAAAAACCCTCACTGGCAGAGCAACTGTTCTTCTAAACCCAGGTTATAAAAATTTTCTCAAATTAAGCCAGGCAAAAAGTATGATCAAAGTAACACCTCATTTTTTCCTAGGAAAGATCAAAGCATAGGTCTTTAAAATTAAGCACTTCAAATCAAAACAAGCAAAACACCATCTTTTAGTTAGAATAATAAAAAACATTTTTGGAAAGTGTTGGATCACTTACATTCAAAGTAAGAGGCCAAAAACTCTATTTTAGTCTTCATTTCCACTCTAAACACTCCAAAATATACGATATCAAAACAACTAAAGGAAAAGGTGAGGTACTGAACTTGGTTCTTTCTTCACAAAGGTGTAGTACTGTCAACACAGCTCACTGTATTACACGCCAAGACAGGACACCTTTAAGAGTCTCAAAGGAGCTGTGAAAACAGACCCTACCATTCCCTCAGCACTGCATCTCAAGTAAATATAGTGCAGCCCACCTGACTGACAATCGACAGATTTAAGATCCCTTAAAAGCTCTGTCACTCCACGCAGGGATGATAAATTTAGCACTAAAGGAAGGGAGCCCACACCTGCCTCCACCCCTTGCCAAAAAGGCCCAACACAAAGTAGGGCTCCAGTATCAAAGGGAGTGGGGAGAGATGCACGAATCAGGTGACGGAGGTGACAGGATGGTCTCTGAGCGAAGAAAGCCGAACTCAAGCTTGAGATGACCCAGAAAGACCACAAAGATCGCTGCTTCCAGAAAAAGAAAAGAGAAAAGAATATTCCTGGTGCCCCCACACCTGAGACTGTCGCAGGCAGGAGCGAGTGGCTTCAGATCTCTGCATCACAGCAGTGCACTCTCCACAGCCTGCGAATCATCCCAGGGGTCCTGGCACACCGTCTGACACTCAAGGTGCAGAGTGACAGCTTCCGCATAAAAGCACTCTTCAGGCCACCAGAAAGTCAGAGTGACCAGGCCTAGTGTGACACTAGAAACTGAGATCCCACGTGACCCACGCTGAGTTCTCCCACAGACGACAGGCAGAGGGTAGCTGTTTTTCTTGCCATGGCAGCCAAGGCCGGTCCTTGCTTCTGGGGGCCCTAGCACAAACCTCCCCAATTAACCCACACACTAGGTGGTTAAAGTCTGTTTGTCAATGGATTGTTCAGAACTCTAGGTAATTCTAAAGAAGTCATGTCTTAAGTACTATCACTGCTACACAGTTAGTCCATAAAAGTCATTTTAACCCACAATGTCCTGGGGCTATAACACCAACAGTACTGTCTATACTGTCTATAAAGATTCTCATTTCCCTGACCTCCCCGACTGAGGGGTTGTTAAAGGTGAGGTTCAGGACCAGGGAAAGCCAGGCCAACGAACACGTGAAGATTCTAGTAAGTAAGGCCTTGCCTGTTTGCGTAACAGAAACACCTCTGTACATTTGCAGAGGAGAAAGTGCTGCCTTACACCCATCGCTTCCCAGTTATTCCAAATTTAAGAAGAGTAAACGCTTGGGAAGGGTATCCTAGGGCATGAGCGCTACCAAGTTGGGACCACCTGTGCTGGCTTGCTGTTAGCTGTCCAAATCATGAGGTTAGGACCAGAGAACGGTTGAAGCAGTCATTAACTAGGGTCATGTTTACCCTTTCATTGTCAACTAAGAACATATTGTTTTTGTTGCTTTAGAAGAAAGGTCTCCCTAGTTCATTACAGTCATTATTCCTGCTCAGTAAGAGATAATGTGCTCCAATTTGAAAAGTATGTGTGAATGGCACACTCCTACATTTCATTGCAGGGGCCCAACCGCATTCAGTACTTTCACAGACACAGAATGACAGTTCTTTGGAAATCACAGGGTCTTAAATAAGCTGATAATTTATTGTCCTCCACAACAGAACTACAAACAAGATCTTAATTAATTTGCTAACAGTTATTGCCTGTTTACTAAAATTAGCCTAAATTCCATCTTTTTGCTTACTCCAGGGATGTGCATAAGAAACATTTTCTTGGACCCCATCCTGAGAGAATTAGTACTGAGGAAAGTAAAACATGCCATTAAAGTACCGGTGTAGCTAAGGTGGTTCCAGAAGAACCCTAGGGACAGCGACACAGAGCTGCAGAGGAACAGGGTGGGCATCAAGAGAGTGCTAAAGAAAGTTGTGACTGTGGCCATCCAAATGTCTCCACTTGGCACTCGATTTGTAAATCAATGCCAGGAGAAACAGAGCTGAAGACAGGGGCATTGGAACCTTAAAGGTCACCTTATCCAATGGCCATTCCCTGGTAGGGACATGGCCAAACGCTCGGAGGCTCGACCCTCATCATGGGTGACAGCGCCCTGCCCAGCCTCCTTCCACCGCCCACAAAAACACCAGCACCATCATGCCCAGCAGCAGTCGTCTCCCAAGGGTCAAGTTCTGTGGTGCATGACGTAGATGGGTAGGCCTAAGAGTGAAGTACCAGAAAATGCAGATGTAAGTGTCCTGGGACTCTTGCAGGCCGTGTGCCCCAGAAGCAGCAGGACTGACAAGCATCCTATGATGTGTTCCAGTCTACAGAAGACTCAGCCCTTTTGTAACGTAGAACACATTTTCTGAAAGAGTTAGGAAAAAATCAGGTTTCTAGTGCAGCCTAAAATTTAACGTATATTTACTTCTTTCAACAAATATTTACTGAGCTCTAGCCATCTGGGAACTTATATTCTAATGGGGGGGGGGATAAAAGCAAAAGGGAAGAGACAAACACATCAAGTTCCTGCCCTTGGCAGTGAAGGTTGCATGAAGGAGAAAGCAGAGCCCTCCAAGGGGTGGTGAGGGAAGGTCCTCTGAGAAGGGACAGCAACACATAGCAAAGAAGCGATGCAGCCAGGGTACGCCAGGGCAGACAGCAGGGAAGACTGGACACACAAGGACATGAAAAACGACTGGGGGCCGCAGAGCAGAAAACGAGGGGATAGAATAAGGTTTAGGAGGGGTTTCATTGGCCACAGAAGGGAGCTCAACTCTAATTCTGACTGTGGTGGGAAGCCTCTGAACAGCTAAGCAAGGACTGAAATGTTCTAGCTTTCACGTTGGAACCGGCACTGCAGGACGGGGCCAGGGTGCAAGTGGAAAGGACAGGCAGGAGGTTGCAGTGATCCAGGGGTCGAGGCGATGGTGCCTGAACCAAGCTGCTCACTCGTCAGAGGGAGAAGACAGCAACCTGGAGCCATGTTCTGATGAACTAGACGCAGGAGTGGCCACCTTGTGTGTGCGAAGGGGACAATCACACTAAACTGCAGGGCTGGTGTGGCACACGCTCAGTCTCGGCCAGACCATATTCCCAGCTCCACCGCTACCGGCCGAGGGACCCTGAGCGCTGTGAGAAGTAACGTCGTCTGTCTGTGCTTCAGTTTATGACATCAGTCAGGGAGAGTAACAGAATCTACCTCATGGATTTGCTGGGAGAATTCAGTGAGGTGGTATTTATAATATACTTACAACAGTGCCTGGTACATACCAGGAGCTGTATAATCTATTCTTACTATTATCATCATTGAACTCATGGTGCTCTTATCAGGACTAAACAGACTGAGTTAATTCAGGTAATGCCTTTAAGGAAACGCCTGCCACATAATACTCTCAATAAATGTCAGCCCTTATTGCTATCATTATGAATGATCCCCAGTTGGTGGTGGCAATTATTGAGGTGAAGAACAGAATGGGGAGGGGGCTGCTATGAAAAGGTCCAGAGGGCCTATGGAAGAGGTTGCATTTGGTGTGTTAAGTCTGCGGTGTCCACGAGGCATCCAAATGTCAAGGTCAAGTAAGCTGGACATACGAATCTTAACCTCAGAGGAAAAGTATGAACTAGAAATATTAACTTAAGAGTCATCCACACACAGATGAGTTAACTACAGAAAACAGTGAGCTCGGGAGGGAGAATATTAAGGTGGAGGAGAGAGAGTCCAATGGTAAACCCTGTGGAACCCCAACATCGCAGGTCAGGCCAAGGTGGAGGAGGCAGGAGAGGACACTGACAAAGAACAGTGCAGAGGAGGAAGAGAGCCAGCAGGGCGTGGGGTCCTGACAGTCCTAACTTCTGAAAGGTCAAGCTGGATGAACACGCTGGAAGTAGCCACATGGAGGTTATCAGTGATCTTGATGGGAACATTTTTAGCATCTTACACATTCACTTCAACTCTACCTTTCATTTACAACACTGTGACAGAACATGCATTTTCAAGGGCAATGTACAGTGGAGGAAACTCTTGAGTTTCTCTGAGTCAAGAGACCAAAGTCCAAGCTCCAGTGAGGTCTTGGGTAAGTCCCTCAACAAAAAGGGCATCCATTCCTCCACAGGTAAAATGACAAGGTTGGACCAGATTCCCAAACACAGGTCATGGGCTCCCTACGTGTCTAAAACCCACTAATCAAAGTCCACAGCTATTTTTCAATATTCAAAACATGTACTGATTGCTCCTCAGCCTTTTGGCTAAGATCAAGTGTAAAATGTGCTGAGAACTATGCATCCGCCTCAGGTGAAGTTACACAAACGAAACGGTCACATTTCTTTGTTTCTGGGTGAAATTATAACTGAGTGTGCTAACACCTGTAAAGCTGGGAAGCAGCCATGGTTAAGAAGGGAGACTCTGGAGTCTAAATGCCTGATTTCAAATCCTGGTCCATCACTCACAACTAGCTGCCTGAGTAGAGCTATGCTTTTAACCACGCAAAGTCTCAGTTTCTCCATCTGTGAAATGGGGATTGTGAGAGTACCTATCTCACAGAGTAGAGGAAGGTTTTAAATACATTAGTCCTTGAAAGATCTCAGCAGGAACTCAGCATTGGCCTTCCTCCTCCCTCGGGACTGCTCTGTTAATCTCCTCTGCTACTCCTCCACCTCAGCCCGACCTGGGATGCTGGGGTCCACGGCGCTCACCACCACTTCTCCATCTCCGTCCTCTCCCTCACTGGGCTCATCACAACGCACATTAACCATGTACTAAGCAAACAGAAGCTGTTAATGCCATGATCTTACACGAAACAAAAGATCTTAGCTATTAATAAGATCACTTTTCTGGGGGCACTGAGGAAAAATAAAAAGAATATGATGGTGAAAATGCAGGTGATCACTGGTAACCCCTGACTCAAAAATTCTTTTTCAAGATGCCTGAAATACATCTGCCATCCTATTGCATGAAACTCAGCACCTTAATTAAAATCTAGGGGATAAGACTTTGCTCCCTACTAGAGTATATAACTTCCCCGAGGGCGGCACACACATCTGACTTAGTGAAAAAGCATACCATCAGCAACTGGTAAACAAATCCCGTGGTACTTACCCCCTGAACTCCTAAATTCCACTCCCAAATTTCTAATTTAGAAACTAAGGATTCTAAAATTTTTTCTGCAAATACTTTTATTAAAAGTTCCACTGCATGAGTGCCCCATAAATGCTTCAACGCCCTACACCACCTGCTCCCACACACCCTTTGTTTCGCCTCCAGCAAAATTCTACAGATTTTCACATATAACCTTCCGAAAAATTTCCCCAGCACAGATTCATTCTCAGTGATTTCTAACTTTAAAACCCAACTTTTCAGAATATCTTATTTTACTTTGGGAGGATAGTTATACCTGAATCAAAGCAACCCTTTCAAAATTTCTTAAGGGCAAAAAACCCAAAATCCCACAAACTCTGAACTACAAGAGACAAAGCATATGTGAGACATTTCAATGCCCTTCCTCCTCTTAAATGACTCGTGACACAACCCTGAGGAAATTGGACCAAAATAGCTACCCACCTGACTAGGATCCAAATGTTTTCTTGATTACCACATGATAAGCAACAATTGATAACAAAACAAAATAGAACAGAGCAGAGACTACCAAAAAACTGCTTATATTATATAAACCAATTACTGGGGCGCCTGGGTAGCTCAGTCAGTTAAGCAGCTGCCTTTGACTCAGGTCATCATCTCAGGGGTCCTGGGATCGAGTCCTGTGTCAGGCTCCCTGCTCAGTGGGGAGTCTGCTTCTCCCTCTCCCTCTGTCCCCCACCCCCTGCTTGTGCTCTGCCTCTCTCTTCTCTCTCTCTCTCTCTCTTAAATAAATAAAATCTTTTAAAAAACCAATTATAGTTTGTGTTACAAGAAGCTGGTATATAAACTCTGAGACAAAAGTGAAGGCAGCCACAAAAGCTGCCACATGTAAGCACCATGAAGGCTGGAGTAAATTAGCTCTAATTCATGAGACACTTCATCAGTGAAGGATCCAGAATTTCAGGAAGAAATTTTGAAAATTAGGAAAACTTAAAAAAAAAAAAGGCATGCATCAAATCAATAGATGATGTACGTTAATCTTAGTTGCAGGAGTCCAAAGTGAAGTGTGAAATGAGGAAAGCACCCAACAGACACTCATGCAAGAAATGTCCACTGAGTGCCCCCCACAGGCCCAGGCACAGGGCTGGGAACTAGCACTAGGAGCTCCCCACAGAGCGGGAGAAGATGGAGGGAACAGATAAACTTCAATACCACCAGATAAATTCTCTAACCAATGAACAACAAAGTGCTCTCAGGAAGAGCTAACAGAATCTTGATTGAATGACTGGTCCTTGACAACATAAAGCCAGTGAAGAAGGATCTTAAGAAGACTGTGCAACAGCAAAGTAAAAAACAGAGTTAAACTTGAGAAAAAGAAGAATTTACTGACAAAAACTACATTGACAACAATATCCAAATAGTGACATGGAAGCAACCCAAGTGTCTGTCAACAGATGAATAGACAAGCAAAGTGTGCGTGTATGTGTGTGCATGTGCGTGCACGCGCGCACACACACGCACACACACGACTCTTATTCAGCCTTAAAAAGGAATGAAATTCTGACTCATGCTACAATACAGGATAAACCCTGGAGGGCGTTGTGTTAAGTGAAATAAACCAGTTACAAAAAGACAAATACTGGGGCGCCTGGATGGCTCATTTGGTTAAGCATCTGCCTTCGGCTGAGGTCATGATCCCAGGGTCCTGGGATCGAGCCCCACATCAGGCTCCCTGCTCAGGGGGCAGTCAGCTTCTCCCTCTCCCTCTGCCCCTCCCCCTGCTTGTGCTCTCTCACTGTCTGCTCTCTCTCAAAAAAATAAATAAAATCTTTACAAAATAATAATAAACTCAAACATTAAAAAATAACTTTCTTTTAAAAAAATGATTAAGATGGTAAATTCCACGTTATGTATATTTTACAACAAAAAAGTTTTTTAATATTCCAATAATGAAGATTTTATAACAATCTAGGAAAAAGTTAAGCCAGGGTTCTACAGATATAGTAGAAGGTTTAGATCAGGGTGGCAATTTCAAGAGGGAATAAATGAAATTATACTGCCAGGGTAGGGAAAAAGACTTAACGATACAGACTAGAATTCAAGTATTCGATAGATATAAATGCTCCATATTTGAGACTTGCTATCTAACTTCATAATTATTAGCCTTTTCAAAAACCAGATTTTTTTTTTTCTATCTATGTCTCTCCACACGTAAACAAGAGAATGGGCTTCAGGAATACAGAATAAAGAAGACAAACCCTTCAAGCCCACGACGGCGGTATGGTGGCAGCAGTCAGGCTGCCAGGGGATACAGGTTGGGTCACACTCCTGAGCCGGGTAACTTTACATGCAGGTTTCCTATGGAGCAGAATTGCTGGGAGGATTAAATAAATATATGAAAAGTACCTTAAATACCTGACTACCACAAGTGATAACTGCTCAATAAATGTTAAGACACTGCTGTTGTAATTCTCTTTATATTCTGCCCATTAAACAACCTTTAAAATTTGAAATAAACTATTAAAAGAATATGTAAAAACAATCATCATTCACCCTGATTCAACTTAAAAATTAAAACGGGACAAAGAATTATGGGGGGAGAGTCAACTTATCTCTAATTAAAATTAAAGTCTACCAAATCTTTGACAATTCCTGCAGAATGGCCTTACTGTGCTGAATGAACCATTGGGTAGAGAGAAGGCACAGGGCAAGAACCAAGGACTTCTGCCCTACTAAGAACCCACTTTACATCTTTCTCCACTTCCACGGCCTCCCTGTTAGACACTAAAAGCCCCATTTTACAAATGATTAAACCAAGGCTCAAAGAGTTTAAGTTAAGCTTATCAAAATTCCCCAGGCTGTTAGTGACAGAGCTAAGATTTGATATCTGACTCCAAGCCCATACTTTTTCCACCAAACTGTGTTGCTAGGATTAACAGTAATTTCCATTCTACACCCGTGTTGCTTTGGAATAGGGAGGGAAAGTTGTGTATAATTAGTTGATGAGAACCAAACAATGTATGAAACTAGGCCAACTCTGACCGTTCTCATGGTCTCCAGGATTTCTAGAGGAAATAACAAATGACCAAACCCAAATTGATGTTAAAATGACAGAACCATAGATTAGGAAGAGCCTTCCCAATACTCTGGTCACTCAACATGGGGAGGACGTGGATAATGCACACACTCCAATGCTAGCGCATCTTTCCAGAAAGCAATTTGGCAACAGGCAGAAAGTAAGTAAAGCCAACAGTGGTAAAGACAGTCTGGCTAAAGAGAGGATTAAGCCCAAGATGTTCACCAATAGTGCTACTCAGCATCACTCTAGACATTCCAGGAAGTGCATTACGACAGGAAAAAAGAAAGAAGTCACATAAAAATGGAAAGAATCAAAATCATTCTTATTTGTAAATATTTTTTCATCTGGAAAACCCAAGAGAGTTGAATGAAATTAGTACTATTAAGAGAATCCAGTACAATGGGGGAAAAAAAAAACACAAGAATAAGTTACACAAAATACAATCTGCAGAAAAGAGAGAGAGGTACACTGATGGGCCAGAGAGGAATTTCTAAAAGACACGGAGCAGATGGGACCTGACTGACAGAAAAGTACCAAAGAGCCTTAATTCAACCAGGCGAAGGCAAACACACCACTCTCAACTAGAGATTTAGGCCATGGCTTCCACACTGGGGCAGTGAGGGAAATGGGAGTCTGACCTGCCAGGCCCGCCTGCCCAGCCTCCATGGGCAGGGGAACAACTTTTGGCGTAACGTTGGACTGCCACAGCAACGGGCTAACTGGCAAAGGAGCGAGACTCTCCAATGATCTGGAAGACTTACCAGTGGATGGCCGTGAACCATGCAGAGAGGCCTACCACAGAAGCAGCAGGAGCAGGAACTCGAAATGAAGAACTCTCTTCTGGCCTCTCAGGGACTATGCTCCCCTCAGTCTAACAGTGGTCTAAAAAGCAGTCAAGGCTGCCCTTTCCTCTGTGTGAAGCCAGCCTGGATTCTTTTCTCACTGAGTGGCTTTGGTTTTCTGTTTGACATGTTGGCATGCCAACCTGGATGCAAGATTTTTGAGGGCAAGACTCCCATCTCTCACTGTAGCTGTGTTCACAGACATGCCAGTGATTGATAACAATGGAAACAGGAAGAGATACCAATTTAGCCCCAGCATGACCACTAGGTCTTGTAACAATTATAGTCTCAGCATTGTACATGTATCATTCTTGAAGATCGGTATGATCTTCTCATCAGCCCACAGACCCTTTGTGAATACTGTCTTGAAATCAGTTCAACTAGGGAAACATCTGTCATTTCTGACATCTGTAAACCACTGCATTGTGCTCTCACTGAAGCAACACTCTGAGTGATGTAAGAATTCTTTGGATGGTCCTTCCTCACTAAACTAAGGTATATTTAAGGAAAATGCAGAGTAATGCATTCTATTTAGCATACACCGAAATTCTCTTCATCTAAAAGTTTAGCCTAAACTCGAACTGAGTAAAGAGCAAACAAAACTGAGCATGAGTGTTAGTATAATCCATTCAAAAGAAACAACCCAGGAGGATCAAAAAGTAGGACGATATTTATCACATCTTTATTTTAAAATAGTCCCAAATTAAAAGCAATCCAAATACCCCATAATACCCAAACACTGAAGTATAATTTATATGCATGATGGAATACTACAGTCCTCAAAAAAGTATAATCACCCAAGCGTCCATCAACACATGAATAAACAAAGTGTGGCATATACATGCGATGAAATATTAGTCAGCCTTAAAAAGGAAGGAAACTCTGACATGCTCCAACATGGATGAACCCTGAAGACATGCTAAGTGAAATGTAGGCCAGCCACAAAAAAGACATATAGTGTGCAATTTAATTTATATGAGGTATTTAGAGTAGTCAAACTCATAGAGACAAAGTAGAATGGTGGCTGCCTGGGGCTGGAGAGGGAGGGGATGGGAATTACTGTTTAGTGGGTATAGATCTTCAGCTCGGGAAGACAAAAAAAGTTCTGGGAGATGGATGGTGGTGATGGTGGTTGCAAAACAATGTGAACGTCCTTAATGCCATCGAACTGTACACTTGAAAACAGTTAAAATGATAAATTTCATTTATATATATTTTATCACGATAACACTGTATAATTATGAAGAACATATGAAACATGAAAAATATTTATGTCATGTTAAATTTTAAAAAGCACACAAAGGTGTTTGTAGTCTTTTTTTTTTTTTTTTAGATTTATTTGAGAGCGAGCGTGCACATGCACATAAGGGCAGAGAGAGAGAGAATCTCAAGCAGACCGCCCCCCCCACCGCTGAGCACAGAGCCCAACATGGGGCTTGATCTCTCAACTCTGAGATCACGACCTAGCCAAAACCAAGAGTCAGTAGCTCAACCGAATGTGCCACCCAGGCACCCCAAAGGTATTTGTAGTCTTGATTAAGACTATGAAAAAATGTATATGAGAAAAGGATTAAAAAATGCTCTGATGAAAAGCTGTAATAATGGTGGAGACCGGATGATCTTCCTCTGTTTTACAAATGTACTATAATATTTTGCTGATTTTTATGCTCAAACTTATAAAAACAACAAAAACTAGCACACTAGATATAATACCAAGACAGCAAAGCCATGGTGTCTGCAACCACAAAGTTCCCTCATCTGTTTACTCCTTTCTCCATTCATTCAATCCTAAATTCGGAACAAAAAAAAAGATTTTATATAATGCTGAATATTTGGGGGCTGGGCAATGACCTAAGAACTGGTAGGTAGCTCTGGGTGCACAGAAGGAATTTAATTTTCATCAAATTAACAGCTTCCCTTCTTATCCTCATTTTAAAGTTTAAGAAGAAAGACAGTATTTGCCTTACTTGAGCCAAAATTTTCTATCAACACAACTTCCTTCTTAGTCATTACTTTTAAGCTACCTCGACTCTTTTGTGGGAGAAGCCCGGGGTCTAAGTAAATTAAGTTTTCATCAAATAAAATTTCTCTTAAGTTGGACAGACAAGGAAGTGAGATGGGAAAGAACCAGACCAGGAAGCAGAAGAGAGGATCTGGTCAGCTCCACTGGTTAGTGGCTGGGAGGCCTCCAGCAGCACGCCACTTCTCCAAATTCAGTTTCCGGTCTGTAAACGTGTAGATTATTTGCTCCACACTTTATCAACAAGTAAGAATCAAAAGTGACATTCATAAAAATGCTCTGAAGAATGTAACATGTTGTAAACGAAAACGTGATGCCTTGTCAAATTCACAATATTAACTTGATCTTTTTCTGTGCTGCCATAAGGTACCCCATGAAATTAGTCCTTTCATATATGCCTTTCTGCTTTTACATTATTACTTCTAACTTGTCATTTTGAAGACACCGAGTCTCCCCAGTCCTCAGAACTCCCTGGCTCTGCATTTGTGATGAGGGCAGTACGGCTCAAGGCTTTCTATTTAAGACCTGACATTTCAGGGGCATCCCCCATGGTTTGTGGAAAGAAGCCCACAGAAGAAGAGAAAGGTCAGGTGGGATAAAGGGCTTCCCACGACCTACATGCAACACTCCCAATTTTCATTCAATAGCAGGGCTCTTCCAGCACTATGTTAGAATACCACTTGGCTTTTAAATCCTTTAAAGCACTAATAAATATTTCCTACCCTTTTGAAGGCAGGAAATTTAGCAGAGCAAGGGGCATGTTAGGGCAGCCGGCCAGAGGGTGTCTTCCACTGCCGCCATGTTTATTCAGGTGCTAATCATGCCCTTCCCCTCAACTCCAATAATATGGCATACTTCACACAATCCACATGTTCCGAGGAGAGAAAACTGTTTGAGTTTTAATTTAAAATATACTAAAACTCGAATGGGTAAAAACCACTTTTCAACTGATGTGCAAACAAAATAGATCATGCACATTTGGAAAAATGACAAACACACATCTTTATAAATCCCCAAATTCTCAAATGGCACTAATTTCCAAAATTATCAGGCCACTCTTCTCCACCTTGCAATCACGAAGTGATACCGTCAAATCTCCTTGGATTATTGCATATAGGTTCACAACTCACACAAGTGTTGAATCCCAATTTAAATCCAATTCACAGAGGGTTCTCAAATTCACACAGGAGATATGTGTGTAACCAAACAACTAAAAATAGGAACAGCTCTTTTTCACCACCTCATATCAGTGGAGGGCATGACCTGCCAATGACCTAGAGACCCCAACGAGATAATGACTGCAAGGATGGACAGACCACTGATACAACTTTTTTTTTTAATTTAATTCCAGCGTAGTTAACATACAGTGTTAGGTAAGTTTCAGGTGTACGATAGAGTGATTCAACACTTCCATACGTCATCCTCATACATCTTGACTTAAGTGAATGTGATGCAGGAAGATTCAAATTTACGAAGTTAAACTAGCTGATTTTAGGGGGAAAAAATTACAGAAAGATTTTTTCTGATAGCAAGCTCTCCCTGTGCATTTAAAATATAATTTAAAATATTTTATTTATACTCAAGTTTTCAAGAACATGTCTTCCACATCAAGCTATCCTGCTTGATTAAACTTTGATCACAATTTGTTCAAACAATGTGGATATGAAAATAAGCTATAATGTATTCTACTAAAAAAGACATTTAATTTTAGAAAAAGTAATTCCAGAATTCATTGAGCAGGTTCATCTCCTCAACTTAGAGGATTTTTTTTGTTCATAATGGTAGCATCTTTTTGATGATAGTATCTTGGTTTAGTTTTTAGCTTTGTTGTTTTGTTTTGCTTTAAATTTCAATGCAAAGTTTAGGTGGTTTCCCAGCCTGGGTCCTTTCATAATTGTTAACACTTTTTATAAACTGTGGCAGGGAAGTTCTTTCTGCTGAACCTCAATGACCTGGTCAACTGTCCTGTGTCCTCCCACAGCTGACCACGAGTGTCACCATTTTCCACGACCCCTCTCAGTTCTTCCCAGGAAATTCTGGAACACAGAGAAAACAGTCTCTCTCTAGACATTTGGTTCCTAATATGGAAAACCGAGTGTTGATGACCATGTCTGCCATAGGGCCTGAGGAATGTAGGATGCTGGTCTGTGACAGAAGAGAATAACTCAAAAGCAATGAGGGAAGCCAAAAAGGGGAAGAGAGAAGGAAAGAGCCAACAGGACCATTCGTGGAGCGTCCCAGTCTCTGGGTCCTGATCTGAGACCCCGCTGCATCCCTACCACGACTGCAGTACACAACTCAGAACGCTTCCACTAAGTTCCCTTTTTTGCATGAGTTCACTTAGGTCTCTCTGACTTGTAACCAAGAAACCTCTAACTAATAGAGGACCCTACAGTCCTTTCTGCTGACTGTTTTAAAATAGACAAGACAGAAACCTACAGGTTGGTAGGTTGAACCCAGCAGGGTCTGTAGCCAGGAGGCAACAGGTGTCACCCCAGACCTTGCTTCTCTGGCAGGGGTTACAAACAGGGTTAACTCTGACCTCACACATCCTCACCAGGCCACCACAACAAGTAATGCTAGGTTAAAGAAGTGAGTTGTTCTCTTCCACACCCTTGCTTTAAAGCATAAGTCAGGAGACACAGAGCCGCTTTTAGGATACCACTGAAAACCACTCTGCCTGGACAGTAGAGCCTCCCAGGGCAAGAGCAGCAAACCAAACCCAGAGAAATGGGGGCACAGCACCTCCACTTCACCTAGCCAGGTCCCATGTGGAAAGGAAGTATACTCAAGCTTAAAATCCAAAGGGACATCACATTAGGCAGAGCATGCTGATTATTTTTTATATATATTTGATACATGGAAAAGAAGAATCTACCGTTTTTTAAGTACGTCAGAGCACTTGCTAAAAACATCATGATGGTCGCACAACAGTATGAATGCACTTAATTACACTGAACTGTACACTTTATAAATGATTAAAATTATAAATTTTGTTAACTATATCTCACTAGAATTCAAACAACAAAAAAACATGAGACATTTAAAGAGTTACAGAGACAGACTGAACCCCCTCAGTGGCAAACACCATGCACAGTATTACACGTAAGTCATGTGAGTAATGTGTGGCCTTGCCATGGGAACTCGGTACAGAACTGAGACGGATTTGAATGGTCAGTCTGGGTGGGCACAAAAGAGCTGTGGTTTTTCAGGGGGTGGGGGTGGAGACTGTTGAACCCAAGCCGCCATCTCCTGAAATTAGTAATAATGAAAAATCGCTACATAGTCTTATTACCCCCCACCTCCTAATACTTGATCAGCATGGTCTTAACATTACTAATTCCTAAGTACTTCAACATAAACTCCTCAGAAGTCACTGCTGGTTTCCTATCAGCCACAAACAGATGGCAACCCAGAAGAGTCCTGTTCCCATTATGCCAACTTGGCGGGAGGCTCACCTGCCACTACCTGAAACACGGATCCCTCCCACTTGTACACAGAAGGCTCCCAAACACAACTACAATCCTGCCCGGATGCCCACTGATCAGCATCCTTAAAAGCATGGGGGGGAAGTCTCATTACAACTCCACTAATTAATAAACATAGGGAGGGACTACATCACATCCTAATATAATTACAGGAACACTGCCGCTTTCATTGCACTTCCACTCTACGGTTCAGGCAGGTTCCCCGCCTGCTTACACTGGGATGGATTCCAGTTTTGCTAATATATCCATATGTATGAGAATCGAACTTAGAGAAAAACCTTTGGAGATGCTAAAAGTTCAATTTCAGATACATTAATGCATCCTTAAATTTTATTTACAATGAAACCATCTATACTGTTTTTGTAACCCCAACCCAGATTTCTTGGCTGCAATTTTTTAACCTAAATGATTCAAACCTTAGAAGAATGACATTCATTCACAAATTATGCTTAAATTAAAACACATGAAAGACGAGCGTGCACGTGTGTGTGTGTGTGTGTGTGTGTGTGTGTGTGTGTACTGGCAAGGAGGAAGAAAAATATCTGCATTATTTACTTCACGAGATTCCAAGCGGAGATGCTCTTCTGTGCTTTCGGGATGCACCCGTGAATCACGAGGGCCTTAAACCACTGGCTACTCCTTGCCTGCTCAAATCAAACTTGACTCTTTGGAATGTTATGCCAAGATTTTCTTTAGCAGGAGCAGCTTAACTTAACTGTAGCTCACTGCCCTCATGCCATACCCTTCAATGTATTTAAATCCTTCAATGGCTCTGCTTTTGCAATAAAAACCAAAATCCCTAAACATGGGATACAAGGCCCAGCATGAAAAGGAATCTCTCTCACCAAGGCTTCTGCCATTTCCTCAGGGAAGCCATCTCTAACCCTCTGACTAAATCAAGCTCTACATTTATATCCTGTACTTCTCCTTCATGGTATGAATGAATGAACGAATCAAGCAAGCAAGCCATCTATCTGGTAGCTACTGCATAAATTAGCAGGTCTTTAGGTACAAGTAACCACCCAATTCAAACTGCCTTAATCAACAGGGAAACTTATTTTGCATAATAAGTCAAAAGCAGGATGGTGGTAGGCTCTGAGGAGTTTCTGTGCTGTTTTCTTGGCTCTGTCCTCTCCCATACACTGGCTTCATGTTCAGACTGTAGCAAAATAACTGGAACAGTTGTAGGCATCACATCCAGACAGTTTTCAGAGGAAAAGGACTACCTAGTGTTGTCATTTTAAGGTTGAGAAATTTTCCAGAACCTCCTGGCAGACCTCCCTCACATCTCATTGGCCAGGACCAGGCAGGTCTCTTGCTTACCTGTCCAGCAATCACCTATAGTGAATGGGACCAGCATGAGGGGCTGCAATACATCAGGATCACTTTCTCTGCAGTGACACGGGGACAGAGAGAAGGTCTAAACAAAACCCAATCCCATTATGAAGGAAAAAGGGAAGAAAAGATGGTAGACATGCACTCGACAGGTCTGCTAATTATCAATCTGGGATATATGCTCTGGTCACCAACATTATGCAAGACTGCCAACAGAAACCCTCCACCAGCCTCACCTGGGGTACATCTATAAAACTGACAGGACCAGCTCAGTGGGGAAGCCACAGGGTGAGCAAGGGGGTAGAGGAAGGGACACAGGACTTTTAATCAACTGATGCTGATTCAAGCCCCAAGACTTCTGCTTAACAGTTACATGACTACAGGCAAATCCCTTGGCTTCGGTTTCCTCATAAAATAAGAAAATACGTGCTTGACAAAATGTACAAGTTTGTTGTGAAGACCAAATACAATGGCATACGTGGACAAACTACGCGTTATGCATATGCAAGCAATTACTATTACTTGCAATGCAAAGTCACAAACTACTAAGAAAAAACTCCAGAAAAAAAAAGGCTGACTCCTATCTGGCCAAACAAAAGCAGTTACAAGCTACTAAAGGACATTTTGCTTTAAAAATTATATTCCTATTGGTTACCTGTGGCTTGGTTGGAGGCTTTCCAATATGATCAACTGATTCTAAGAGTTGGGATGGAGTAGAGCAACACTACAGAAATTGTCTTCCAGGTCTACAGAAAACCAAAGTCAGTGTCCTCTTTGCTCCTTCACTGATCTCTCCTCCTAAAGCATGCACAGCCATCATGTTCGCACTGTTTTCTAGATGGAAAAGCAGGGTAGGAGTGTCTTCCAAGTCAGAAAAGGTTAAGAAAATTAGAAGTGTTTTTAGCTAGGAGAAGGGAGACTGATCTGAACGCACAAGTAGAAGCTACTCATTACCCATGAGAAAGTTCAGCCCAGCTCAACGTACTTGAGCTGCAAAGAGTATAGACAGTAAGTGCAAAGGCATCCAAGGCCTCCCTGCTAATGCTATTTTTATCAAGCAGTGTAGGCATGAAGCCACCCAACATGGCTTCTGTTCCACCTAATCCCCAGCCTGCCATCTCCATCTCTTACTTCCGTTCATCTGTCTCCACTTAACGCCAGGGTAGAGATGGGCAAAGAAGCCACAGAGATTTTCAGACCTTTCTAAGGAGTAAGACATGCATTTATCCGTGCCAAGCACATTCTTCCCAGTAGGTACAACACACTTCATCTAGGCAGTGAAGTCAGAAGACCAGTCACACCCAGCACAAGATTCTGAAGGGTGAAAGCAGTGATATTCTGGGTTTACCCTGATGTCTACAGCATAAAAAACTTCCTTACAGTAAGGGTGCCCTTCTCTCCTAGAGTTAAAAATCAACAACATATCAGGATTTTCCACTCTGGTCCAGGCTAAAGAAGAATGACGTAGGCGTGTGGGAGCAAAGACACCCTACGGAGTGACCAGGAAAGGAAAAGGGAAGCAGCACAGTCAGTGAAGACAATCTGAGAGGCACCTCCAGGCCCAAGTTCCCTGCAGTCCCACACATGTGCAACAGTGCCACGGCCAGGACGAATGCTCCCTAGGGGCAGATGTGTCCCTAAGACCAGGAATCAAGGATATTCTCCATCTAATCCCATGTATGTGTTAAAGGACTGTACACATTCTACACAAACGTGCTGTGAGCACAGCTACTCTATGGAGCGTGTTGCCATTCAGAGCCTGCCTCCTTAAAACCCACCCCATTTAATACAACATAGTGCCCTAGGAGAAGGACGCTGGGGGAAAAGCTGGTGAAATCTAAGAGAAGTTGAAAGTTTAGTTAATAATGATGCACCAGTATCTTAGTTTTGACAAATGTTCTGTAGTTACATAGGATGTTAACATTAGAGGGAGCTGGGGGCAAGGCATAAAGAAACTCTTTGTACTATCTTTGTACCTTTTCGGTAAATTCAAAATTATTCCAAAATAAAAAGCTTATTTCAAAAAGTTTTAAATACTTGTCTGCTTAAAAAAGAGAGAAAAAAATAATCCATGGAAAACATTCTAAGCAAGCCATCAAAGTTAAAACATGGAAAAAAGATTGGTAGACTTGAATACACAGAAAACTTATACTTTTATACATCAAAATATGTCATGAACAGATTAAGAGTTGAAAGGCAACCAACAAACTGGGAAAATATACACAAAAGAAAAGGGGTTAGTATTCATAACATAGTAAGCTTTTTAGAAAAGATTTATTTAGGGGCCATGGTTGGGTCAGTCGGTTAAGGCCTGCCTTTGGCTCAGGTCATGATCCCAGAGTTCTAAGATCTGGCTCCTGCTCAGTGGGGAGCTTGCTTCTCCCTCTTCCTCTGCCTGGATCTCCCCGTTTGTACACATGCACGCACGCGGTCTCTTTGTCTCTCTCTCTCTCAAATAAATAAATAAATAAAATTTTTTTTAAAAATAAAAATAAAAAAGATTTTAGAGAGAGCTTGCTCTTCAAGGAGGGGAGGAGCAGAGGGAGAGGGAGGGAGAGAATCCCAAGCAGAATCCTCGCTGAGGAATGTGGAGCCCCGGGCTCAATCCTACATGGAGATCATGACCTGAGCTAAGATCAAGAGTGGGAAGCTTGGGGCGCCTGGGTGGCACAGCGGATAAGTGTCTGCCTTCGGCTCAGGGCGTGATCCTGGCGTTATGGGATCGAGCCCCACATCAGGCTCCTCTGCTATGAGCCTGCTTCTTCCTTTCCCACTCCCCCTGCTTGTGTTCCCTCTCTCGCTGGCTATCTCTATCTCTGTCAAGTAAATAAATAAAATCTTAAAAAAAAAAAAAAAAAAGAGTGGGAAACTTAACCAACTGAGCCACCAAGGCACCTCAGTAAATTTTTTATTTAAAGAAAAAAAAAGACTACATGCCTAGGTGCTCTATCTGCCACACCTACTTTCACGCACACTTCAAATCTATGACATATCCAAACTCAAACTCAGAGACTCTGTAAACCACCTATTTCTTCCCATTCTACCCACTGGCTCCAAGTTCCCCTGGCCTGGGAGTTCTGCGAGAGAAAGCAAAGCTTCAGTGCAGCGTTCCCCAGAAGCAGCTATCTTCTGTTTAATTCATTCGACGAGTCCTAACCAAAGTCTCCTTCTAGAATCCAAAACTCTTTTCCTCTTTATGTTTTGAGTTATGTCAAGCTTAGCTACTTGGTGCCGACAGTAGTGAAAACAGGTCAAACCACAACCAGAAGTGGGAGCCCTGAGCAAAAACAAAGGAGTACAAAGACCCTACACGGCAAACCATACTCAAAACTTCTGTACCAGCCAATCAGAAAAAAAGGAAGCAGAAAAGCCTTTGCAACAGGTGAGCAGTCACCTCCCACTTAGAGCCCCATTTACTTGAATTTTTTAGAGAGATTCGCAGTCAAAGAAAAAGCAGCTTTTTAAATAAAATACAGTTACATCTAGGGGCACCTGGGTGGCTCATTCGGTTGAATGTCTGCCTCCTGATTCCAGCTCAGGTCATGATATCAGGGTTGTGGGACAGAGCCCGCATCAGGGCTTCATGCCCAGCATGGACCCTGCTTAGGATTCTCTCCCCTTCTCCCTCTGCCCTTCCCCACACCACCCCTCATTTCTTTCTCTAAAAAAAATTCATTTACAACTAACTCAGAAGTTTACATTCAAACCAACATATCTTAGTAATTTACCGGTTGTTTTTTCTGTTTTTAAATTTAGAAGGGGACTGAGAATTCGAAGAGAGAATGTACAGAGTATATATATATATTCTCAGGGATTCACACCCAACACCCCCAGGGGATGCCTGAAACCACAAATAGTTCCGAACCCTATTTATGTTATGCTTTTTTCTTGTACATACTTACCTGTGATAAAGTTTAATTTATAAATTAGGCACAGTAAGGAATAAACAATAACAATAGAATAGAACAATTGTAACAATATACTCTAACAAAAGTTATGTGAATGGGGTCTCTCTCCCTCTCTCTGGAAATATCTTGTACTATTCTCACCCTACATGTTGTGATGATGTAGATGATACAACACCCATGTGATGACGTGAATGACGCAGGCATGTGGTGGAGCTTTAGGCTACCAGGGACCTTCTGGGGCTACCTCAGAAGGAGGATCATCAGGGGCGCCTGGGTGGCTCAGTCATTAAGCGTCTGCCTTCGGCTCAGGGCGTGATCCCAGCGTTCTGGGATCGAGCCCCACATCAGGCTCCTCTGCTGGGAGCCTGCTTCTTCCTCTCCCACTCCCCCTGCTGTGTTCCCTCTCTCACTGGCTGTCTCTCTCTCTGTCAAATAAATAAATAAAATCTTTAAAAAAAAAAAAAAAAAAGGAGGATCACCTATTTCCAGACTGCAAGTGACTGGGTAACTGAAACAACAGAAAGCAAAACCGTGGACAAGGGAGGACTACTGCACTTCTTCCAAGATGTCCCAATATACATATTATTAATATTAAGTCAGAGTTAGAATATTAAGAATGTTAGCCATACCATCATATTAAAAATTAAGTAAGCAGAAAGTTATAAATCTCATGCAACACTGAAGTTCCACATATAAAACAATATAGAGGCCAAGAAACAAAATATTTTTCACACAGAAAAGAGCGGGACTGTGATGAAAACCACTGGACTAAAAATTCAGTGGTTAAAAGTCTGCATCCCAGTTGATGCACTGTCTTTACCCCATACCCCGAGGCAGATCTCTATTACCCTACTTGCGTGGAGTTACCCACACTATGAGATAGTTCACTTCTCAAAATCATAGTATGTGGTAACAATACTTAAGACCAGAAGAAAGGGGTTAAAGAGAAGGGTTAAACCAAATCCTAACTTCTGGAAGCTCATTCATGATCTAATTTGTGAATAAGTCCCGTCTTCTCAGCATGCCTCTTTCTCCAGACATTTCACCTTAGGTCCACTTTACCACTCATTAGCATCAAAGGAGGTTCAACTCAAACCAATTTTGCTAGTCATTAACAATCCAGTAAAAGGTCTGATAATAACAGAATAAAATTTAAAAGTTGAAGTAATTGGCTTAAATTGACCTCCACAGATTATTAGCATCTTTCACATGACAGCCTATCTCCCACAAAAAGTTCTGGCTGTCTTATATACACAAGAGAAACAAACTGATTTCCCAAAATCAAGCACATGCCATCTTTCTGTGTCATGTGAAAGACAAAGAACTTCAACATCTTAACATGGGTGAAGGACAGCCAAAGAGATTGCACTGCTATGATCATTAGTCAGCCGAGGAGACCACAGTTACATGCAACACACAGAAGGCTAAGAAAGGGAAGACAGTGTGACATTCCTGGGCTCTCAGAATTAAAAAAGATACACCATTTCTGAACCATATGATCAACCTTAAGACTTCTCTATTTATTTACAATAAATTTATTACATTAAACTCATAGAAAGCTGATTTCAAAGCACCTTCTAAACACTTTTGCTTCTATATATGCCTCTGCACGGGAAAGCATTTCTAGCCTAGGAAGGACCTACAATGGTAAAGTTTCTCTAGCACATTTCTTGCACATTAATACACATAAGATACAAATACTATTCACTATACTGAATCACAAGATTTTTCAAAACAACATTAATTTTAATTGATGAAAAACTTAAATAAATCTATTTCATAGAGCAATGAAATTGTGAGGCTTGTTAATGGCAGTGATTAGTTAAAATTAAAGGTTGACATAATTAGATAAAACTGAATTATGGTGATAATTTGCAAACTGCGTGTATCAGCACTTTGCTCTCCCCTGATAACACAGTCCTGGCTGTCACAGCCATTACAATGGCGAGGTGGAGGGAGATGCAAAATCAAACACAAAGAGGATGCCATAAATCCAAAAAGGCTGGGAACTGATGCTCTAGTAAGCTATAACAGATAGATTCTGGGCAGCACCCCAATCCTATACTATTTAATTTATTCCCAAGTCCCTTCGAATCAAAGCTGGGTAAGGAGACAAAACAATATGCATGCCACTTCCTTCTCACTTCTGTCACAGTATTTAAAATTATTACTAATGGAATAAGATAAGCAAACTGTGAGGTATCTTCCGTTAAGAATTGTGTTTTTGGGGCACCTGGGTGGCACAGCGGTTAAGCGTCTGCCTTTGGCTCAGGGCGTGATCCCCGCGTTATGGGATCGAGCCCCACATCAGGCTCCTCCCTGTGAGCGTGCTTCTTCCTCTCCCACTCCCCCTGCTTGTGTTCCCTCTCTCACTGGCTGTCTCTATCTCTGTCGAATAAATAAATAAAATCTTTCAAAAAAAAAAAAAAGAATTGTGTTTTTATCCAAGCATTTCAAATTATTACAGGAGTTATTATTCAGCTCTCAGAAAATTAGTCCAGAAAAGTTAACTTCCTACATAGGAAACACAAGACAGGGTTTCTCATTTCACAGGAAAAGATGACAAGAAAAATGAAAAAGATTCAAACTATTTGTAAGGGCTGGAAAAACTCAGTGAGCTCAAACAACATTCATCTACCTGGCTATGCCCATGATTCAACCTCCTTCAACTTATTCCTCTAAATTAACCAGGGGTATCATTTGTCTAATTTGACAAATGTTGATACACAGTTAAATTTTCTAATTATTTAACAATTAGCAACAGTAAGTCTCGCTGCCTAAAATGTCAGCTTTGGTTGACCAGCATAAGCCTTACAGCATAAGCCTAACTTCTTATGATGCATGTTTTGACATTCTAACCGCTGGAGCTGAATCTGTCCATCTGGTTTTATGGCTAAGCTGGTTGTCTGAAGCTTAAAAGAAGCAGATTATGTGCAAAGATAATCCTGCATATTCTCAGCATATGGTAACATCACCACTGATCAACTTTTCAGGAATAAGAGAACGGGCCCAGGACTAACAGCTCAGCCTACTGCTCACAGAGGACCTCTGACACTACTATTTAGTCACCCATGCTCAGAAACAATGTCATGCATTTTCCCAGGGAGGTAACATATACTCTTAATAGTCGAATATGAAGGAAAGGAATGTAGGGAACAACAAATGTGGTACTGGCTGGGTTTTCTACACAAGACTCCTGATTTCCCGTGCCAGAGACTGAAAATTACACACACACACAAATCAGGAGTAACTGCCTCAGAAGTTTAAACTAATCTTCCCTTTGTCATTTGCAAGAAACTGGTAAAGGAAACATTCAGCAGGAAAGAGCTCAGTGACATCTGTCTATAACATTTAAGTGGAATTTCAAAACATTGAGAAAAAGTTTTTGAAAGTAGATACAAAAGAGCCTTTAGAACCCAATGTTCCAACCAGTAACTAGCTGGATCAACAGCTGAGACTTGAAAGTAAAGGTTGAGACTCTTGTCATAAAAAGTATTCATTAAAAAGGCCACCTTCGGGGCATCTGGCTGGCTCAGTCTGTAGAGCATGCAACTCTTGATCTCAAAGTTGTGAGTTTGAGCCCCACAATAGGTGTAGAGATTACTTAAAAAGAAAAAAAAAAAAAGTTAAAAAGGCCAACTTCTGGGACGCCTGGGTGGCTCAGTAGCTTAAGAATCTACCTTCAGTTCAGGTCATGATCCCAGAGTCCTAAGATCCAGCCCCACATCGGGCTCCCTGCGGAGCATCTGCTTCTCCCTCTCCCGTTGCCCCTCCCCCTGCTCCTTCTCTCTCTCTCTCTGATAAATAAAATCAAAAAAAAAAAAAAAAAAAAAAGCCAACTTCTCCGCCTTAATTAGACATGAAAAAGCCAATACAACAAACACTTTAAACCTGTGGCTCTACTACGTCCATTCCAAGGTGGGAAGAGATACCCACGTGTCAAGACTACCAAAAACAGAGCAGAAAAAACTGTAACAACAGAACACCTTGTGCTATGCATTTCCAAACCATTTCACATCTGTTAAGGTCTAAATTAAGTCTTTCATTTTTCAAAAGTAAGAAATTAATATCTTAAATTGTAGTGTGTGCTATCTTTCTCAGAGCTCTTTCACACCCATATTGACTCTATTTGTGCTTTTGATTAAAAATAACCAACAGTGAGAAAGTTGTTCAAATAAGTCTATATTATCTGCACAGCACCTCTGCACACCTAGAGAATAATTCACTACTCACTACAACTTACCACATCATTACTGTTGGAGGATGTCCATAAACACTACTTTTCAATTCTAGTCTTAAAATTCTCTTTCAAGGATGGGAATCACTGACACCACACAAGTACAAGACTTCTATTCCTACTCATTGACATCAGAGAAATATATTTGATCCTGAATTAATCACATTTAAAGGGAAAAACAGCATAACTTTTAAAATCCATAAATAACCCAAAATTTTAATTTCCACCCATTGTTTTCTATGAAAGCAAGAAACCAAATAGAACTGACCCACTGGTATAGGTCCTATCATGCCACAATGGGACGGTAAAGGGAAAAGAAAGACCAAGCTTATCGGAGTTTGTAGTAATTTATGAAGATATGGTAATTAATTCAACATTTTTCAGCAAAGACTTTATTTAATGTTAACTAAATATGTAGTGGCATTTATCTCCTGTCTTCCTAGAATGTATTCTCCTTTCTTTAGCTAAAAGCACCCCAACTTTACTTGTGACTTCTCCTGCATTCCATAAGGTCTTTGTGAAATAACAGAGCAATCATACACACACGCGCACACACACGCACACACACATACACACACACGGAGCAAATTACCCCAACCAGACCAATCATATTTCCTCTCTCCAGGAAAACTGAATCTTATTACACAAGAATGTAACCAGTTGGTACAGTCTTTGAGACATGGTGACCAAACAGACCATCCGTTAGGGGGTTCCCAAAGCCTAGATCCTCACAGGCCTGGTTCTCGACATCCAAAGCCTAGTTGTTCAGCATTTTCTATGCCTATATTTTATGGAAGTGCTACGCTTACAGTTCTGTAACCTGCCTTTTTAAATCAATAATATATCATAGGCATCTTTCCAGACTGGACATAGTATAGATCCATATCATTATTTTCAATGGCATCATGGAACAAAGAACCATAATCTATTTAATGAATTCCTTACTCAAAGTTACTTACTATATAATTATATACTGTAAGTAGTTCTTTATTATATACACATATCTTTGCTAACTTTTCCTATCATATATTTCTTTAGAACACATTCCTAAATATGGACTTGCTGTATTAAAAGCTATGCAAGTTTTACATTTTGATATACAATACCAGCTATTTAGAATGAGTGCATCAATTTAAGTCTCTGCTAGAACAAAGAGTACACATTTCCCTTCTTCACCAGCACTGGAAATCACTATCTGCCTTATTCCCCTTCCAAACTGAGAGATGCCCAAATATTAAGACTACCAAGAGAAGTAACAAAACAATCATAATATAATACTTTACATATATCATGCTTTACCAAATCATATCACATCTAGTAAGGCGTAAATTGAGTCTGAATAACATTGCCAATACAGGGGCGCCTTGGCGGCTCAGTCCGTTAAGCATCTGCCTTCAGCTCAGGTCATGATCCCAGGGTCCTGGGATTGAGCCCCACATTGGGCTCCCTACTCAGCAGAGAGCGTGCTTCTCCCTATCCTTCTGCCCTTCCCCTCACTCATGCTCACTTTCTCGCTCTCTCTCAAATAAATTAATAAAATCTTAAATATATATATATATTGCCAATATGATACATTAAAAATGGTGCCTTAGTTGTCTCAGGCTGTCATAACAAAACACCAGACTGATTGGCTTAAGCAACAGAAATTTATTTCACACAGTTCTGAAGGCTAGAAGTCCAAGATTTAAATGCCAAAAAGGCAGGTTTCATTCTTGAGGCCTCTCTTGCGGTTTGGAGGTGGTTGCCATCTGGTCATGTGCTCACATGACCTCTTCTTTAGGCATGACTGGGACAGGGGGCACCAAGCTCTCTGGTGTCTCTTCTTACAAGGGCACTAATCCTATCATGAGAGTTCCACCCTCATGACCTCACCTAACCCTAATTACTTCTAGAAGGCAGCATCTCCAAACACCATTACACTGCAGGTTAGGGCTTCAACATATGAATTTGGGGAGGACACATTCAATTCATAACAAATGGCATCTTATCATTGTTTTCTAATTTCATTTTTTTAATTACTCGTGAAACTGCATATTTTAATATGTTTATTGGTCATTTATTTTTCCTTTTTTTTTCTTCCTCTGAAAATGGTCTGTTCTGATTCCAAATCTGGAATAGGAAGGGTACAAGATGAGCCTGGAACATCTCGTCATAGCAGAAAGCAAAGAAGCTACTATACATTATTAGAGGCATGTCATAAGGATTTGGAGCCAACCTGACTAAGCCTTAGTCACAGAGATAGGGCAATTTGAGCATCAGAAGGAAACTAACTGGAGGGGCGCCTGGGTAGCGCAGTCTTTAAGCGGCTGCCTTCGGCTCAGGGCGTGATCCCGGCATGCCGGGATCCAGTCCCACATCGGGCTCCTCCACTGGGAGCCCGCTTCTTCCTCTCCCACTCCCCTGCTATGTTCCCTCTCTCGCTGGCTGTCTCTCTGTCACATAAATAAATAAAATCTTTAAAAAAAAAAAAAAGGAAACTAACTGGAATGGACTGAAATGCATCATAAATGCTAAAATAGAGGTGTCCATAAAGATAACTCAAAAAAAAAGAGAGAGAGAGAGAAAAAAAAACCCTCATCTATCACCATTGGAGAATGCTAGGAAAATAACACATGATTTTGGAAAGTGGTAAATAAAGGGAAATAGACATTTTCCCCACCCTTCCTATATAATCTATACCGCAGGATGAGCCCTATATATTCCTCCATACAGCACAATATACCACCAGACCACTGTTATAACATTAGCTAGGAAACAGAAACATCATCTGCATCATCTGCAAATTTCAAAAAGGTGTATCGTACGTCACAATCCACATGCAAGGGAAATGACAGGACCCAGCAAGGATATAACATACATATAAGCTTTATCCCCTATGGATCCTATATTTTTTAAAGGTACTGTGCACTAAAGAACTAATTTTCCTGTTTTAACACAAATATCTTCAATCCCCAGTGAGAGTTCCTGTTCATCATGAGGTTACCATGATTGTTAACATTCAGTATAAAATTTAGAAGGTTTATAAACAAAATGTGATATACACATATGGATGTGGTACATACATATACTAATGGAACATTTATTAATTAGCCTTAAAAAGGTCGGAAATTCTGACACATGCTACAACATGGGTGAACCCTGAAGACATACTAAGTGAAGTAAGCCAGTCACAAAGCTGACGACTGTATGACTGCACTTACATGAGGGGCCCAAAGTAGTCGAACTCAGAGAGAGAGAAAATGGAAGGGTGACTGTCAGGGCCCAAGGAAGGAGGGAATGAGAAGTTATTGTTTAATAGGTACAAAGTTTCAGTGCAGGAAGATAAAAAGTTCTGGCCGAGGATGGTGGCGATGGCTGCACAACAATGGGAATGTACTAATGCCACCAAACTGTTAAGATGATAATTTTTTTTAAAGATTTTATTTAATTGTCAGAGAGAGAGAGAGAGAGAGCCAGCGCACAAGCAGGGGCAGAGGCAGGTGGAGGGAGAAGAAGGCTCCACGCTGAGCAGAGCCCGATGAGAGACTTGATCCCAGGCTGAAGGCAGACGCTTAACCAAGTGAGCCACTCAGAAGTCCCAAGATGATAAATTTCATATGTATATTTTGCCACAGAAAAAAACAGTATGTTTGGTATGTTAAAATTTAATAACTGAATTAACATTATCCCAGCGAAATTAAAAGAAATTTTACATTTTAATTACATATTCCCTGCTGTCGCAGCAGTCTCACTAAGGGCAAGAGAACAATTTCAGTAAGGTAATACTGAAAATACTTCACAGAACCCTACACAGGAGCCAGTGCAATAACTAAATCAAGTATTTCATAACACAAGTTTTACTCAATTTTTAATGAATTTTTATGAATCACATGCATAGCTGGCCCACTCTATCTTCAATCTTTCTCCACACACAGAAAAGAACAGGAGGGAGACTGCAATTGCTTTTGTAAATGCAGCGGAACAGATGAAGAACAATGTTCTAGCTTCGCCATGCACATGCTAGGCACTCAATAAACATTCCCGGTTTCCAGTGCTCAGTGAACCTGCAGTAAAACCAAAGAAAACCTGGGCTTCACGAGCTGTCCGGTACACTGGCTGGTGAGAAGGCGGACATCCCACTGGAAGGAAGGGTGCTGTCTCTTTACCAGTCTTCCATTACTTGGGATCTTGGCATTAAGCCTGAAACAAGTTTCATGTACCACGTACCTTTTCATAGGTCAAAGAGGTTTTTTTTTTTTTTTTCAGAGTTTTGGTGGGGAAAATGTGTGAATAACCAAATTACGGCTCCATATGAAAACAGAAAGTTCAATATGACACACGCGTCCTTTCTAAATGAAGTCAATTTTAAAGTATACAGTAGAAACCACATTATTATTATTTCTCAGGCACAGGAAGCAATGCTGGCTTTCTACTCTCGTCCCCTGAGAGCTCCACTATGTTAAAAATTTTCCCCATATGACTCCCTCTAACTCAGGTCTACATACTTCTAACTCTAGAGGTCAACCACCTCTCCTATCACATGAAGATCCTGCTACTTTCATGGCCCTTACTAAAATAGACCACTTAAAATTCTTAAAGAAAAATTCACATCTTCAAATAACTCCTTCCTACAAATTATTACTCTTTAAATTGAGGAACTAAACACTAGGTTTGGCTTTTCACAATTTATTCACATATTCATTTCCACGACAGTAAACTATCAAGACACAAGGGGGACGCCTGAGGTCCTCCCAGTCTGAATATGGCTATCATTGCACAACGTTGAGATCAGCTTCTAAAATGTCCCACCAGGCAGCCAGGAGGCTGGGCGGCTGCTCTCTGGATTGCAGTGTGGCTCTGTGCAAGGTGCCCTGTCACTACACATCCATCACAACCTCAAACCCCAGCTATCTGACGCTGCCAGGCCTGCTGATGAGCCCTCTCCAGGACCACAGCACGGTTCCCAGTGGCCTTGAGGGCAAAAACTAAACTCCAGCTAACAAGAAAGAGAAACCCAAGACACAGAGAGGCAGAAAGAGCCCCCGCAAAGGCGGATTTTTACATTCTTCAAAACGTTAGAAATAAATTATCTTTCTCTATGCTTTTTGAAAAACCTGCCTACTGGGCGTCCTTAAGGAGCTGCTGAACTGTAAAATACAAACAGGAGAGCCCCCAAACACAGAAATCCAGGAAACAGAGCCCTGCAAGGGAAGCTGACTGTCCCCAAGAAAAGAAGTTAAAGTTAGAAGACTTTCTGATCACCACAGCAATTTAGCAGGTAAGTCACATTCCATCCCCGGTAGTCGGACTGTGTCACCCTCATTTCCTTCCACAAAGCTAGATGGCCCTCACCTTTCCAACCTTGAAGTGGTGTGACAGGAAAAAGTAGACACCTCTCCCTGCTAATTGCCCAAGCGGGTCAAACTTCGGAACCAGCATCATGCACTTTGTTTTTAAGCACAGAGAAAAGAGGAAGGGTTGGTATTCTAAGTGGAATCTCCGTGATTTGCCAGAGGAAAAAGCACAGACCAGACAGCAGAAGCGCCAGCATTTCCATGCAGCTGCCACGACAGGTGACCGGGCCGCTTTGCAGACACCCCGCTCGCTCGGGGGTTTCACCGAGGTGGGGCGGGAAGGAAGGGGAAGGAGGGAGGGAGACAGACTGGAGAACGAGAAGGTGGGCAGAGGCAGGGAGGGAAATCCACTCCATCCAGACGTTGGGGAGGAAGAGGAGGAGCACAGCCCCGTCTCCCTGGGGAAACCGTTTTAAGGGATTTTCTCTCTCCACAATTAAGAAAAAAAATGGCTCCAAGCCAAACGCCTCCTGATTTACACACACACACGCACACCAAGCTCTATTTCGCCCCATTTTCTTGTACGCTGAAACAAAAGGCTAAAACAGCAAAACAGCAGCCAGCGCCGCCCGGAGCCCGGTGTCCGCCACCCTCTCCCACCGCGCCCTCGGGAGAGCCCACCCAAGGCGGGCCGGCCGCCGCCCGCCCCCCGCCCGGGGACCGGCCCTCCCGCCGAGCCCGGGCGCTGCCGCCCTCTCGGCCCGGCGCCGCCCGACGCGCCCCCCGCCGGCGCGCGCACACAGGGGCCTGGCCGGAGCCGGGGGCCGGGCGCCCACCTCAAGGGACGGGCGCCCGGCCGGGCTCCGGAGGGCGCTCCCGGCGGCGCTGGGGCCCGCCGCCTCCCCGCCCCGGAGGGCGGCAGCGCCCGGCCCCGGACGCCCGTGACAGCGGCCCCGCGCCCGCCTCACCTCCTAGCGCCCGTGGCGGCGGCCCCGCGCTCCTCCGCGCCTCTCCGCCTCCGCCTCCAGCAGCCCCGCGCCGCCGCCGCCGCCGCCGCCGCCGCCGCCTGCGCCCCCCCCTGCCGCGTCTCGGCCGAGTCTCCGCCTCCCTCGGCCGCCGCCGCCGCTGGGCCCGGCTCCGCGCCACGTGACCGCGCCACGTGACCCGGCGCGGCTGGCAGGCGCCTCCCCGGCCGGCCTCGCGCCCTCGCGCGCTGGGGACCCGCGCCCCGGCGGTTGACGCCCGCCCCCGGTTGGGCTGGGCATCCCCCCACGCCCCGCCACCCTCACGTGGCGCTCTGCCCCCGCCCGAGCCGCCGCCCAGCTGGCCACCTGCTCGCACTCACGAAACCCCCAACTCCACAGACCCGCCGGCCTCTGCACGCTCACACAAGCACACACTCACGCGTGCACACACGCACACGAGCACACACCGGCTCTCACAAGCGCGCGCACTCACACGGGCACACACCGGCACTCACGCGCGTGCACACGCACATCTCGCAGTCCTCGCCTTGCAGGGCTACTTCACAGCCTGTTACAACAATGAAAATAATTCAAGTAGTCCAGTCTGAACCCACCTAACTTGAGAAATCCTTCCCAACGGGTAATGTAACGATGTGTGCGCTGCCCCAACTTAATTTGAGCCGAAAGTGGACATCACATTTTGTCTTAAGTTGAAAGCCACTAGAAAGCACAGATTTGCTTGTGCTATGAACCAGTGTAGCTTCCCTTGAAGACACTCAAGTGTCTCTGATAGTGATCTCAGACCTCAGTATCTTTTTCAGTTGGTCTTACAGAGAAAAGACCAGAGAGCGTCGTTTTAACAGCAGAGAAAAAGAATTCTGTTTTTCTCCCCTATTAATTGATGTCTTGCTAGGAACGGAAACTTAATGCATCCATCCTTCATTTTCCGTCATGTATAAAGAAATAACATCGCTGATTGTGTGATTATTCGCATATGTGCACTAAAAAAAAAAAAAAAAAAAAGCCAAGATCGGGGTGCCTAGATGGCTCAGTCGGTTAAACCTGGGACACTTGATTTCAGCTCAGGTCTTGATCTCAGGGTCGTAAGTTCAAGTCCCCGGCTGGGCTCCAGCCTGGGCTGGGTTTGAAGCCTACTTAAAAAATAAACTAATTTTTAAGAGAAAATCAGCATCCCTTCTTGCTGAAGGCATAAATGCCCATGTAGTTAAGTATAGCAGCCACTCTTTGCATGGGTTCTGCACTTTTTTCTATTTTGCGAATTTGCCAAATTTTTAAATCAGCTTCAGATTTAAGAATCCCTGCTTCTGTGAATTTCTGATTGTCAGGGGGGAAAAGGGCTGGACAAGGCGTCCTTTAACTCTAAAATTCCATGCATATGATTTCACAAATGTTGGAAAGTGCTACCTAGACTTCTTTTAATTTTATAAAAGGTAATTTTTAAATGACAATATTTGCCTCCTGCATGTATGTACATAATACAAAACATTTAATAGAAGTATTTATATCAGCATTATTTGATAGTATTTTATAAACATCCCTAAAATTAATTTTGAAACCTTTAAGAAATAAAGCTATATTTAGGTCTTAGTACCTTAAACATAAAAGATAGCCTTCGCTCAATTCAAGATAATCACTATTATGCTTCAACTAACAACTCAGTATTACACCTAACATTGTGGGGAAACTAAAGGAATTATCCAGTATGGTCCTTCCCTCAAAACGTACAACCTCTAAATAGAATTACTTTAAAATATATACATAACATATTTTTTAAAGTCTCTCTTTTTCACACACACACACACACACACACACACACACTAGTTGGGATCAGCAAGCAGGGACTGGAACAAATCATGAAAAATCTGATCCTTACCGTCAGACTCGTAAAAGTTAGCAGCAGAAGGGATTAAAGATGAAAACAAGCAGTTGAAGAACTTCCTTGACCTAACAAATGCCATCCTTAAAAGAGTATGAAAATGATGTAACAAATACCATCTGGACGCGACAATACTTTCTTCTGCAAAATGAAAAAGCATTAACTTTGAAACCACTCTCCCAATACCACAGTCTTCCCTAGGGCCCACATGTATAAACTCTTCTGTCCAAGCACTGTTGGGCACACATGCAGCCTGCTCTGCAAGACTGTAAAGGCCCTCGCATTTATCTTCTGCCTCTGTGGCTTCCCACAGTGTCCGTGGCAACATAAATGGTCTTGGGAGCACGCCTCTTCATTGAAGCCCTGCTTCTACGGCTTATGAACAAGTGACAGCAAGAAAAACATGCCTAACAGTTTCCTTAACCATACATTCAAACAACCATATCTACCTCACAGGGCTGTTTAAAGAATTAAATGAAATAATGTATGTAAAGTACTTAGCATAGTGCTTGATGCATAATAGGTACCCAATCAAAAATACCTCAGGTTTATTAAATGCTTACCCCAGGACAAACACTGTACCTTGTCGGTCTTATTTTTACTATTGTCTCTGTGCCCTGTTACTCCTCATGGGAGCCCTCCTTCCCCCATGTTCCCCTCACCACCACACGATGAGGGGTCTATTCTCTCTCTCTGCCCTGTCAGGATGAAAATGGTTTCCTTACAACATTTTAAAGTTGAAGGGGCATTTATAGCAATCTATTTAATCTGTTGTGAATGTGCATTTTCAGCTTTTTAAATAAAGATTTTATTTATTTACTTGAGAGAGAGTGCGTGCGCACACAAGCAGGGGGAGGGGCAGAGGGAGAGGGAGAAGCAGGCTCCTCATTGAGCAGGGAGCCTGATGCAGGGGCTCCTAGTGGGGCTCCATGTGGGGCTCCATGAGGGGATCCATGAGGGCTCAATATGGAGCTCCATGAGGGGCTCCATGAGGGGCCCCATGTGGGACTTGATGCAGGGCTCGATGCGGGGCTTGATCCCAGGACCCTGGTATCATGACCTAAGCCAAAAACAGATACTTAATCAACTGAGCCACCCGGGCGCCCCTGCATTTTGAGCTTTTAAAAAAAATTTTTAATTAAGACATGAAAATGATTGCTTCTTGTTTAGAAATCTGAGACAACTGGGAGTCATTTGGAAGGAGATTGGCGATAAGAACACTTCCACTGACCTTAGAGATCCCGCTGGGTCAACAATTTCCATTTTGTTGTGTTTCTTGGCTCATTTCGTGTGTTTTGTTGTGTTTGTATTTGTTGTATTTAAATATTAGAAGATTTGGCAACACATGTGAAGAAATAAACCCATCCTCAATAATTGTTAAATGACATTTATTTGAAGAAGTGTCTCTCATACGGCATTCATGATTCGACTCTATTAACTGATTGTCCTTTACCCGTAGGTTCAAGTTTGAGAAAAACTTCTTACTACCCTGCTCAAGCTCCTCAAAGTTCTGAGAAATATGTGACCTTTCTTTAAAAGTTATGCAATCCTTATATCTGCCTTGGGTCACACTATAAGCTCTGAGCTCCAACTGGACCTGATAAGCATCTTGGTAACATTATGACGACCTGGTTGTGATGTAAGTATTTAACACTCAACATTTGGCTGTGCACCTGTGCAGGAGTGTGGGGCTAGCACAGCCTCTGAGCGCCGCTGGACTACTCTAAGGCTGAGCCCAAAGGTACAAGGGATGGAAAGTCACAAGCAGGTGCCTGGGTTGGTCTCTGCCCTTCTCGCCTCACCTTCTCTGCATGCCCACTGCCTATCACATTACTGAAAGACCTTTTGATACTTGACAATCCAAAACTCTTCTCCTTAGAGGCCTCTTTCCTGCCTCCCTATCACCCAGAATCTCTGGCCACATCGTCCCTCTCTCCTGGCTGCAATATAATTCTGAGCCCAAAGGCTCAAGCCCTTCAACCACCAAGACATTCAGCACAGGGATCGGAAAACTGGATCCTGGATATAGAGAGCCAGAATATGTCCATGGCAAAGGAGCTAGAGCTTCTGGAGAATAAGATCAAGCCTTTTGTCTTTTAATGTGTCCTGAGAACCAAAAATGCCAGAGCCAGCTTAGGCTTCATTATGGAAATACAACGTTCAGAATAAGGAAGGAAATGCACCTGGTCCTCTGTACTGTAGCTAGGATAGCTAACCACATCCAGACTCTTTGCCTCGGACCTGGCTACTACCACCGTCACGTTTTAAGAAGGACATTGATTAGTTGCCGCTAACCTGTGAAGGGTGACAAGCCTGGTGAGGACTCTAGAAGTTCTATTACAATGTTACACAGTTTTATAAATAGCTGTTGAAGAAAATAGGAATGTTTAACCTGAAAAAAAAAAACAAACAAACAGAACACGATGCTGGTGAACTTTGTACATTTTTTAATTCCTTTTTAAGTATTTATTAAGCTCCTTACTTTGGACCAAACACATTCCAAATCAAGAGCCAGTGTGTGTGGGTTTACACGCGGGGGATTTGGTTCAGGTAAGAAAGGGCCTTGTACTAGGGTGGTCCATCGGGGAAGGGGTAGCCTTGTAGAGTGGCCTCAAGCAGACCTGTGCCTCTCCGTTCTTCTGCGGAGCCACGCTGGACACACGGGAGTGACTGCACCAGCAGTCTTCACGCGGAGAGCCTCTCCCCAGCTACCTACGTCCTCTTCCCCATCCTTCCAGACGCCTCCCCAGCAAAGGTATCCCCTGGGCCAATGTCTAGGATGGAAAATATTCCTCTACTCACCCTGCAAAAGAAAAAGATGGGAAACAGTAGAAATGGCTTTTCTAAAAAAGAGAGCGAGCTTTCATAATCACCTCCTTCCCCACCCCAGGAGCGCGAGGATGTGAGCAGACTGCCATGCTTGGCCCACAATTAAAGACTCATTCTCCTTCCTTCTGATCATGTCATCACGGAGGTGGTCCTTTATGCTGCCCTGAGCTCTGACCAGACCCTATTTGAGGAGATCAATGTTGTTGAGTACAAGCTTGTCTTTAAGTGGCATAGTCAGTGGTCTTCCTAAGCAACTATAAAGGCAGGTAGACACCACTGACCTGGGTAAATGTTTCTGTTTCAGTTTGTTTTGTTTTTCTGGCCATGTCCTAAAAGTGCCTCAACTCTGGATACGCAGAATTGGTCTCTGGGAAGGAGGAGTGACTTGCGCAAGTGACCTCTAACCTTCCTCCATACGGCTCAACAGTAAGGCGTGACTGGCTGGCCCCGAGGCTGGGAGGCCTCTGACAGGACCGGGGCCTCTGACAGGAAGGCACTGGAAGCGCAGAGCACATGGCCCCACAGCCTACACCCGGGGCTGGCCAGCAGGGGGCTGGCATGGACGTCCCAGGCCGGGCCAGAACCAGTTTTGTCCCAAACCTCGGAAGGCTGACTGCCCTCCGGGAAGCTGCTGGAAATGAGGGCCCCAGAGCTGGCAGCGCTGGGCTGTGATGTTCGGGATGAAACACGGTTAGGGAAGAAGGCTCGTAGCTGAAGCAGAATGCGGCAGAACCGACTTCACTCCAATTTCAAACCCGGAAACATGTTGGTCTTGTTATTCTGTCACAGATAACCTGTTCCTTATATCCTGGTTTTGGTTTTGGTTGGTTTGTTTCAACCACCACGTGGAAGACCTAGTCAGAACTTCTGAAGAACAGACGTGCTCCCACAGTCTGGGGTAAGGTTTGTAGCACCACTGGGGGGGACGGGGGGACCGTGGGCGCGTCCCTCCATCTCCGGCCTCCATTCCTCAGACTCTACAGTGCAGAAGGGGTGTTGTCTCTGACTGTCCTTTCCAACTCCAAAATTCTCTTAGCTCTTTCGATGAGATTCACTGATAGAAATATAAAGGGCCCTTTCCTATCCTGTGGCCTCTCTACAATTTGGAAAATGTGTACCAACCTCCCATAAGGAATATTTCATTTTACTAAGCCCTGTGAAAGTGAAGAACGAGGTTGTCTCCAAGGGGCTCTGGGGCTTGGCTGCACGCAGTTTTAGACCTCAGCAGACTTCTTAAAATATAAGTAGGAAAATGAGTTTTCAAAGGGGTGGACACACCCAGCCACATTTACTTTTCTCCACATCAGATTCATCCACTTTACACTTCGCCAACTAGGAAGGCTGTAGAAGAAGAGAGAGACGGGGCATTTCAAAATTATGTTTTTATCTCTACTCAATCCTTCCCTTTTCCGTCCCTTTTAAACCCCTGCCTTCCTTTTTCTTCCCTTGACCATGAATCTAAGATATACTTGGTAACCAGTAAAAATTCACTAACAGGACCAGTGTTCAGGTATTTCTCTATTTTGGCGGGATCTACCATGAATTTTCTGAGGATATAAGTACAGCTGTTGTACCAACAGCCATCTCCCCTCTTGCGTGTTACCGAACCCCAATTTATTCAGCTATCCACGCCCTCCGCATCCCAGTGTGCTCCGGGAAGCCCGCCCACCCACATCCTGACTCCTCTCAGTCGTTCTCACGGTCGGTCCCCAACCGTGACAAGCAGCAGCGCCACCACAAGGGAATTGCTGGAAATGCACACTCTCAGGTTCCACCCCAAAGTTCTTGAATCCGAAACCTTGGTGTTGGGAGCTTAGCATTCTGTTTTAACAGATTCTGTTGCACATGATTCTGATGCACATGAAAGAATCATTGGCATAAGGCAATCCTGCCAATTTGATTCTCTTTCCTTAGAAATAGGCAAACGATCCCGTGCTGGTCAATTACACACAAGGCGTAGTGGGCTAGAGGAAGCCTTTTGGAAACACCTTCTTAGCTCTTAAAAAGAAACATAAGGACCCCTCCTTTTCAGGGGACCTGTGGGGTCTGTTTTCATAATAATACCAAGATGTCATTTGCATGTACCCTCGCACTGCCTCATTAATGTACACGGGTCTTTTCCAGAGGTTACATGTTGTGTGATATCACAGCCGACTGCGTGCAGAAGCAGATAAGAGAACCCACGTGTTCTCTACTCAGCCAGACATTACAGAGCCTTGTAAAAAATGTAAAACAATGCCGCTCTTCTCACTACATTTGTTTTGGAAAACAGTGGGGTTTTTTTTTCATAAAAATGTATGATTTATGTTAACACATAAAGGTTTATTCACATTATAAATAAATAAATATATTTACATTATCTGTTCTGATTTATAAAATTGGTAAACATCAATAGACATAACCCACAGTAAAAAACAAACAAACAAACAAACAAACAAACAAACAAACAAACAACCTCTCTGAGGTCCTTAAATTTTTACAAGTATAGAGAAGACATTCTGAGAAAGTCTGAGAGCGGCTTCTCCCCGCGGGATTGCGGCTGCTGGGGCTTGTTGCTGCCATCTTGTGGCCATGAAAGGTACCAGCCCAGGCAGCCTGGAGCGTGGGGCACAGGGAACTGGCTCATGAGGTCCATATGACCCTCTGAAGAGCCAGCCCCGGTGTGAATCCTACACACCTTCACTATCTTGAAGCTTCCTATTCTGGAAGATGATAAAATTCTCTTCTTGTTTAAGCAGTTTTAGGTCAAGTTTCCTCTTACAAGCTGAAAAATCTTCCCATTGTTATTTACATTTAGCTCTGAGGACCTCAGTGACTTTTTACATCTGTTTGGTTTATCTTGCCATAAACAAGATTTGTGACACAAGTAAATGAAGTTAACAGAAATCATCAGCTCTCTAAAACCACAGATGCCAAAACCCAGGCAAAATATAACGAAAATATACTAGAACCTACACACATTTAGGAAAGTAAACCTTTTAATTAAGACTGTGTGCTTAAAACTTTGGAATTCCTATTTTTTCAAAAGATTTTATTCATTGTATTTTATTGAGAGAGAGAGAGCTAGCGAGAGCGAGAGCATGAGTGGGGGGAGGGGCAGAGGCAGTGTGAAAGAGAATCTCAAGCGGACTCCACGCTGTGCACCAGACCCTGACGTGGGACTCGATCTCATGACACTGAGATCATGACCTGAGCCAAAATCAAGAGTTGAACACTTAACTGACAGAGCCACCTATGTGCCCCCATAATTCCAAGTTTGTACACATGTTAATTTTATGTTAATTGTTATGTTGTGTTAATGCTAGCCATTTTTAGTTTAACTCAGTAAAAAGCTTAGGTTTTTTTTAACTGCAAATTCTGAGAATCATAGTCTGATGAAAGTGATATTTACCAATAGGGCCAATGGTGACAAATATCAAGTTATACCTATGTAACTAAGCATTGCTCCAAAGAGACTCACTCATTAGAAACTTAGTAACTTTTGTTATATTTAAAAAACAGGTAGAGGAAGACCATCTCTGAAAGATGTAAGTATTTAAGTACTATTTAAGAATCAGACTACAGGGGCACCTGGGTGGCTCAGGCGGTTAAGTGGCTGCCTTCTGCTCAGGTCCTGATCCCAGAGCTCCATGAGAAAGCCCCTGCTCAGCAGGGAGTCGGCTTCTCCCTCTCCCTTTGCCCCTCCCCTCCTTGTGCTCTCTCTCGCTCATTCTCTCTCTCAAACAAATGAATAAAATATATTTTTTAAAAACAAGAATCAGGCTACAGAAGAGATCAGTCCCAGCAATGAGTTACCTACACTATAATAATCTTACAGCTGCAAAATGATGCAAGAGTTTGGGATATCGTAGCAGAGACAGCTAATCGTCTGCCCAAAGCCCTTCCAACAGATGAGTTTTAACTAGGAAGTCTCTAGGGACTTCAGCTGGGCACAATATTTCCTAGCCTCCTCCCGTCCTTGCTCCATCTTAGGTGAGTTCATATGACCAATGAATGCTTGCCAGCAAATACGAGAAGTCATGTGTGTTGCTTTTGGTCAAGGCGGTTAAATGAGCATGCTTCGCCATCGTCTGCCAGCTAGATGCAAAGAGCTTGAGGCCCCGGGAAACGAAGCCTCCAGGGCCTGGATTTCTGAATCAGTCCCGATGGAGAGCTGACTGCCAGCAAGAAATGCCTACATGAGACTGTTAAAGGAGCACAAGTTTCATTTTGTTAATAAGCCTCTGAAAAATGCAGCTCGTGCCAACATAGACTCTAAGCTATTTTAAAGCATGGGAGCTCTAAGTAGGCATCAGAAAAGTTTCTGACCTTAGGAGAAAAAAGAACAATCTCATGTTTATTATTGTATCTCCGTCTCCAGTGCCTAGAACGGTGGCAGGTAGTGGTTAATTTACGATGACTAATTGAATGAACGAATAAATCAATCAATAGATGGGTAATAGATAAATAAATTAGGTAATCATGTGAGAGCTATAATAGTTTAGAATAAAATAATACTGAATTTTTGTTGAAAATACTTGTCCCAAATATTTGTGGGAAAGGTTCATATGTTAACTAGTATTTATTTCTGGCAATTACTTGGTGAGAGTATGACATGTGATAGAGAAAGTTTAGCTTGGAAAGATAATTGGACTAATTTTGTCTTGATATTCTCTGATCTAGTAAATAAAGTGATTAGATATACTAATTAAGGATTCTATATTTAGCTATTTTAATAAAGAGTACATTTTTAGGTTTTTAAATTATTTTAAGAAGTAAAAATAATGACATAAGAAATCCGTATCTCTAAATGGTTTTCAGATCACATACCAAAGTAGTCATTCTAAATTAAGTACATATAATTATAGGCAAGGTACCCTACTGGATATCATCAGCTTCTGGAATTCTGACCTTGCAATCCTCAATGCATACAGTGATAATAATGAATATCAGTTGGTAAGACAGTAAGAAAAATATTTGACTTTGATATTAGTTTTAAGAAAAACTTCGATCCTATATGAAAAATTTCAGGGAATGAGAGAGAATATACAGTTGGCGCTCATTCATTTGTCTAAAGTAGAATTCTAAATATTAATTGTATTTGTCTTAATAAGACTAAAAGATGGAGTAGGGAGTTGCCTTGGAAAAATAAGACAACACAAAGTCTGCAGGTTAAATAGTTTTCCTAGAAATAATTCTTTTAAAAATATACAAATACGGGGCACCTGGGTGGCTCAGTTGGTTAAGCGTCTGACTCTTGATTTTGGCTCAGGTCGTGATCTCAGGGTGGTGGGATGGAGCCCTGTGTCAGGCTCCGTGCTGAGCATGGAGCCTGTTTAAAATTCTCTCTCCTTCCCCCTCTGCCCCTTCCTACTTATGCTAAGTCTCTCTCTCAAAAAAAAAAAAAAAAGTTGAAATATACAAATACACATTTGTGATATGTCAATAAATATATATGTATGTATTTGTCTTCAGTGGTACATGTTTTCTGCTAACTTTCCCCAATCTCCTGAGCAATAGAAGAGATGCTATGGAGTAGACTAGTTGCCTAGCAACCTGAAATTAGTGAGACATGTCCCCTTTCATTGACTTGATTTTAAATCAAGCTCTTCAAGGGCAACTATGAGAAGAACGACAAAAATATGAAACTCATAATGCTAGCACCAGGCAGTGAGCTTTAGGGACAAAGCTGTATATGTAGTCCACATATTAGGATATTGAGGTTGGTTTGGAAAATATTAATTTTAGTTTGGAAAATTCTACCTTTTCCCTGTGATGATTAAACTTATTTAAAATGGCTCCTACCAGGGCCCCTGGTTGGCTCCGTTGGAAAAGCATGGGGCTCTGATCTTAGGGTCATAAGCTGGAATCTCATGTTGGATGTAGAGATTACCAAAAAAAATAATAATAATAAATTTTAAAAAATAAATAATAAAATGGCTCCTACTAACGTGGTAACTATTTGAAGAGATGGATATGTGACTTAGCTCAAGTGTGGTCATTACTACATATATAGTCCTCAAATTGTACATATATGTAGTCACCAAATTGTACATCTTAAATATATATAATTCTTAATTGTCAAATACGCATCAATAAAAACAAAAACCCTGCCCTTCTAAAGACTACACAGGTAAAGAACAAGTCAAAAGAAAATTGGACAAATGTTTTGAATTTAATAAAATTAAAACATGACAACAGAGAATGGCTCTTGCTGATGAAGACATGGCTCTCCAGAGTATGGGGGGGTGTCTTTTTTTTTTTTTTAATAGTAAAGGGAATATGGAAACAAAAGGGTAAATTTGACCTCTCAGGTCAAGAAAGCCTTTGTAAAACCTTTTATTCAGTGGTCTCCAAAGAAGGAAAAAATAGCAAAGATACCATTTGTAACCCCCAAATGTGGATGTTTACAAAGTAAGAAACTACTTTTTTGCCAATACAAGGTAAATGCATTATTTCTCTGGTAGAAATTAAGTCTGAAATCCAAATCAAGTTCTTTATTCCAATATAATGCTCCTAAGGAGAAAAAATATATTGTGTAGCAGCATTTTATTTCACTCACATGACACAAGGAGCAAAGGGAGGACAAATTCTAGGGCATGGAAGGTCTGGATCTCCAAAGTAGAGACAAGCATGTGTCTGTGCTTTTAAAATGCTTGGTCAGAGCTCCCCCTACTGGAATAACGTATTCAGTACCATCATATCGGACTCCGGTCAAGATTCACGTTTTTCACAGATGTAACTCCGTGTTGCAGTCAGTAAATCACACATTCCTTCTTTGTGGTGCGGGAAAGACTTATCATTGTGATTTTTAAAAATCCATGTTACAACTTCCATTTACCTTACAACTGATATGTATATTGAGATTTTGGTTACCATCTGGAAAGAACCTAAGACCTGCCTGGAAGGATTCTAAGTGTTTAACTATTCATTTCACCCTCACAACCACTATTTGAGAGAGGGATTGCTATCATCTTGATTTCATGGGTGAAGAAACGGAGATACATGTATAGGTCTATTTTCTAGGTATTTGATATTTTTAATGCTATTGTAAATGGCATTTCTAAAATTTCATTTTTCAATTTTTATTGCTTCTATATAATACACATTGCTCATTTATACATATAATTGATTTTTGCTTATTGATATAGAATACTACGACTTTGCTAAATTCAATGATCAGTTGTCTTTCTTTTTTTTTAAAGATTTCATAAGGTTTCCAACAAACACTTATCATCTTGTCTGTGAATACTACAGTTTTACTTCCTCTTTTGCAATCCTGCATACGTGTCGTTTCTTTTTCTTGATTAGAGCACTGGCTAGGACTTCCAGCATAATGTTGAATAGGAATAGTAAAAGCAGATACTCTTTTTTTTTTTTTAAGATTTTATTTATTTATTTGAGAGAGAGAGAGAGCAGGGAGGAGGGGCAGAGAGAGAGGTAGAAGCGGGCTGCGCGCTGAGCAGGGCTTGATCCCGGGATCCGGGATCATGACCTGAGCTAAAGGCAGATGCTTAACTGACTGAGCCACCCAGGTGCCCAAAAGCAGATACTCTTGCCTTGTTTCCAATTTTTAGGCAGAAACACACAGTCTTTTGCCATTGTATATTAATTGTGGTTATTCCAATAGATGCAATGATCAGATTGAGGAAAGTCCCATGTTTTCCCAATCTGTGGAGAGTTTTTATCATGAATGTTAAATTTTGTCAAACACTTTTTCAGCGTATATTTGATGATCATATGGTTTTTCTCCTCTATTCTGTTCACGTAGTGAGTTATGAGTTACATTGATTGATTTTTGACTATTGAACTAATCCTGGTCAATTGGTCATGATATATTATCCTTATTATATAGTTCAGATTTTGTATCTATCTATATCTGCATCTGTATCTAGATATCTCCTTATATGTCGCTAGATTCCACTGAATAATATATTGTAAGTATATTTGTATCTATTCTCATGAGAGATCTTACTTGATAATCTTTCTTATAATATTAGCTCAGATTTGCTGTCAGGTTACCTTGGCCTCATAAAATGAGTTGGGGGGTGTTCTCTCCTCTACTATTTTCTCCAAGAGTTTAAGAAAGGTATTATTTCTTCTTTAAATGTGTGATGGAATTTCAACTGGGCCTGGAGTTTTATTTGTGGGAAGATCATTGATTAAACAATTTCTTTTTTTTTTTTAAGATTTTATTTATTTATTTTGACAGAGAGAGACAGCCAGCGAGAGAGGGAACACAAGCAGGGGGAGTGGAAGAGGAAGAAGCAGGCTCCCAGCCGTGGAGCCTGATGTGGGGCTCGATCCCAGAACGCCGGGATCACGCCCTGAGCCGAAGGCAGACGCTTAACCGCTGTGCCACCCAGGCACCCCATGTGGAGACAACTTCTTAACCAGATTTCTGCCGCCAGTCCACATGGCTCCAGTTCATTTCCCATACTCCTGCCAATGGCCCCTTTGGCCATTTTATTAGGTACGAGAAACAAACCTGGATCAGCATAAATGAAGGCAAATCATGAAATTATTTCACTTAAACATTTCTGCGGCTTCGATCGCCTACAGGATGGAATTCAGACATTCTATCCTACAAACACAGGGTCCTGCGGGATCTCCAACCCTGCCACTCTCCTGAGCATACCCTGCCTGTCCTCTAGTCTTAATAGCTTGCAGTTCTTTGAACATGACACCCCTTTGTGCACCTCATTGTTTTGCCCATGTGGTTCTTTATGCTTGAAACCCCTCTCCTGTCCTGTTGCCTGATGAATTACTCATGCTTAAAGTTTCAGCACGAGTGCTACTCCTCTGTGAAGTTTCAGGGAGAATTAGATGCTCCTGGGGCGTCTGGGTGGCTCAGTCAGTTAAGTGTCTGACTCTTGATTTCAGCTTAGGTCATGATCTCGGGGTTCTGGGACGGAGACCAGCGTCGGGCTCCGTGCTCAGTGGGCAGTCTGCTTAAGGATTCTCTTCCTCTCCCTCTGCCCCTCCCCCCACTTGCTCTTGCACGCTCGAGTGCTCTCTCTCTCTCAAATAAATGGATAAATCTTTTACTTTTTTAAAGAATGAATTAGATGTTCCCATCTCTCAAATAGCATGTTATAAGTTTATGGTATTTATCATGTTGTCCTCTCTTTGCTGCACTGGAGTCTGAGCTCTGTGGCAGCAAGGATTTTGTCTTTAGCTCCCCAAGCCCTAACCAGTCCCTAACAGTGCCTGTTCGTTATATGATGAAACGAAGACCTTCTGGTCAGTACTGTGAGGCTAGTATGCTCCAATGCTGCTGGTGGCACTATCGGGGGTACCTGATATGGAAACCTATATCCAGACATATCATAAAAATATTAATATTTAAACCCAGTGAGTGACTCTACATCTCGGAATCTTTCTTGAGGAAATAATCTTCAATTTTTGTACAATTTATTCATCATTGTATTATTTAGACACTCAAAACACTGGAAACCACCTAAATTCCAGCAACAGAGAAATGACTAAATTATGATAGATGAAGGTACACAGCAGTCATTAAAATCTATGATTTTTAAAGGAAATATTGGGCATGGAGAATTGCTTAGAACACCATTGGGTACACATTTGCATGCACACTCCAGTTACAATGGCCCCCCCACGTGTTGTCCCAGGATCTAGCTAAGATTAGGTCTGCTGCTAGAATTGTCTGGGACAGGCCGAGCTAGCAACTTGAGTGTAAATCAGTATCCTTTAAGGGGAACTGAAAGTCAGAAGCCGGAAGGTTCAAACTCTTAGTTAAAAAGTCACAATGCAATCTTAAAAAGGGGTTTTAGTGGGGCACTGGCTGGCTCAGTTGGTAAAGCGTGGGACTCTTGATCTCGGGGTTGTAAGTTGGAACCCCATGTTGGGTACAGAGATTACTTAAAAATAAAATCTTTAAAAATAGGGGGGATCAGTGGCTGCAACGAAGGCAGAATGGGTAGAAACAGGAGAGTTCAGGCACTTGTGGTGACCACTGCTGTTCTTCTGGGCCTTGAGGTTGAGATGAATTTCAGGAGATGAAGTTGAGATTACAGCACAGGGTGAGGCCGACAGCAATCGAATAAGGTGACATGTGCATAATGGACAAAGGGCCCAGATTCTACCCTTCTGTTCAAGGCAGAGAGGGAATTGTTCTGGACTACACCATTTGGTGAAAGTAGAGTTTATGGTGAGACGGGTTTGGGACTGAACCGAAAGGGGATTCTCTCCAGTGGCCTGCAGATGGACTCGGGGGAGAAAGAAGGTTGGCAACCAGGAAGTGGGGTCAGGGGAAGGGGTGTCACAAGGTGGAACAGGAGTAAGGTGTTGATTTACACGTCACTAAATTAGAAGAGCAGGGGCAACGGGAAGACACCCGCATGGAGAAAGTGTGGGAATGAGTTGGGTGGAGCCCACATCAAGGTGCAGGGTGTTTGAAGGTCAATTCGGATACTAGTTTCTAGAATGTGGTCCATCTTCCCTTAATGCATGGCCTGGGATGTTTCACTGGGCCAGGGGATGTCCACAGAGCTGTAAAGCACACTGGAGATTTGCAGGAAGTACATTAAAGTGTTAATTTTGGCTGGATTAGGGTGGTGAGGTTGTGGCAAATATTTTTTCTTATTTTCATGTTATACGATATATTGCTTTTTAAAATAAAAATTTTAAAAAAGACTATTTATTTGAGAGAGACAGCAAGCACGTGCAGGGGGAGGGGGAGTGGGAGGGGCAGAAAGGGACAAGCAGACTGCCCGCTTAGCCTGGAGCCCAACCTGGGACTTGATCCCAGGACCCTGAGATCATGACCTGAACTGAAGTCCGGTGCCCAACCGACTGAACCACCCAGGCGCCCCATGATATATTGCCTTTAAAAGGGGGGAAATTCACATCTAAAAATAAGAAGTGGACACCCAAAGACTCTCTATGCAATAATGGGAAATTCTGTCACAGAATTTGTGTATGATTAGCAAATGAAGCGGTTTACTTGTCTGGCATGGCTGGAGGGAACCTGAGTGAGCTGGTAGGCAAAGTCCGTCACCTCGCTCTCCTGTCACATGCTGTCATTTCTCTTCTGCACTGAGGGTTTCCAGGTCCCTACTTACAGTTGTGAAGTCCTAGGGAAGAAAGGGCGCCCTTTTCTTCATCCAAAGGCACAGACCAGTAGCAAAGCCAGGCACCTGCCACCTCTTGCCAAGTCGCACAAAGGCACTGGACAGGCCAGTTCCGAGCTTCCCGTCTGTAAAGTGAGGCATCTCAGAATTCCTTTTGTATTTCTTTTACTAACATAACTTCGGCCCTATTTCTTGTGAAGTAATGAGCCTGGCTTTGCTTTGGTAAAGGTGTATTTGCTCCTCTGTGGCCTGGGTGACCTTATGAAGCTTCTTCACAGTAACACCAGCCCCACATCGCGTGTCTTTAATCCCTATGTTTCTCCCCAGATCGGGGTGGCGGCAGAAGGGAGTGTTTCAGGTCACATGCGTGAAGGGCACTAGGGCGATCGACAGGCACATGATGAGTGCTGGGAAGACCGTCGTTGACCCCTAATCTGCTCCTCCTGTGGCTCCCCAACTCGGTTTTCAAGTCCTCTCCCCTGACCCAGAGGGCTCCTTCCAGAGCGGACTGGGGGCTCATCAGGGCACCCTAAAACGCTAGCTTAGCAGCTACCAAAATTTGGCTTCCTGGGGACGAAGAGGCCACTGATGTGGTTACTCTGAGGCTCTAGCTTCACAAGGAGAGAAGGTGCAGGGGGAGAGGGAAAGAGGCATTCCGCTAACCGGGTTGAGGTCATGGAGTCTGAGGGCTTTGGGAGTGCCGAGGGTTCTGAAGGGTTGCTTGCCTGGAGACTATTAAGAGAGGAAAAGACCAGGCACTTCCTGCCCCTGAGGTGTCATTATTTTAAAATAACCTCACTGGCTTCTTGTGCATTTGGAATTCGGAAGCCCTTCTACAGGGTTTTGCCACCTGGCCATGTGTGGATCTCAGGATAAGCTGTTAGAACTAATATTTAAAAAAAACTTCAAGAGCTAATGTGTCAAACTGCCTTTTTTCTTCCCAAATATAAATGTCATGTGAGTAACTAAGACAGTGGAATAGAGTCACCAAACAGAAAAAACTTCTATTTTTCTTATGAGCTTTATTAAGTACCTTATTGGACCTCATCTGGGTTTTAAGAAAACAAAAATCAGGGTTGTGAGATCGAGCCCACATGGGACTCCACACTCAGTGCAGTCTGCTCGTCCCTCCCCCTCCCCCTCTAGCCCTTCCCCCACTCTCTCTCTCTCAGATATAAATAAAATCCTTAAAAAAAAGGACTTGAGGCTGTACTACGTATTTTCTCCAGAAATTAGATCATTTATAAATTTATTTATAGACATAGAAAGCTTCAAACCTTAAGGTTATGCTTTTTCATTATGTACCCACAATGATCAAGCAGGTCGTCTCTGGTTCTAGAATAAAGCAGAACAAGAGGACAACCATGAACAAGCACGACAATCATATGCACTGACCACTGTCTTCTGGTGACCAGATGTCGGGTCAGACGGTTGCCCGATCGGGATGGGATTAGAACAAAGTAGTGAATGTGTCCGAGGAACATCTGCAGGGAGACGTAGCAACAAGATGGCCTGCATTTTATTTTTCGCTACAGAACTGGACCCTACGCCTCTGAAATTCGGGTATGTGCACTCCTGGGAAGTACACTGTAAGGTGACAGAGAATATACGGATGTCGCAGCATAAACACAGCACATCTGTCTTAGAACATCAATTTTTCTCAAAAGTTTGGAAAAGTTTTGAATGTTTGCAATTGTGTCACAGGCACACGCAAGTAAATAACTGAATTCTGGGGGCACCTGGGTGCCTCAGTCATTAGGCGTCTGCCTTCGGCTCAGGACGTGGTCCCAGGTCCTGGGATCAAGCCTGACCCTTGCTCAGCAGGGAGCCTGCTTCTCCCTCTCCCATTCCCCCTGCTTGTGTTCCCTCTCTCGCTGTCTAATAAGTAAAATCTAAAAAAAACACCCCAAAACTGAATTCTGCTCTCCATGTTGCTAAATGAGGACTAAATCTGTCTTGTTCTGTATATCCTGAGCTTTTTTTTTTTTTTTAAGAGATTTTATTTACTTATTGAGAGAGAGCACGAGCAGGGGTAGGGGCAGAGGGAGAGGCAGGCTCCTGGCTGAGAAGAGCGCCTGATGTGGGGCTCGATCCCAGGACCCTGGGATCATGACCTTAGCCAGAGGCAGCCACTCCACCGACTGAGCCCTCTGCCCTCTTATCCTGAGCTTGTTATGCAGTATCCGGCATTTAGTGGGTGTGCAGTAAACATTTGTTGAATGAATGAAAAAAGCATGGATATTAATTGGATTATATTCTAATGTTTTTACATAGAAAATTTGGTGAAGATGTTATACTCTGCAAAGCCCGTGATTGCACATTAGCTGGTTTTGGTGACCACCTCCTCTGTGGGCTGTCCACCTCCATCCACGCGGTTACCTGTTAAGCCTATACAATGCAACAGTTATCCCAGCCACAGCTGGCTGGGAGCAATGAGCTCTTCCTAGGAAATTAGGCACTGGGACCAAGAGATCTTCGCATGGCAAGAATCTTGAATGGACAGATAAGAACCTAATAGATGTGGACCACCCTATTTCCTCTTGAATTTAAGCATGAGAAGCAGACAAATTGATCCTTGCTGGAAGAAGGAAGGTGTGCTTCGAGAGGGGCCAGAAGATCTTTGGTTTTAGCGTATAGATGAAGATCAGCGGCATCCTGTCCTTGGGTTTTTTGTTTTTTTAATCAGACACACCTCATAATAAATTCCTCTTTTTTTTTTCTTAATCTAACTGAAGTGTATTTCAGTTAATTAGCACTGAAAGAGATCTAAGTTTATATGCTGGTGAGGAAACTTTCAAATCGTTCAGTGCTTATTATATTATTACCTACATTTTCCACATAAAGAAACCATGATTTAGAAAAGTTTAGGAATTTGCCCCAAGTCACCAACTATTAAATGGCAAAACTGAGATTCAGATACAGAATTCTTGACACCAATATCCGTGCTATTAACCATTACCCCATACTTTATTATTTATTGAAACAAATGTAGGCATATTATGCACTAGAAGAAAATATTCACATTTTAAAACTTCTAATGAAAATCTTCACTGGGGCGCCTGGGTGGCACAGCGGTTAAAGCGTCTGCCTTCGGCTCAGGGCGTGATCCCGGCGTTCCGGGATCGAGCCCCACATCAGGCTCCTCCACTATGAGCCTGCTTCTTCCTCTCCCACTCCCCCTGCTTGTGTTCCCTCTCTCGCTGGCTGTCTCTATCTCTGTTGAATAAATAAATAAAATCTTTAAAAAAAAAAAAAAAGAAAATCTTCACTGATCTACAAAGCAGAACAGCATGACGACTCCAGGGACCTGTGATCCAACTTCGCCATGCTGCTAATCTCAGTTCACCTAGCCCCATCCCCACCCCCACCATTGTTAACATCATACAATCTTCACGTTAGTTATGGTCCATTTACCACAATCGTAAAACCAATGTTGGTAATTATTACCTAAACTGCACACTTCACAGATTTTCTTAGTTTTTGCCTAACGCCCCCTCCTATTCCAGATCCCATCTGCAATCTCCTTCACATACTCGTGTCTCCTTGTGGTAAGCTTCTTAGTCTTGCCTTGTTTTTCATGACCTTGATGGTTCTGAGTCCTGGTCAGGTAGTTTGTAGAATTCCCTTCCATTTGTTTGATGCTTTTCTCAAGGTGAAGACTGGGATCACGTTGTTTTTGTTTTTTTTAGGAAGAAGACTACAGAGGTGAAGTGTCTTTCTCATCACATCATTTTAGGAGTACTCTCAACCTGACTTATGTCTGATGTTAATCCTGATTACTTGGCTAATGGAGTATTTTCCAGGTCACTCTACTGTCCAGTTACTTTCTAAGCCTGTCCAAATCTATTCTTTGGAAGCAAGTCACTAAGTGTAGCCCACACGTACGGCAGGGACCAAGCTCCACCCGGACTGGACAGCATCTATAGAAATTACTTGGAATTCTTCCGTAAGAAAGACCCCAGGTGATTTTAAAAGTTGAGAATCACTGATCTAAGCCAATTATGATTACTCCATTCATCTTTGCCAGACAGTGGTCCAGGGAAGGACATGTGGGAAGATTCTAGGAAAGATTTTTCTCCCCAATAAAAAAAAAAATTATACCAGAAAGAAATTTTTCCTTGTTTTGTCTGCAGGCAAGTGGAGCCTTCCTTTCTTTGTTTGGCCTGCTACTGTGAACATGTAATCCTTGGAGCAGCAGCCACCATCTTGTGACCATGAGGCAATAAGCCAGGAAGGAAAAGCCAACATTATTAGGATGGCAGAGCAGAAGAGGGCTGAACTCCCTGGAACTGCCTTCAGACCTATTATATGGGACAATTAAACTTCTTTATTGCTTAAGTCACTTTTAGTTGGTGTTTTGTTACTTGAAGTCACAAACATTTCTGATACACGGTGCCTCATCCATCTCTATTACAACTGTGTCTATCCTCCGCATCTAGGACATGGTAGGCATTTTTTGAATGAATAAATGAAGGACTGAATGAATTGAAAAAGCTACTATAATCACCATAGAATATCAATGTAACTAACGCCAACGTATTTTGCAGTTAAACTTTGTACCTCCATTTCTTCTCTCAAAGTTCTATACATTCTGACACTGGAGGGAAAAAATGTGTTGGCATGGCTACTTGATAGTGGCAACATTTTTTGATGTATATCAAGTTCAAGTTGAAGTTTAATACATGTATCGTTATTTATTAAGTTTTAGGATTTATTCACCAAAAACATCTCTAGTGCTGTTGAGAAACAACGGAATACTTTGATACAGCAAAGACGATGAAACACTATCACGTCGCGCAACAGCGGATGAGGCTCTCAAGTGTGACAGATGCCGCGCCCGAGAGCACACGCTGCGCGACGGCACTGACCTAAAGCTAAGAAAGCAGCAGGACAAACCCGTGCTGGTCAAAGTCAGGACAGCGTCTGCCCTTGGGTAGCTTGTGACAGAAGGGGTCTGTATGGAAGGGTTTTCTGGGATGGTGGTTTAATTTTCTTTTTCTTGACCTGGGTGCTGTTAGAGAGGTGTGTTCAGTCTGTGAAAATTCAGAGATCTGTACGTTTCTGATTTGTGCGTTTTTGTTTGTATGTGATACTTTGACTAAAAAGTTTGCTTGAAAAATTCAACCTGAAAATTCTATCTATCGGATCTCATTGATCAACTGGAGCCGCTAAATCTCTTAAGCTACGTTAACTTAAACAAACACTACAACAAGGTATTTGCAAAATTTAGACAAAGAGGGCAAACCAGCTTATTGCAGGAAGTCTCCAACTGATGAACATAAACTGTCTTCGGATAATAGCTCATTTGCAATTCAGTTGTTACAAATGATATCTGCCCACTGGTTTAGTGTTAGAATAAAGGGGAGGGTAAAGGCCTACCCGTAAAAATAATAATGATGCTGAAATACCATAAATTTTCCATTAAACATGCAGTGTGTAATGACCCGTTACACAGACATAAGACTGCAACAGCTTTCGAAAATAAATATAAAAAGATAAAAACACAGTTTTTTTTTTTTAAAGATTTTATTTATTTGACAGAGAGACAGCCAGCGAGAGAGGGAACACAAGCAGGGGGAGTGGGAGAGGAAGAAGCAGGCTCCCAGCCGAGGAGCCTGATGTGGGGCTCGATCCCATAACGCCAGGATCACACCCTGAGCCGAAGGCAGACGCTTAACGACTGCGCTACCCAGGCGCCCCAAAACACAGTTTTTTAATCCATCAGATTAGTAAAAGAGTTGGCAAGGATGTGGAGAAACAGAACTTTCACATATCGCTGGTATAGCTTTAATTGATTCAACTATTTTGGAGAATAATCTGGCAAGATTTCTTGAAGTTGAAAATGTGTCCAACATTTGACCCAATAACTCCATTTCTGAGAAACAATGTAGGACATTTGCACAGGCATAGGGGGAGATACACATAAAAATGCTCACTGTAGTAACATCTGGAGATCCTCTAAAAGTTCATCGATAAAGGAACAGATGTGTAAATTGTGTGTATTCATATGATTGGACAGTAAATAACAATTATAATGAATGGACAGTAAATAACAATTATAATGAACTAAAACCAAAGGTATAACATGATGGATCTCAAAAATAGTGTCAAAAGAATTACAGAATGATGGTTTACATGATTATACCTCTTACGTATCAGTTTTGTTTAAAACACACAAGAGTGTGTATTTCTGATGGATACATACTAATACAAGTAAAAGCCATGGATGATGATTCATCAACATCAGGGTCACACTTGTATTGGGAAAATAAAAAAAGAAGATTGTGATCGAGGAAGAATACAAACAGGACTTCAATTCTGTAATTGTTTTATTTCTTTTAAATAATCAGAATTAAGTAAGAATGTTAACAATGAATGGTACAGATGTTATGTGATTCAATCTGTTTATGTCGGTTTGGATGCTTTCATACCAAGGATAAAAGAAATGAGAAATTTGGAAGGAAAAGTCAAGATAAGAAATTAAAGGCCATGGCTAAATTAACACACTGACATGCATATTCTAGGACCTACAGAGTTTCTAGGGGCAGTAAACTAAGTCATTTTTTAGCAGTGTCCACAAGATTAAAAAACAAAACAGTTAAACAGTTAAGGAAGAATGCATATTTGTTCTTGTTAAGGACTGAGGCTACATCTGCCCCCCCCCCCCCGTCCTCAATAACTCTGTGAAAGACTGTGGTACTCAGGTGTGACCTGTGAAGCAGCAGCACTGACATCACCTGGGAGCTTGTTAGAAATGCAGAACGTCAGGCCCCAGCCCAGACCTGCTCAACGAGAATGTGCATTTTAGCCCCAATACAGAAGCAGCCCTCAAGAGCGTATCTGCCCAGATCATGACCAAAATAAATTTTATTCTGGAAAATTTTCAGAGTAGCTTTTGGACCAATCACTCAATAAAGCCACAGTTAAAGGTTTAAACACGCAGAGAACATTTACTTTTAGACAAGGTAACTTCTAAAATTTGCAAAATGCATTAATAGCAAATTACAGCTGTAACTACCATATGATTTAATGTGTTTAAGACTGATAAAAGACTAGCTCCTCCATTCCATGTCCTATGGGAAGTTCATCAAAATTTCTATGAATTCTTCATAACACTAAATGAATTTTGTTTACACCTCCCATAGTCCTGCCTTTGCTGTTTTTCTGAGAAACTAAACTTTTTTAAAAAAAGATTTTATTTATTTAGTTAGTTGAGAGAGAAAAAGAGCACAAGTCTGAGGAGCAGAGGGAGGGGGACTCCCCAGTGAATGCAGAGCCTAACACGGGGCTCAATCTCATGACCCTGAGATCACGACCTGAGCTGAAATCAAGAGTCAGATGCTTAATTAACTAAGCCAACCAGGCACCCCAAACTACTTCTCTTCATTTAACAAAATCATACATGTCCAAAGACTTTGTGTGAGTACAGATGTTTCTGATGGTTTGGGGGAGACAGAGCAGTGACTACTATAATTATGTAAACAAGTTAACACTGAATATTAGACATCCCTTCAGAAAGACCCTAAGAACTGATATATTGACACAGCTTAATAATTTGTTTCATTAAAAAAATTCTGCTACATGGGGGGTACCTGGTGGCTCAGTCAGTTAAGCATCTGCCTTTGGCTGGGGTCATACTCTCAGGGTCCTGGGATCAAGCCCTGTATCGGGCTCCCTGCTGAGCAAGGAGCCTGCTTCTCCCTCTCCCTATGTCCCCCACACCCCTGCCCTGCTCATGCTCTCTCGCATGTGCTCTATCTCAAATGAATAAATAAAATCTTAAAAAAAATTTTTGCCACATGGTAAATAGTAAATAAACAAAAGACTAAAATACCTTATAGTGAATTTATGTTTAAACAATTAAGAGTGCTGCCATTACTTTCCTCAATCCAACCAAAGGATCTTAACATAGCTAACTACTGTCAGCAGTAAGATTCTCCAACTATTTGGGGAATCAGTTATTTTATTAGTGGATTTTAACAAAAGCTGATTCCTTGCTGGATAGGCTCAGCCATTTCCTTGGCAATAGAAGGGAACGGCTACGTTGGTAGATTAGCCTCTTGAAAACAAAACAGGACCCCAAACAAAACCTACTCAAAGTCTCCATTGCACACACTAGGCCAGGGGTTCTCAGCTCTGACTGCACATTAGAAACATTAAAAATGTTGATGTTTGGGTCCCATCCCAGAACAATTAAATCTGAATACTGGGGGGCTAAGGACAGGCGTCCATGGTTTTTAATACGCTCCCATGTAATTCTAATGTGCTCAAGAAATCAAAAGAAAAACTTTCCTCTGAAATAGAAATGCTACTTCATATTCTTAATAAACAAAAGATCGTGAAAGTGAACAAGCAAGTGTCAAAACAGTGTGATCTCACTGGGAGAGGGGGTGTGGACTGTTCTCATGCTTTAGGAAAGGTCTGAAGATTGTCATCAGATTGTAACTGGGGCTATTCCTGAGTGGTAGGATTACGGACGAGTTCTATTTCCTTCTTTTGCTTCCCTTTCCCATCTACCTGCAATGAATGTGTACTGCTTGTAAAAAAGATAACCTCAACTAAAAATAAAAAAGATACCAGTGGACCTTGTCTTCAGTAAAAAAAAAAAAAAAAAAAAAAAGGGCTGTAACAAGGAAGATATTAAGAGAGCCATGTAACCAAAAGCACAGCAGCCAAGAAAAGTCCACGTTAGAAGCAGTAGGAAGCAGCTTTTCATTAAAGTAAAATCAAGACAAATTTGAAAAGCATTCTTGGAACAGAGAATAATAAGAATAGTAGTAGTAATAATAATAAGCAGCAACAAAATGATGACAAAATAACATAGAAGCGTTAATCACAAAGAATTAGCTAATGGATAGATGTTTCTAAAGAAAACAATCAAAGGCAAGAAAGTTGTCACAGAAAATTCATTCATTAAGAACGCTCCCCAAAGCAAAATAAACAAAGCACATGAACTGAGATATCAGGAAGATTCACATATGCCAGGCAAAATTAACAAGGGCCATACACCCTGGTCAAGTTTTAAAATCTTAAAGAAATAAACAATGCAGAGGAACAATAACAACAACAACAACGAAAGAGAGAGAAAGAAAGGGAACGATTGAGAGCCAGCTATCAAAAGCACAACAGGGTAAAGAAAGCAAGAGAAGCCAGTTGAGAGAAACCCACACGTTTCAAGTAGAAAAAGTCATTCAAAAGAATAAAATTCCAAACTGGACTCAGTAAATGTCTGAGGTCAATGAGAAAAATGGTCCAGTTTTGATGAAAATGGATTATGACCCAGAAATTCTAGACAAGACTAAATATCTTTCAAGCAAGAAGGCAAAGAGGAATGGTCTGGAAAAAGGACTTCAACCCCCTCCACTTTGACCTCAGTCTATACTTTCTAACTGATGAAGTTCTTGTTTCCAGCTTATCTCTTAGCTCAGGGGAAAGACCTGGCGGGCAGAACATCCTGTGGTAGGAGCTGAAACCGCCCCCTCAAGCAGTAGGGACGGCCAGGAGGCCAGCAAGCCCCTACATGCCTGACCCCAAGACAGTGAGTGACCTGACCTGGACTGTCCAGCCTGCATGGACCCACCTACCTTTGTCCCACAACCTCCTTATATGAACCCAGAAGTATTTTCAGCACTGCAGAGCCACTCCTTGAGATGTTAGTCCGCCACCTTCCCAGTGCTGGTCTCACTGACATAAATCCCTGTCTTGTTTCACCACTGTCTCTCTGCCTTTGGATTTTGTCAGCAGCCAGGAGCTGAATCTAGTTTGGGACCCCTGCAGCCAGGTGATCTTGCACCCTTGGGCCCTGGGGACAGTCTTGGAAAAATTAACCATGTGGGTATTTTCTACAAGGTTTAAGTCGCTCAGAGCAGCTTCAAGATCAGTGAAGATAGCGGGCCACCAGTACGCTACGTCCAATGCTCGTTTCCTAAGAATTCCCCTCCTCCCCCAGCTGCTCATTCTCACTGCACTGATTATGCAGAAATTAAAAAAAAGTGCCCATGGGTGTGTGTGCCTAGGGGCGTGTGAAGTGCCCCCTCCCCCGGCACTGTGCTCGTCTAGATTCAAAGTAACTTAAGTTCAGAACCATGTGCCTGACACTTAAAATCACCCAAACTGTTTCTGAGGACAGGTATTCCTGCCTTCAGAGAGAAATTCAATGACCTGTGCAAGACCCCGGAGCCAGCCCGCAGGGAGCAGACATCTGGATGCAGGTTGTCTCTTACTTTCCTAGAGTGAGAATAAAGTACTTAAAAGCTTATTCAGTAACCTCACCCGTAGACCTTTCAGTGTTATCTTTGCTGTGAATGAAGCAGAGCTACATACACGTGAGAATGTTTACTATCTTTGTAAACTGCATACTTTTTTCACCTTTAAAATACACCCTCTTCATATCTATTAAGATAGGAGAATGTTGAGAGAATGATCCCAGTATTCTATTTAAATCAGAAGGAATCACATCAGAGTTTTTATTTAGTTTCTTTAGAGGTAAATGAGGTTTACTGTGTAACTACAAACTAGCTTAAGTACACTAGTTACCATCTTTTCAGAAAATAATAGTTATGTCAAATCACCTGTTACAGCTGATGTTAAGAGCAATATAATCACTAATAATTTTGATTACCATCTATGGTGTCTATCAGCAATAAAGGGGAGTAGTCTTTGTTGCCTATTATCAGGAGTGTTCAGTTACTGTTCACCAAAACTGATTCCTCAATATGCATTTTTACATTAACTGTGATGCATACTTAGGATGCCTGGAATTTTAAAGTAATCACATTAAATTTCACAAGGAAATCAGGGTTCAAGGAATTAGGAACTTTTGACCTGATACAGTATTTAAGGAAAAAAAACTTTATCAAGAAGTTAGAAGTTAGTATAACTCTTAAGTATCACAATTTAGTACACGGATATCTGTGACTGGTCACCTAACTTCCGTCAGTTAAAATGATTCTTTTTTGCAGGTAAGGCAATTTAGTTAATACTACCTTTTCATAATATTCAGGACTTTATTTTTAAAAAACAGTAGTCAATTCCTCCACTCCGAAGCAGCCTGCATCTCTTGTTCCCAACATCTGAAGTGTGCCGAATCAAACAGCGTCAATCAGACTCCAAGGAGTGTCTCGGCAAAATGTCACTTAGTTATGTCCTATTCTCTCGTAGATGAACAAGTCAACTGAACAGCTGCAAGTGGGCTTCCTAGTGTCACAACGTCCTGTTTTTCTTAATGTAGTGTCCAGAGAGAAATACCTAACATTTGCTCCAATATGACTTTTCAAAAAATGAGAGCTGAAAGGGGCACCTGGGTGGCTCAAAGCGTCTGCCTTCGGCTCAGTTCATGATCTTGGGGTCCTGGGATTGAGCCCCACATCGGGCTCCCTGCTCAGCAGGGGAGTCTGCTTCTCCCTCTCCTGCCTCTCCCCCCACTTCTGCTCTCTCTTGCTCTGTCAAATAAATAAATAAAATCTTTGGGGAAAAAAAAATGAGAGCTGATGAAAGATTTTCCTTCACGTAAGACTCTCTGCATTCACTGTCCATAATAGTTTTTTCCATACCTTTTTTTTTTTAAAGATTTTATTTATTTATGTGACAGAGAGACAGCCAGCGAGAGAGGGAACACAGCAGGGGGAGGAGAGGAAGAAGCAGGCTCCTAGCGGAGGAGCCCGATGTGGGACTCGATCCCAGAACACCGGGATCACGCCCTGAACCCAAGGCAGACGCTTAATGACTGCGCTACCCAGGCGCCCCTTTCCATACCTTTTAAACTGGGATTCTAAGAAAAATTTTCTTAAGGTTTCACATTATATAAAGGTATCAGACAACAAATACCAGAGATCTGAAATTGATTTAGATATGCCTGAAATACAAGATTCAGTACAGCTGGAAATTCTACAGAAATGTATTTTCTACTGAACGAATTTTAGTACTAAATGTATCAATAATGCCACAAAATTGTTTGTATTGTTATGTGAGAATCAAACTTTTTTTTTTTTTTTAAAGATTTTATTTATTTATTCGACAGAGATAGAGACAGCCAGCGAGAGAGGGAACACAAGCTGGGGGAGTGGGAGAGGAAGAAGCAGGCTCATAGCGGAAGAGCCTGATGTGGGGCTCGATCCCGGATCGCCGGGATCACGCCCTGAGCCGAAGGCAGACGCTTAACCGCTGTGCCACCCAGGCGCCCCGAGAATCAAACTTCTATGGATTGATTTATATTGGTGGGAATCATGACAGATGGGGAATTATATTACAAGACCCCCGGCGGATGCCTGAAACCAAAAAAAGTACTGAGCCCCACGTATACTATGTTTTTTTCCTGTATGTACATGATTTATATGACATGACAAAGTTCGATTTATAAATTAGGCACAGTAAGAGATTAAGAACAATAATTAATAATAAAATAGAATAACAATAAACTGTAATAAAGGTTATGTGAATATGGTTTCTCTCTCAAGCTATCTTACTATACTGGACTCACCCTCTTTCCTCTTGTGGGATCCTCATGTGAGATGACAAAATGCCCAAACGATGAGATCAAGTGAGGTGAATGCTGTAGGCATCGTGAGAGCGTTAGGTTACTACTGACCTTCTGACCATAGTGAGAAGGGGAATCATCTGCTTCTGGACCTTGGTTGCCGGTGGAAAGGGAACCCTTGGATAAGGGAGGGCCTACCGTACCGAACAGCGGAAGCGCACCGCTTGTGTGAGTGAGTGAGAATGGTACACAGGTGCTTTGAGTAAGCACACCATAGCAGGGAAGAAAACGGTTATAGTGTCAGAAAAGTCCTCTTCTCTCTTGGAAAATTCTCATTACGTGAACCCATCCTAGCTAACACTATCTTCAGGAAGGGAAGCAAAGCTCCTACCAGTGTTATTTCTGCCTCCGCACAATCATAAAACCATATGCAATATATCTTAACCTAATCATCCTGCTTTCCACAAGACTCACTTTGTTTCTATCTGCTCCTACTTCCCTTTCTTTAAAATTGTAGTTGATACGCAATATCCTGATAGTTTTAGGTGTGTGACATAGTGAATTGACAATTATATACATTACAAAATGCTCACCACAGTAAGTCTAGTTACCATCTGTCATGTCACTACAATGTTATTACAATATTATTGACTATATTCCTTATGCTAATCTCTTTCTACAGTCCTTATTTCTTTTTAAAAAGAGTTTAAATGGATTCTCATATGGAATAAGGCACAAATAAAACAGATCTTTTTTTAAACCAAAGAACACTTGCTCTGATGGGAAAGGAAAATGTGACCAAAAAAGTTTGAAAAAGGAAAAGATAAAGCTTGCAATGCAACATGCCCCTTTCCCATTTGGTTATTTCTAATCTTCTATATGTGGGCCTTGAACTCAGGACCTTGAGATCAAGACCTGAGCTGAGATCAAGACTGGGACGCTTAACCGACTGAACCACCCAGGCGTCTCAAACCCTCTGTACTTTTAAAACACTATATTTTTAGGGAAATGCAAAGTGTAGCTTACATCAATGTAACATGGTTCTCTTCGCCATCTTCTTCACCAATAGAGCTGGCCAGTACGGAGATATTACTTGCAAAGACATAAATATTACCAAAGGTCCCACCTTGGCATATTTATCTAAGTAATCAATCTGTGCAGTTTGTAATTAGAACAAAACAAACCACAACCCCACTACAAAATCCCACATTAACAGGAACAAGCAAAACAAACACCTTAAACTGATAAAGGCATACTCCATTATATTCTTTAAGTATTAAACTGGTATTAAAAAGGTAGGAAAACCATTTACATTTATATTTTAATGTAGGATAATAAAAGCCAAATTACAGACAACCATTGAAGTTTTGTTTTTTTTTCTTTTTTAAAATTCTAGGATACATGTACTGGAAAACAAAACAAAACAAAACAAGAACACCAGCTCAGGGACTTTTTTCCTGAACAAACAACATCACAGTTTTTCTCATGATAGGCGCCTAAGCCGCTAAGTCTCATCTGTCACACAGGACACTGAATGGTGACAATCTCTCACATTTGTTAAGTGGTCAATATTGAGCATCTTCACTTCTGGGTAAGAGAAAAAGCATTTTGGTCCATTAATTCACCTACTCGCTCCTGGAGGACGTTCACCAACTCTGCGATAACGAAGACGTGAGTGTCATCGATGTCTTGAATGATGAACTTCTTCCCTAAGGCATTTGATTCATCCAAGTACAGCAGGAACTGCTTCATGGCAGGGTCACTGCAGCGAGAAACATACGATAACGACATACTGTGTCGTCAAATTACACCTGAGCAATTAGAATCGGGCATGCAGAATTTTTAGGGTAACTTTAAAAGTTCCAAACTTAACTCAATCCCTCACTCCTTCTGTCTCAAGCATTAATGATTTGTAGACATAGCTTCATTTTAGAACTTTTCCTTTAAGTTTTAGAGAAAGAGGCCAATGATAAGATTTTAAGAGAGTAATTTGTCACTGACAAGTGAAAAAGTAATGTTCAGAGCTTTGTAGTTAATAGGGCCTAGAATCACAGCTCCCTTAACTGATTTAAAAAAGGAATTTCCTTACTTGTCCATGACCATTAAAGAAGCCTATAGATTTTCACTATGTTGCCAGTGGAAAACTAATTTACAAAACCAGTTAAGCAGTCACTGTGATAACGCAGGGTGTATAGCAAAAGTCAGCTCTGGATTCAATCCCAGCTTTATCACTTGCTTGTGTGGCCTTAATATGTACTTAATCTGCACCGCTACAAAATGAGCCTACATAACAGAAGTGTTACAAAAACTAAAGGAGAATAATGTCAAGCATAGTGTTTGGCTTGCAGTGCTTCTCAAGTTTTTCTTCCTTGAAATTCTGAACTTTGTAAGTTTGAACTATCACTCAGAATCTTTAAAGGAAATCTTACCAAAATCTTCTTGAGAATACTGAACTCAAAGAAGAGATACAAATTTAATTCTATTTATTTGTGATTTTTAGTTTGGAATGAATAGAGTAAGTCACAAGGAAAAGAGGGATACGATTTCTAGGATTTACATGGGGCACCCGGGTGGGTCAGTTGGTTAAATTCCAACTCTTGATTTCAGCTCCCCTTCGCCCTCTATCCCTCCCCCCAACGCCCCCAATAAATAATCTAAAAAAAAAAAAAGACCCCAATTTCTGGGATTTACCAAGAGATATCTGTCATAAAAACCCTGAATCACAACAAAGGACACTCTTTAGACCTAAAATAATGTACAATGTGTTTAGCAAAAGATGAATATAAAAATGTCAATTAGCATGGTTTTTAAAAAATCGAGAACATATGACTTTACAAAATCTTATTGTTTCTTGAGGAATGACAACGTCAATCACAAAGATGACTGAATTCAAAAGAGGTCAGTGTAATTTCCTGAAAACATTAAAAACAAGTTTTACTTCTTTCAAGTACAAATTGGGTGTAAGTGAAGCTAACAAAGGTAAAGGTTTTATTTCAATTACTAAGTGAGTATGGTTCATGGTCTATTAACTATTAATAAAGTTAAGTCCTCCTGAAAAGATGATTTTCCTAATTATTTTCAGTAACTTACCATTACAATTTTATTAACAATTTACCATACCATAAAATGACGCAAATAAATAAATAGGTCTGCCCACATCAGAACTGACACAAATTTTAAATTTAGCTTCTAGTATGCCTGTCATCTTACACCTAGGTTCAGAACACTTAGGTTATGCTTGTCCACTTAGGTTTGGCAAAATTCAGTCATATTCTATGGCTGCAGTATTAAAATGACCACTCTAATGTGCAGAATTGGTTGGTTCAGAAGTAAATTTGCTACTGTAAGCTCTTTCAATAAATATTTACTGAGCACCTGTCATGTGCTAGGCACTACTCTGTTCCTGGATATTCAGCAGTGAACAATTCAGAACCCTCCCTGTTTTGGAGCTTACATTCTACTGGTAGCACTATGATACACACACACACACACACACACACACACACACACACACAGTGGGCAAGTAGGGTGAGAAATGGCAGTGATGAAAGTGATAGGATCTTGTAAGTTTAGACAGGGGAGACAGGGAAGGGCTACCAAGCAGTGACATCTGAACAAACAGGAGGAGGCAGTAAGCAAGGCAGTGTGGTGACTCAGGCAAGAGCATCCCAGGCAGAGTGAACGGTAAGGCCATGGAGGCTGGAGAGGGGCGACTAAGAAGGACACGAGTGGGAGATAAAGTCAGAAAGTTAGTTATAGCTAGGCCAGATCACATAGGGCCTTGGAGGTGATTTTAAGCAATTTCGGCTTTTACTGAGTGACATGATTTAACTTACAAACGGACTTCAATTTTAAACGTAAGGATCATACTGCTTGCAGGGTTGAGAAAAGACTGGAGGGTAGTGGAGGCAAGGGCAGAAACAGGGAGACTGATTAGAAGGAGACTGTAGTAACCCAGGCAAGCGACGATAATGGTTTGGACCTATGTGGTAACAGTGAGACGGTAAGTGTTTGGATTCTAGACACACACTGGATGTAAATCCAACATAATTTTGCTGAGACTAGACTCCAACTTTGAAGGAGAAGAATTAAGGAGACTCCCAACATTTTCGGTCAGAGCAAATGAAAAAGTGGAGTTGCCTTTTACTGAGATGAGAAGGAAGTAGGAAGAACAGGTTTGCTGGGAAGATCAAGAGTTGGGTTTGAGGCATGTTACATGTGAGATGCCTACCGGCACCCAAGTGAAGAAACTGAGTAGGAAAGTGGATATGCAATACTGACTTCAGCAGCAAAGTCCAGACTGAAGAGAAAAAGTCAGTCATCAAGCCCTGACGAGGGAGTGAACATAGCTACAGAGAAGAGACCAAGGACCAAGCCTCAGACTCCCCAGGATCAGAGGTTAGGAAGAAAGGACAAATGAGCGAAGCAGATTATAAAGCAGTGACCACTGAGGTAGGAAGGAAACCCTGAGTCCTGGAAGGTAAGTGAACAAAGGACGTTCAGGAAGAGGAAGCGATCCTTAGCACCAGGTGCTGGTTAACAGATGCGGTAAGATAAGGACGGAGACCTCAGGGCCAGGAATCACGTATGTGTTTTTTTTTTTTTTAAAGATTTTATTTATTTATTCGACAGAGATAGAAACAGCCAGCGAGAGAGGGAACACAAGCAGGGGGAGTGGGAGAGGAAGAAGCAGGCTCATAGTGGAAGAGCCTGATGTGGGGCTCGATCCCATAACGCCGGGATCACGCCCTGAGCCGAAGGCAGATGCTTAACCGCTGTGCCACCCAGGCGTCCCCACATATGTGTTTTGAATCAGCCTGTTGGTGTTTTCAAAATTTTTGACATTTGCACACTATCCTTGCTCATTTAGCCATCTCTTGTAACACCTGAGCTACATATTATTTATTATTTTTCTTTAAATTGCCTTTAAACCAACTTTTAAGCTTAACTTCACCTGGTATGAATCACCAGTCACCCTAATGTGTTTCTATCCTCAAATAAAGTAAACTGGTCATATAAAAACAATTTTTGGTTCTCCCCCTCCTTTTTGTGCTCTACGACAAACCATCCTGAACACCAGCGCCATTCCCCAGGCCTGGGGAAACACTGCTAACTGACAAATGAGATATTAGAAAGTGACTGGCTGGTGAGACACTGAAGCAACTACTTCCCTTATTAATCGCCTCAGTGCAACTTTTTGAAAGGAAACAGCAATCTGAGACTGAACTGTGAGCATGTACCTGAAATATAACTTAGAATGATTCAAAAGGACAAAGTTTAGGAGACTTTTATTATGAAACACTGAGGAAACTGGAATATCTTGCCTGAATACAGGGCTATTTATCCCACTTCTTCATGAAGAGAGTCTATGGGAGAACTTGCTGCTAAGAAAGAAAAACAAAACCAAGTGCCCACAGACATCCTTGGTTAAAGTCCTGCAATCAGGACTAGTGAGCAAGGAAAAAAATGTCTTTGACCTGGAGATGAGAAGGTAGACATCAATCAACTCCTTCCTTCATAACCTGAGTATAACTCCTATAAAACATGACTCTAAAAAACTATTACACCACAAAGGCTCTACTAGGATGACGTCTTTAGCGGTAGAACAGACCACACACTTCACTGGTCACCTGCACAAAAATGTCAGCACTGTCCGTCTCAGGAGAATGATAATCTTGGCTCGGTCAATGGTAAACTATCTTTCCTGCTAATAATTAGCTAACAGGTGTAATTACTTAAAAATCTTAAAAGTATTTCTCCAAATTCTGTATGTCCTGAGAACAGAATGTTTTAGAAAACTGTTATTGAACATGAAATGGCTTTGTTTGCTTAAGTTTATTTCCTTCTTATAAGCACCTTCCAAAGCGTTTTTGGAATAAGTGTATTGTCCAGCTTGAGATACAGGTATCTTTACTAGGGTCCAGCATATTCTAGGTGCTCGATAAATACTTGCAATGAGTAGGGTCTTTTTTTTTTTTTTTTTAAGATTTTATTTATTTATTTGACAGAGAGAGAGACAGCCAGCGAGAGAGGGAACACAAGCAGGGGGAGTGGGAGAGGAAGAAGCAGGCTCCCAGCGGAGGAGCCGGATGCAGGCTGGATCCCAGGACTCTGGGATCACGCCCTGAGCCAAAGGCAGACACTTAACGACTGAGCCACCCAGGCGCCCCCAACGAGTAGGGTCTTAAGAGAAAGACTGAGCTAACCAGAATAACAGTCCCAAGTTCCCAAAATGGCATACAATAGGTTTATTGTTAAAAAGACATGACGCTAAAAAAAAGTACTGGACTCAGCCTAACTCCGAGCCCCAACTCAATCAACCAAAATATGGTACAAAAAATCACTAAACCTCTCCATGTCTTAGGGTCCTAGGTAGTAACATGGAGACAGTGCTACTTATATTGCAGGGTTGCTGGATTTGAGAATACATCTAAAAACACTTTGCTCATAGTAGATACTCATATGAAGAGCAATTAAAATGCCAAGAGTTTTTGGGTGTGTGGGAGGATATAGGTAGAAAGGTTCAAATTACCTACTTCTATCCCTATTAAAGGATTTGCTATTACAAAAATATTTTTCTTATTACTAGCCTGTGTATATGATATTCTAAGAATATGCACACACACATTCTTTTTAAAAACTTAACACAATAAAGGGGCGCCTGGGTGGCTCAGTCGGTTAAGTGTCTGCCCTCGGCTCAGGTCATGATCCCCGGGTCCTGAGATGGAGCCCTACATCGGGCTCCTTGCTCAGCAGGGAGCCTGCTTCTCCCTCTCCCTCTGTCTGCTACTCCCCGTTTGTGCTCTCTGTCAAATAAATAAATCTTAAAAAGGAAAAATAAAACCTTAACATTTGCTTAGTTTTGTGTTAGACAGTCTATATCAGGCTTAGTAGCTTGGGCTCTGAAGCCAGAATACTATGGTTTAAAATCTCACCTTAGCAGGTGTGTAACCGTGAGCAATTAATTTCTCTGGGCCTAAGTTTATGCATCTATAAAATGGGGAAAAGAGTACCTATATCTGGGGCACCTGGGTGGCTCAGTCCGTTGGTTGAAAGTCTGCCTTTGGCTCACATCATGGTCTGGGGTTCTGGGATGGAGCCCTGCATCGGGCTCCCTGCTCAATGGGGAGTCTGCTTTTCCCTCTGCTCTTCCCCCCTGCTTGTGCTTGGTCACATGTGCGCTCTCTCTCTGAAATGAATACAATCTTAAAAAAAACCCAAAAAACCAAAAAACCTGTATTTCATAGGGTTGTTCTGAGAACCGAATATTGCCAAATGCTTAATATGATATCTGGTAAACGCTCAGTGTCATTTCATGAAGGCATTCAGACCTTCTTATTTACCATTGTATTACACAATGTCATTGGCCCATATCACTTAAAATGTTTTCAAATACTTTAATAGCTACATTATTTGATTATAAAAATGTCACAAACAATGCTTAATTTAGTGATTCAGCATTTCCACATTTCCATTCAACACCGGGTGCTCATCACCATAGGTGCACTCCTTACTCCCCATCATCATCAGTTTGTTCTCTATAATTAAGAGTCTATTTCTTGATTTGTCTCGCATTTTTCCCCTTTGCTTGTTTTGTTTCTTAAATTTCACATTAGTGAAATCACATGGTATTTGACTTTCTCCGACCAACTTATTTCACTTAGCATTATATTCTCTAGCTCCACCATCAACACTCTGTTTTATTAGCACAATTACCTACATTTTTTAAAAGATTTATTTATTTGATAGAGAGAGAGCGCGCGTGCCTGTGCACCAGTGCACTCGGCGGTGGGGGTGGGGGTGGGGGTGGTGGTGGTGGTGGTGGAGGGGGGAGCCACAGGGAGAGAATCAGAGAATCTCAAGCAGACTCCCTGCTACACGGGGAAACCCGACACAGTGGGGCTTGATCTCACAACCTTGAAATCATAACTTGAGCTGAAATCAAGAGTCGGATGTGTAAATGCCTGAACTACCCAGGCGCCCCTCAATCTACTACATTTTATCTGCAGTTCTGATCACCTCCTTAGGGTCACTTGTGTTCAACTGTATAAAAGCTCAAAAAACCTATTACAAATTGCCTTCTAGATCAGCTGTTTAAGACTGCACCTCTATCATTCTATCGGTAGCTCAGTGAGAGCCTGCTTTTTAAAAACTAAGACTGGAAGATAATAGTCACTTCGTTCAAGGGCTATTTTGATGTAACTTGCCAAAAAGGAGGTCTGGCATACAAACGTTTTTTGTACTGAAACTTGAATCCAAGTTATCAGAATCTGTTCTTACCTCCACTATTATTACTGGGGTAACAACTCTAAAGGAACATTAATAACCTGAATTTATGCTGAGATTACATTTCTTGACTCAATTCTGTTGACGAAATCCATTCAGTATACAAATATTTACTAAGTACCTCCTATACATATTTTAGACACTGTTCTGGGTGGCCAGGAAACTTCAGTGAATATGGCCCTTCTAACAAGCAGAGGCTCACAAGATATATATAAATGCTGTGAAAGAACAGAACAATGGTAAGACTGCTTTTGTCTTAGTTCTTATTTGCGTCCCATATACAATATAGGTTTATAAGCCAACGCTGTAAGGGTAAGGCTGGTCTAATAATATGTTTCTCCAGATTCTTTGCTATTATGTTGTAAACTGGCTGGAATTTGCACCTCTGCAACAAGTCTTCCTGGCTGAAGCACTTGCCAACCAAGTGGGATAACTGTCACACCACAGATGTGCTCTCGCACCTGCAGCTGGACAGGCACTGGTTGGGCATATGCTGCTTGCTTCGATATTGCTGTGCTTGGGAAAACACTTAGTGCGAGGCTGGCAGTTGACAGTTGTGGATCCCAACAAAGAGGAAGTTTTCACCAATCTCATTCTGATATAAAAACACAAATTTATAGGGGCGCCTGGGTGGCTCAGTCATTAAGCGTCTGCCTTCGGCTCAGGGCGTGATCCCAGCGTTCTGGGATCGAGCCCCACATCAGGCTCCTCCACTGGGAGCCTGCTTCTTCCTCTCCCGCTCCCCCTGCTTGTGTTCCCTCTCTCGCTGGCTGTCTCTCTCTGTCAAATAAATAAATAAAATCTTTTAAAAAACACACACACAAATTTATAAACAAGAGAATTTCAATTTAGCTTTAGATTTGGATATTTGATAAGCCTTGCGAGGAAAGCATCTTCTTCTATCCCAGTACCTTGACTTTTCCAATTCACTGATAGTGGGGTGTAAATGGCCACTATTATAATCTGATTTATATGCTTCTTTACTATAGACTCCAAATTATTAAAGGAACTGACAAGACACGGAATTTAAATATGGCAGTAAGTTAAGCCATCCTAAGACAGGCGGTAAAGTCAGACTCCCTTCTTGAATGAGGATACTCACGCCTGATAAGTACTTTGCTGGCCGCCTGGACAGAATGTGTGGAACAGCACTACCTGTGCTATGACAGATGACCTTGTATGGTGATGTGGCTGGAATTCAGAGAGAAAATCACTGGAATAATGGAAGTACTTTTAGGAGATTCTTGAGTGGTTTGCCTACGAACTCCAGACCTATCAAATTCTGGACTCCAGTACACCTAAATGCTCCACGTAATCTATGGGGATTATGAAGTAAAAAATATAATGATACTATGTTATTAAGAATTTTCTCTGGCATCAAATACAGACATGAGGGAAACTGAAGGACTTTTCCAGTTACCATCCCAACATGTACATCTGACTGTGGAGTACCCATCAGCCCTGACCACGCCATTTATAAATCTGTTATTTCATAGGCCTGAAATCTTTTTGGAAGATTTAATCTTTGGGAAGACAGTTACCCTTTCAAAATATTGTGCAGGCTACACTTTAGAATTCACCTTGAAGGAAAAAATTAAAGTTTTGCAAGGGCAGTGTCCATCTACAAAATAAAATTTTAGTGGTCCTGGTGCAAAACAATTCTCCACAGGAAAACTGATTATCAAACTTAAGCCAATTAAGTGCTTCCCAAACTTTAAATGCTTAACAAGTTCCTTTGCATACACAATTTTGATTTAGGAGATTTAGGGTGAGGTCTCAGACTTTGCACTTCCAACAAGTTCCAGATGATATTGTTGCTGCTATTCTGGGGATTACACAAAAGAGCTAAGTGACAGAGGGCCATTAAAGCCCAGGTTTTCAGAGGTTTGATTACGTGACAGCAAATCAGGCGGACAGCTCAGCCAATCAGGAAAGAAAACTAACACCTCAGCTCCTCTTACAAATCTGTATTCTGTCCTCAAGGCTATACTGAAAGCCTACCACTAAGATTTTAATGTGTCTCCTAGAGTTCCGCTCTTTAAAGTGCAGTCCAGCCATATTTTTTCAAATTATAGATTTAACACAATCTCAATCATCATGCCAAAAGGATTATTTTAGAAACAGACTAAATTATTCTAAGGTTATTCTTGAATAGACAATAATGACAAAGAAAATGGATGTGGGACAGGATTACGGAAAGTACAAGGAGAGTGAAACAATGTGATAAAAGAGATATTATCTATCATTAGAGAAAGGAATAAATTCTGTGAAACAACTGTTCAGCTAAAACAAAACAAAACAAAACAAATGGCATGAATTCAGATCTTTACCTAATATGCTCCTCCTAGTAGAGTCTAGATAAATAAAACTTTACACATCAACAAAAACTAAAATACAAAAATCTTACAAGAGAGAAGATGTATTAAATCCAGAGGTGAAGATCAAACCTAGAATCTGAAGAAACAAAAGGGGGAAGACTGATAGCTGACACAATGTATCCTCTGTGTTAAAAAAAATAATAGCACTGAAAGACCAACCAGAAAAATGTTTCTATTCATTAATATATGACAACATTTTAAGAAAAATAAAATACAAAAATTAGCCTAAAAGTCTTTTCCAAAAGAAAACAACACATCGTGTTTAGGACTTATGGGATCTAGATCCCTTCCTCTCACTTTCCCAAGTGAATACTTTTCTAAGCAGTTTATTAATTTCTTTTAAAAGATTTTATTTATTCATTTGAGAGAGAAAGAGCACAAGTGGGGAAGAGGTGCAGAGGGAGAGGGAGAAGCAGACTCCCTGCTGGGCAGGGAGCCTGATGTGGGGCTCGATCCCAGGACCCTGAGATCATGACCTGAGCTGAAGGCAGACGCTTAACTGACTGAGCCACGCAGGCGCCCCTCTAAGCAGTTCATTCTTATCAACACGCATTCTAGTCTCTCACATTAAAACCAAAATAACAAGACCCAGAGTCCTTTACCATATCCTTCTTTAGCTATCAACCCATTTCTCCATTCCTTTGCTCATTAATACAACAAAACTTCTCCAAAGAGCCTCCCTACTTCCTCACCTTCCTTTCCAAAGTATTCCAATCTGACATCTATCCCACCTCTCCACTAAAACAGCTCTCATTAAAAAAAAAAAAAAAAAAAAAAAAAAAATTGCTGACTTCCAGTGCGTCTTCACCTTATTCCATGTCTCATCACCACTGGACATGGCCCACTCACCCTCATGAAACATTCCCTCTCAGCTTCCCTCCTACGTCACTGGCTCTCGGCTCTTTTTGTCTTTGTTGTGTCTCTATTCAAACATTAAATCTGCACTGCTCGCCACTGAGCACTTGAAATGTGGCCAGCCTGTGAGACGGGCTGTGAAAGTAAACTCCACACTGGATTTTGAAGCTGTGGTATGAAAAACGACTTAGCAAAATTTTGAAATCTTAGTAAGAACTTTGAAGATTTAGAACATGTTGAAATATTTTGGGCACACTGGGTCATATAAAACATACTAATTGTACCTGCTTCAATTTACTCTTAATGTGGCTAATAGATTTAAGACTACATATGTGGCTCACATTATATTTCCATAGGACAATGCTGTTCCAATGCCAGAAGTATCCCACGGTTTGGTTTTTATTCTCCCCAGCCCTGCCATCACAAGCAAGTGGAGACTGAGCAAGAACTGGTCCAGTAGTTCAGGTTTTCAGACTGTGTGATAATAAAGCCCTATGTAGCTTGCTTTGAGAAATTCAATGCTGCCCCTTAAGGTTTCCAGCTTCTCCTATGAAATGTGTGCCTAGTTTAGGAAACCGGCTCTTGATTTTCTTACTCTTTTTCAAGAGCACAGTTTGTGGTGGTGAAGACATAGGGAGGCCCTAAAATTCTAGTCAATCCCTAATGGAGGACAATAGAAACACTGTTCCTCTAAAGAACGTTATCTAAAAACTACACTGTCCCTGACCAAAACGTGCTGGAAATATGCCAGTTACATCAACTGGACTGAGACACTGAAATTTGGCACCAGGGGAGCACCTGAGTGGCTCAGTCGGTTAAGCGTCTGCCTCCGGCTTGGGTCATAATCCCAGAGTGCTTCTCCCCCTTCCTCTGCCTGTGCTGTATCAAATGAAAAAATAAAAACTTAAAAAAAAAAAGAAAAGAAAAGAAAAGAAATTTGGCACCAGGAAGAAGCGCAGCAACAAAATCTGTTCCACTTGTTATATAAGGAAAATGAAGTTGAGAAAGCTGAAGGACTTGATTCATCTAGATCTTAAAAGAAAATGAAAACATGGATTCTAGAGGAGGTACACATACATCAAGATTCAATATGGAGATTTAAATTTCATTAAGTATCAAAACTACTAACCATTCTATTAGCACTCCTTTCAAGACGTTGACCATCTTTTCCCAGTCAGAAGATGCAGATGACCTTTAAAATGCTAATAAAAGAGGTAAGGTGACAATAAATTAAAAAACATCAACTTTTTCAATATACTTTGGAGATTTGCTTCTTGAAATGAGGCAAAATATTAAATGTCACATTAAACATTTAAGTCTATAAAAAACAGGGCTAACATTAAAAAAATAGACATTTTTATTTTTAAAATTAAAATGAGTCTATTGGAATATTAATGCAGAAATCTTACTTGCAAATGCTACCCAAGTCAATTCTAATGAAAGCAAGCAACCTGCCCAATCCAAGTTTAGAACAAGAGTCACAAGATTTCTAGTCCCACCCAGCATAATGATAAAAGATAAGATTCTGGGAGGCAGAAATCACAGAACAGTAGCTGTGAAAAGGATGGTGAGGCCGACTATCTCATTTCACAGATGAGATAGAAAAGACTGGCTCCGGGGCAAAAAAAAAAAAAAAAAAAAAAAAAAAGAGAGAGAGAAGCCAGGTCTCCAGATCTCGTGTTCTTTTACCACATAAATCAGGTTTCCCAATGATCTGCCCAAGGAGGAAAATATCCCACGCACCGACGCCAACTTAATCCTTAAACTTCTACATCTGGGCGCGAGCCATTATCTCCCGCAATGAAATTCACGGTTCAATTACTGCGGGACAGCTTCCAAGCCTCTTCAGGAAGGGCCCCGAGAGGTGCGGGGCACCGCCCTGTACCCCAGCACCTGGAAGACAGGTTTCTAGGTCTTTTCTTCCCCTGCCTCCTTTCCTCGGGAGCCCTCGGTTTTCCACGTACCCCACTTTCCCCTCTCGCTGGCAGAGCCCGCACCACGTACCTCAAACCTCGGAACCACCAGCCCTTGGGCCTTGCCAAGCTTTCCTGCGCCGGCTACGTCATCGGTCGGCGACGCTCTTGTGGGTGGGGCGCGCCGGAGGCAGGCGGAGCGGGAGCTGGGCTGAGGGGGCGGAGCGGGGCGCGACGGGGGCGGTATCACGTGCCGCCGGGAGCCGGCCGGAGGGCTCAGGCTGGGAACGGCCGAGAAAGGGGTGCTCCAATGCCAATTGGGTCGGCAGTGAGCGACTGAGGGCTGGCGGAGTCCGCGTGCCGGTAGGTAGGAAGGGGAACCCGGGCTCGTGGGGGCGGGCGAGGGCGTCGGCGAAGCCGGCACTGCGGGGAGTGGGGAGGACGGCGCGGGGGCGCGGCCCCTGACACACCGGCTGACCCGCCGACCCCTAGCCGGGAGTGAGGGCCTCTCGGAGCCTGGGCCGCCCGACTCTTCTTTCCCTGTCACTGCCCATCTCTGGTTCCTCTCTGAGGCCCCCAGAGCACCTGCCGGTACCGTCAGCCTCCCACTGGGTAGTCACGGAAAGATGATGAGAAGGAGTAAGAAACAGTCTCATTCAGATCGGAACCTGCCAGATCACAGCTTCTAGCTGTGACCTGAGAGGGTGCATAGATCGAATGCTAATAGATTTTTAAGCCCCGAACGGTCATTGTAAGACCCCAGAGGGTTCTAAAATTAATCCTTTCCCCACATTTTGATGTGTGTCTGATAGACTTCTCTCTTTAGTTATTTTTACCAGTGGAGGTATGAGACTCTTGCTTTGGTCCCTTAGGTTAAATTGTAGTTCCCAATTAAGCTAATGCTGCTGCACATTACTACTTCATGGGTTTATGTGATTTATAAACCCAGCTCTTATATTCATTTCCCTCTTTTTAGCCCTCAGAGTTTTTCCTCTTTTTGGTTTCCGTATTGCTGGTTCTGCGTTCGCCCTAGGTATGGTTCTTACAAAGTGTCTTTATTTAATTAAAAATTTTTTTTGCATTTTTTTTTAATTTTTAAAAATTTGTATTCAGGTATGACATAGAATGTAAGATTAGTTTCAGGTGTGCAATATAAAGATTCAGCAATTCTGCATTACTCAGTGCTCATCGCTGTTAAGTGTACTCTTAATTCTCTTCACCTGTTTCACACATCTGCCCATCCACCTTCTCTCTGGCAACCACCAGTTCTCTATATTTAAAAGTCTGTCTCTTTTTTCTGTGTTTCTTAAATTCCACATATGAGTGAAATCTTATGGTATTTGTCTGACTTATTTCACTTAACATTGTAATCTCTAGATCCATCATGTTGCAAATGGTAAGATTCCATTCTTTTTTAAGGCTGAGCAATAGTCCATTGCATATATAGATCACACTTGCTTTATCTATGCACTAATGGATGGACATGTGGGCTGCTTCCGTATCTTGGCTATGGTAAATAATGCTGCAATAAACATAAGGGTGCTTATATCTTTCTGAATTAATGTTTTCATTTACTTTGGGTAAATACCCAGTAATGGAAGTACTAGATCATATGGTAATTCTGTAATTTTTTGAGGAACTTCTATACTGTTTTCCACAGTGGCTGCACCAGCTTGCATTCCCACCAACAGTGCAAAAGAAAACAAGGGTTTCTTTTTTTCCACATCCTTGTCAGCACTTGTTATTTCCAAGTATCTCCCCCCCCCCATTTTGCATGCATACTTCTCCTTGACCATCTCATTGATCATCCGCTCTTGTGCCCAGGTGCTGGCCTGAGGCCTACACATTAATCACCTGTGAGTAATCAAAGCACCTCTTCTCAGACTGAGATAGGTCTTACCTTTCACCATTACTTCAAAACCTGCTTTTCTTCCTGTGTTTCTCTGAATCATCCAGATTTAAAATCTCCATCCATTTATTTAGCAAACATTTTTGTGCACCTGGTATGTGCCAGGCGCTGTTCTAGACACTGGGAATACAATTAGGAACAGGCAACCAATTACAGTGGGGGGAGAAAGATAGCAAAATCAGTTAACGAGAAGGTAGATGGTGATGTAATAAAGAGTGATTGGAGAGGCTACTTTGTTTAGGGGTGTCAGAATGGTCTTCAGAGCCCCCAAATCATATAACTTAGGTAGGCTCTGGGGAGGAACCTGCAAAATAATTGCAGTATTTATCTGGAAAAGTAAACTAACATAAATAGCTAAAAAAAGTTTGAGGCAGAAGACTAATACTGTCAAAATATAAAACTACAGCATTTAAGACAGTGTGGTAGTAGTACAAGACAGAACAGTGGAACAGAATAAACATCCTGGACACAAAACAAAAGAAAAATGTGTGTATATGTGTAGGCATACATATACATGTATTTGTAAGGTAGAGACACAAATTATTGGGAATAGGAAGTAGTACTCAATAAATGGTGAAAAAAATGGTCTTCAGGAAGATTTCTGAATTAAAAAATAACTTCTATGTACCAGCAATAACTAACTAGAAATTTAAATGTAAAAAAAAGGTACTATTAGTACCAGTATTCAAAACCAAAGGTATCTAGAAATAGATCAAACCGAAGCTGTACAGTTCTCTAGGGAGAAAATTATAATGTTCTATTGAAACACGTAACAGAAGACCCAAGTAAATGAAGAGATACACCATATTCATGGGTGGGAAGACTCAGTATCATAAAGCTGTCAGTTTTCCTCAATTCTACAAGTTCAGTGCAATTCCAATTAAAATTGTACATGATTTTTCATGGAACTGGACATGCTGAACCTAAAATATATATGGAAAGGAAAAGGACTAAAAATCGGTAAATCAGTTTTGAAAAAAAAATAAAATGAAGTCCCTTCCTCCCAGATATCAAACTTAATATAAAGCTGTAATAATTAAGACTACTTAATTGTTAAGTGTTAATTGCTAGGATTGGTTCAGGGTTAGAAAAGTGGTCAGATGGAATAGAATGGAAAGCCTAGAAACACACCCACCTAAATATGGGAGCTTCGCATACCGATGAGTGGTATTCTAAAACAGGGGGAAGCATACCCTATTCACTAAATGATGTTGAAATACGTGGTATCCATATAGAATAAAGACTACATTAGATTCCTGTTACTCTGCATTCACAACAGTGGTTTCCAGATGGATTAAAGACTTCAGTGTGAACGACATCTATATAATATTAGAAAAATATATAGGAGGCTATATTGTTTCCGGGAAAGATTTTTTTTTCACCTAACATAAAATTTACCATTTTAGCCACTTTTAGGTGTATAGTTTGGTGGCATTTATGTTCTTGTGAAGCTACCACTACTGTCTGTCTCCAGAACTTTTTCATCTCTCTGGGAAGGATTTCTTAGGTTACAAAAAACACATTGAGGGTGCTTTTGCACTGTTCCAGGTCACAGATGGTGGTGATTTCAACTAGATGTGTAACGGTAAAGGTGAAGAAAGGTAGACGGATTTGGGATGTATGTAGATGGCAGAGAGCAGGAATTGTTTTGACAGTTGGTTTGAACAGGGTGAGGGGGGAAAAAAGGAATCAGAAGCAACATCTAGGTGTTGGGCTTGAGCTACAAGATAGATCAGTTATCATTTTTCACCAAAAACCGTTTGCCATTTAGTTGCAGTGGGGAGGATGAATGGAGGAAGACTTTAGGGAGAAAAAAAGTAAAGAGTTCTGATTTGGATAGTTAAGTTTGAAAGACCTGTTGGACATCCAAGTGGAAATGTTCCAGTAGCTGTTGGATAGATGAGTCTGGAAAGATTGTGGCTGAAGGTACAACTTCAGGATCACTGGCATATAGATAGTTAAAACTGTGATGTATTAGAGTTAGGTTTGGCTGCATTACGAAGAAAGTAGATGATAGTAATGGCTTAACTCTGCATATGATTCCATAGGTAGGCAGGCCGTAGCTGGTGTGGCAGCAGCTCCATGATCATTAGGGACTTGGGCTCCTCTTTCTTGCTGTTCTGCCTTCTTTAGCATGCTACCTCATGGTTGAGATGGCTGCTTTAATTCCAGCTGCCACCTGCTCATAGCAAGAAGGAAAACAGAAGGGTAAAGAAAGGCACATACTCTTTTAAGGATACTTCTCAGAAGTTGCATGTGACACATCCACTTAGAGCCCATTTTAATCAGTGGTAACACTTAAGTAGACAGAAAGATAAGTAATGTACTCTTTATTCAGTTATCTGTATGGCCAGCTACAATTCAGGTGTTTTATTAATAAGAATGAAGAGGAAATAATTTCAGTTTGGTTTCTTCTCCAACCAGGGCAATGAAGCTACCATTGTGAAAGCTTTGGTGACTTTCCTGTTGTGAAATTTAATGGAATTTTTGAGTATTTGTTTCACTTGGTACGCATAAGCTCTCCCTTTTTACTTTCTATGTCCTCAGAATTTCTCCTCTCTTCTCTACTTAAAATTAGTATTTCATATTTAATGCAATCACAATCATAATCCCAAAAGCTCTTTAAAAATAGAAATTGACAAGCTGACTTTAAAATTATATGAATACGCCAAAGACCTAGAATAGTCAATCTTGAAAAGGAAGAACAAAACCAGAAAATTTGTACTACCTAGCTTAGAGATTTATTATAGAGCTCTAGTAATGAAGACAGTTATGGTATTTATATAATAATAAACAAATAGATCAATGAAATGGAATAGAGTCCAGAGATATGCCCATACTTATATAGGCAATTGATTTTCAAACAAAGCACAAATCAGCTTAGTGAGGAAAGTAAAATGTTTTCAGCAAATAATTCTGGAACTATTAGATATCCATATGGGGGAAAAATGAATGCATTTCATCCAACACACAAAAATTAATTTGAGATGGATCAAAGACCTAAAAGTAAAAGGTAAAACAAACTTACAGGAGAATTTCTGTGACTTTGAGGTAGGCAGCAATATCTGAGACAGGACACAATGCAATAACAATAAAAGAAAAAATTTGATAAAAGAGACATTATGAAAATAAAACTGTTCATCAAAAGGTACCTTTAACAGTGAATAGATAAGTCACAGAAGAGATGATATTTGCAGTATATATGTACATATATCTGATGAAGAATTTGTTTCCAGAATAAAGAGCTGATAACTCATTTAAAACGCCAACAGTCCAAATTAAAAATGAGTAAAAGAACAGACACTTCGCACAAAAATAAACATAAATGGCTAACATGAATATGAAAAAGTGCTCAGCATCGTTAGTTTTCAGGGAATTGCAAATTAAAGACACAAGGAGATACTACCATGTACCCACTTAAATGCCTAAAACCAAAAAGGCTGACAGCATCAAATATTGGTGAGGATGTGGAACAACTGGAACTCTCATACTCCTTCATCATTGGTTGCAGTGTAAAATGGTACAATCATGTCGGAAAAATATCTGGCAGTGTCTTATAAAATATTCCAAACTAGAAACCAAGAACCATAACCATCTCCTCTCTGTTATTCATGACTCTCCACCTTTTTCAAATGGTTATTAGATTCTGTTCTTTTAATTGTTCCTAAATCTGTTTCTTCATCATTCTCAGAGCCACTGCTTTAAATCAAGTACATGTTTCTTCTTGGTTATCATTAAAAGCCTCCCTAATAGTTTTCCCCACTGCTGCTTTGGCTTTCCTCCAACCTATTTTCAATCTTGTCAAGTTAAAAAAAATTTTTTTTTTTACCATGTTACTCCGTTTCTTAAGGTTAATCTCCCAACAGCTTCCCATAACTCAAGGTAAACTTCAGACTCTTTAACTTAGCTACAAAAGACTTTGATGATCTGACTAGCCCCTGCCTTCAATACTCCTGTTTTAGTAATCAACGGAATGAGCTGACATAAAATCAGTAAGGAGAAAACCTGAAAAACGCTATCAACCAATTTGACCTAATAGACATATGTATAGCCCTCTGTCCAACAACAACAGAATATACATTCTTTTCAAGTGCATGTGGAACATTCACTAAGACAGACCATATTCTGTGCCATAAAACAAACCAAGTTTTAAAAGAATTGAAAACATACAAAGCCTGTTCTCCAACCACAATGGAATTAAGCTAAAGATCAACAGATGTATCTGGAAATTACCAAATATTTGGAAATTAACACTTCTAAATATTCCGTGGGTCAAAAAGGAAGTCACAATATAATTAGAAAATATAGTTTTTAAAGATTTTATTTATTTGATAGAGCATGAGTGGGGGGAGGGACGAGGGAGAGGGATAAAGACAAGCAAACTCCCCTCTGAGCGGGGATTCCCAACGTGGGGTTCGATCCCAGGACCCTAAGATCGTGACCTGAGCAAAGTCCAGATGCTCAACCGACTGAGCCACCCAGGCATCCCAGAAAATATTTTTAATTGAATGAAGGAAGACAACAGTATATCCAAATTTGAAGGATGCAGCCAGAGCAGTACTTGGGAAATTTTTAGTGTTGAATACTGACAGAAAAGAAGAAACCTTAAATCAGTTATTTAAACTTCAATTTTAAGAAGCTTGAGAAGGAAGAGCTATTTGAAATGAAAGCAGGCAGAGGGCAGAGACTAATAAAGGTAAGGGCACAAATCAAAGAGGTTGATAATAGAAAAACAACAAGGTAATTCAATGAAACTAAAAGCTGTGTCTTTGAAAATATGAATAAAATTGATAAACCTTTAGCCAGACAGGCTGAGAAAAAAGAAGACGACACAAATTGCCAAAATCAGGAATGAAAGAGAAGGCCTCACTTTAGATCCTAAGACCTTAAAAAGATAATACAGGAATATTACTTACAACCTTTTAAGGAACAAAGAATACCAGTTCTAGATAAACTTTTTCAGAATATAGAAGAGGATGGAATACTTACTAACTTATTTTATAAGACCAGCATTACCCTGATGGGAAAACTAAAGATCTCACCAAAAAAACTAGAGATTAATATCTCTTGTGAACATAGACACATAAATCCCTAACAAAATACTAGCAGATCAAATTAAAAATAATATATCATGACTTCAATTTATTCTGGAAATATTAATGTAAAATATTAACGGACTACAGAAAAATCACATGTTCACCTTAATAGATGCACAAAATGCTTTTGTCAAAATTCAACAATTTGGGAGCAGAAGGGAATGTCCTCAAACAGGTAGAGGACAGCTACAAAAAGTCTACAGCTAATATCATCCTTAACAGTGAAAGACTGGGTGCTTTTCTCTTAAGATCAGGAACAGTATAAGGATATCTGTTCTCACTACTATTCAGTATTTTACTGGAGGTCCTACCCCATGAAATAAAGCAAGATTAAGAAATAGAAGGCATATAGATTGGAGAGGAAGAAATTGAACAGTTTCTATTCACAGGCAACATAATTGGGTATGTAGAAATCCTAAATAGTCACCCCCCCCCAAAAAAAGTCCCAGAAGTAATGAGTTTAGTTTTGAAAGGTCACAGGATATAAGGAAATACACAGAATCAATCATTTTCATATACTAGCAAAGAAAATTGGAATTTGACATTAAAAAAGAAAAAAATCCTGAAAGTATTATTTATAGTTGTACCAAAACCCAGGAAATACTTAGGTGTAAAATTTTTTAAATACCTGGCAATGTTTCTATGCTGGAAATTACCAAACATAGGTGAAAAAAAATAAAAGATGATGGAACAAATAGATAGGTAATCCATGTTCATGGATTGGAAGACTCAGTCTGTATTACAAACTCAGGAGATTTTTTTTTTTTAAGAGATAAACTGATTCTAAAATTTATATGGAAAGGCAAACAAACTAGCGTAGCCAAAATAACTTTGTTAAAGAACAACCAAATTCAGAGACATTACTTAATTTTAAGATTACTGTAAATCTACAATTATCAGGACAGTGTGGCATTGAAAAAGATTGTGTCAAATAGAGATTAATGAAATAGTATGTAGTAGTAAACACATATGCACATAGTCAATTATTTTTTGGGGCAATTAAATGAGGAAATGGTAGTCTTTTCAACAAATGATTCTGAAACAATTGCATATTTGTATGCAAGAAAAAGAAAAAGAAAAAAAAAGGAACCCTGATCAATACTTTTCACCCTATACAAAAATTAACTTAGAATGAATCATAGATCTAAATGTAAAAACCTAAAACTATAAATCTTGTAGAGAAAGGTATAGAAAAATATCTTGGTGACTGTGGGTTAGGCAAGATTTCTGTTATACAACAGCAAAAGCATGATCCATAAAGTAAAAAATCGATTAATTTGACTTCATCAAAATTGAGAACTTTTGCTTTTTTTTTATTTTTAAAGATTTTAGTCATTAGAGAGAGAAACAGAGCACAAGCAGGGGGATAGGCAGAGGGAGAGGGAGAAGCAGACTCCCCGCTGAGCTGGGAGCCCGATGTGGGACTTGATCCCAGGACCTGAAGATCATGACCTGAGCCGAAGGCAGATGCTTAACCATCTGAGCCACCCAGGCACTCCAGAGAACTTTTGCTTTCTAAAAACACAGTAAATAAAATGAAAAGACAAGCCATAGATTGGAAGAAAATATTTGATAATTATATATCTAACAAATATCTTTTATCCAGAATATATAAAGTATTCCCAAAACTCAGTAAGAAAACAAACAGCCTTATTAAAAATGGACAAAAGATTTTAACAGACTCTTCACCAAAGAATAAATAGAGATGGCAGATACAAAATATGGAAAGAGCCCAGATGTCCATTGACAGATGAATGGATAAAGAAGATGCGGCACATACATACAATGGAATATTACTCAGCCATCAAAAAAGAATGAAATCTTGCCATTTGCAACAAGGTGGATGGAACTAGAGAGTATTATGCTAAGCAAAATAAGTCAGAGAAAGACATATGATTTCACTAATTGTAGAATTTAAGAAACAAACAGATGAACATAGGGGAAGGGAAGGAAAAATAAAATAAGATAAAAACGGAGGCAAACCATAAGAGACCCTTAACTATAGGAAACAAACAGGGTTGCTGGAGGAGAGTTGGGTGAGGGGATGGAGTAATTGGGTGATGGGCATTAAGGAGGGCACTTGATGTAGTGAGCACTGGGTGTAATATGCAACTGATGAATCACTAAATTCTAACCCCGAAGCTAGTAATATACTATGTGTTAACTAAATTCAATTTAAATAAAAATTTTTAAAAAAGGAAAAAATAGAGATGGCAGATAAACACATGAAAAGATGCTCAATATTATTGGTTATTGAGAGGATGTGAGTTAAATCTATAATGAACTATTACTACACACCTGTTAGAATGGGTAAAATAAAAGCAACTGACTATATCAAGTATGAATTAAGTTGCAGAATAACTGGAACTCTAATAATTTACTGGTGGGAATATAAAATGGTATATACAGTTTGGAAAACTTTGGCAGTTTCTTATAAAGTTAAAATACATTTACCTTTTGACTCACATCTGGGTTATTACCTAAGTGAAATGAAAATTTATGTTCATACAAAAAAACCGTGTATGCAATGTTTATAGCTGAAACAACCCAAATATCCCTCAGCTGGGGAATGTATAAGCAAACTAGTAATGTCCATATAATAGAAGAGTACTAGCCAATAAAAAGAATGGATTACTGATAACACAGATAATTTGCAATTGCCATTTACTAAGTGAAGGAAATCAGACTCAGGCTACATGCTATATGTTCTCATTTATATGACATTCTTGCAAAGGTAAAACTAGGGTCAGGAAAACAAATCAGTGGTTTCCAAAACTGGTATGGAAGAACTTTGACTACAAAAAGAGACAAAAATGTTTGGGTTGATAAAGTGTTAGATTTTGATTTGATCGCATTTGTCAAAACTTTGGAACTGTACATTTAAAAGGTAAATATTACCATATCTAAATCACCTTAAAATGAAAAAAAAATGTGTATGAACAAAATTTTTTATCACTTTTTCCTCTGAAACTGAGAGATAATCTGCAGTACTCTTGATAACTTAGTACCACTAATTTTCTAGAGACCAAAATTTTTAGGAGATACTGATTTAGACACTGGGGAATTAGTGAAAGATTTGAAGCAAGGGAAAAATGTGCTTAGATTTAAAAAGTTACTTTTACTTCCAGGCAGCACCCTTTGCTTCTTTCATATACATGAAAACTTTAGTTAAAATGTAATGGAAGAACTTGGAATTGTGAGAAGGAAGAGAAGAGGAAACTCAGAAGAAAATCATAGCACTGAGGGAAGGTTGAAGAATTTACAGGATTATCAGACACTGATGGAGAACTTAATTACTTGGACCTAACGTGCATGTAGAGTTAAAGGCGATATCTAAAGGCATCCACTGGGGCGCCTGGGTGGCTCAGTCATTAAAGCGTCTGCCTTCAGCTCAGGTCATGATCCCGGGGTCCTGGGATTGAGCCCCTCATCAGGCTCCCTGCTCAGTGGAAAGCCTGCTTCTCCCTCTCCCACTCCCCCTGCTTGTGTCCCCCCCCCCACTCTCTCTCTCTCTGTCAAATAAATAAATAAATAAAATCTTAAAAAAAAAAAGCGTATACCTTCAAGGAGATAGGGACTAGAAAATGTCTTCCCATTAGACTATAGAAATAACATTGGAAACTTCCTTTTTACCAGGAATATGAAGAGTGGAAATTGCAACTCTAATTCTACATGACTTACGCTTGTGAGGTTTGGATTGACAGTATCCTCATAATGCTGGGAACCCAAGTTGAGAAAACTGTAAATTAGTAATACCTGTTACATTTTGGCTGAGAAAATTTGAAACCGTGCTATAGCTCAGAGCATAGGAAATATTCCTGCTGAAGATGAGCTCTTAATCGAAGATTACAAAGAACTTAAGCAAACAAACCACCAAGAAGGGTAACCAGCCCTAATTATCAGAACTAATGATTCCAACAGACAAACTTTAAATATGTTTAAAGCATAAAGGAAGGTTTAGAAACCATGTGTATCAGTTAGCTATTTGCTGCATTTTAAACTACCCCAAAGCCTAATAGCTAAAACAACCAGTTTATTATTGCTTAGAAGGCTAAAGGTTAGACATCGGGTTTGTAGGGTCAGCTAGGAGTGAATGAGTCTGGGATGCCTCAATGCCTGGCCATTGATGCTGTCAGTTGGCACTGGTGGCTGGACTAATGGGGATTTTGGGCAACGTTTCTCTCATCATCCAGCAGACTAACCTGGGCATCTTCACATGGTGGTCAAAGGTTCCCAAGAACAGCAAAGACAGAAACCTCTGTGCAAGTGCTTCTCCAGTCTCTGCTTGCATCATTTTTCTATGGTCTTATAGCCAAAGTCAGGTATAAGCCAGTCCAGAGTCAGTATGAGAGGGTACAACCAGAAAACATGGAAATAGGGAAAGGAATAGCTTATGGCCATTTTAAAAACTCTACCATACTTGAAGACAAAAACAGAATAGTGTGTCAAAAGAGCAGGCAAGTATGAAGGTGAGCCAATTAGAAATTTTAGAAATAAAAAGTTATTGAAATACTCAGTGGTTAGATTGAATGGCAAGCTAGATACAGCTAAAAAAAGAATTGGTGAATTGGAAGATAGATTTGGGTCTCTCTCTTAATCCATAATGCATGTTAGAGATAGAAAAAGGAAGAAAATATAGAAGAAATTGAGATTTAGAGAACAGAATAAGAAAGTCTCACATACATATAACAGGAGGCCAGAAGGAAAAAATTGAAGGGGGGGGGTCAAAGTGATACTTGTCACCAGTACTGCAGAATTGAAGAAAATTATGTGTTCTGAGATTGAAGGAACACACCAGATCTTGAGCAGGATATAAAAACAAACCCATACCCAGACATAAAGTAGAGTTTAAGAACGTCAAAAACAGATTGTAAAACTACCAGATGGAAAATGATAATCATGATTATGATGAATAACATTTATTGAGCATTTATCTTGAAATAGGCACTGTTCTATGTGCTTTACATGTGTAACTCATATAATACTGATAACAACCTTTTAAAGTAGTCCTATAGGAAAGTGAGACACAGAGGTTAACTAGCCCTCAATACCTGGATATATTCCTGGGGGAAGAAGTTGAGGGAGTTCCTAGTTTTAACTTTCTCAGTCAAATAAGAGACAAGATCATTTGGGTGGAGGCGGGAAGGAGGCTTAGAAGGGTATGTGGGTCATTTAGAGCCATCATTGTGGGGATGAGGAGAGAACTGATGAAGAACAGCAGAAACGATTCTGAGAGCCCACTCCCAATTTGTCTTTTATTCTCCCTGAACCACTCCCTGAGCGCCTCCCCTGACCCCTCCTCTGCTCCCCATTTTAGCTGTCAGTGCGTAGGAACAAAGAAAGCACATGTTTCAGGTTAGGGTTACAGGCTACTAGAAAGAGGAGGGGTCTAGGGGCCCCTGGGTGGTATAGTCGGTTGAAGCATCTGACTCTTGGTTTCTTTTTTTTTTTTAAGATTTTATTTCTTTATTTGACAGAGACAGCCAGCAAGAGAGGGAACACAAGCAGGGGGAGTGGGAGAGGAAGAAGCAGGCTTCCAGCGGAAGAGCCTGACGTGGGGCTCGATCCCAGAACTCTGGGATCACGCCCTGAGCCGAAGGCAGATGCTTAACGACTGCGCCACCCAGGCGCCCCTGACTCTTGGTTTCTGCTCAGGTCTGATCTCAGGGTCATGGGATCAGGCCCACATCAGGCTTGGTGCTCAGTATGGAGTCTCCTTGAGTTTTGCTCTCTCTCTCTCTCTCTCTCTCTCTCTCTCAAATAAATAAATAAATAAATCTTAAAAAAGAAAAGAAAGAGGAGGGGTCTCGTACTTTGAGAAAGGAGCCAGAGAATGATGTGTGGGGAGGGAAGGACAGCTATGAGCCTGGCTGCTCACTCCCAGACAAGTAAGGGATGGAAGGTTAGCTGGGGCTAGAGAGCAGAGAAATCATGACTCTGAGGGAACTGAGAGAGTTAGAAATGGAGCAGTTTATTCTGCAAGAGAACTGCAAGGGCCAGTGATGTCATCTGAGGAAACCTAGAAGGAAATAAGATGAAGACATATTTCCAGTAGACTTAGATTTATTCCCAGGATTTAGTAGGAAGGAAGCCTGCTGGGGTGGTGGTGGTGGTGGGGTATGTTTAAGGTAACAATGTGAAGCTTTTTAGGCCAGGGAAGTAGTAGTAAAGAGTATTTGTATAATATTTTAGAGTTGATTGCTTTCATAATTTCAGGATTGAAAGAAGCGATAGGTATTTTTCTCTGCATTTTTGTTTAAATTGTCATGTAGTAATTAAAATGCAAATCTGTACACAAACTCAAAGTAATTTACATTGCATTCCGCCCTGGTTTTATGAGCATCTACTTCATTGCAGTCTTTATATCATTTTTATAGTACCCTTATGTCTCAGTGAAGAAGTAGTAGCAACCCATTAAACAAGTGAGAAAATAAGAAACAATGATCTTTAAAATAGTGACCTTTACAAGTTTACCTCTTGCCTAAACCAGTTTGCTTAGTCATCAGTTGATGTGCTGGAATTACAAGAAAAAATGTAAAATCTTTTTATTTTTGTGTTATCTCTCGCTCTCTCTTTTTTTTAAGTAGGCACCACACCCAATGTGGAGCCCAACGTGGGACTTGAACTCCTGACCCTGAGATCAAGACCTGAGCTGAGATCAAGAGTTGGATGCTTAACTGACTGAGCCACCCAGGTGCCCCTATTTTGTGCTATCTCTAACAGATATTTCTTACATATATACACCAAATAATTTCCCCCTTATCCCTATAAAGCTGCTAGAACTTGTTGAAGCAAAAGACCTTTTCTCACATGAATCCCTCAATACGCTTTTCTTCTTTTCCTTTATAGCAAAACCAAAAGAAAAAAGTCTTTTCCAAAGACAATCTGATATGATTCTAGAATACTGAGTTGTTCTAGGAACCATTGCATCATATTTCTATCATCTTTACTCAGTCGATGAAGTAGTTGAGCAACAGTTCTCCTTCTTTGATAGGATGCCAACAGTTAACAAAGATCTTAAACCATGTTGGGTACCATCCTGAAGGAGCTAGAGGAGAGCGAAATACTTCCATGAGTTCTAAGTATGTCTTCCATTTTGAGTACGTTTCATTTCTGTAGGGCCTTCAGTCATCAGAGGTAAATATATCTATTTTTGTATGCATATATATATTTTTAAAAGATATTAAAAAATTTTAAAATTCGTATATTGACATTCTGATTAATAATCAGTGTTTTTCTGCTTCCTAACAGTCATTGTTCACAGTTGGACTCAGTGTGAAGAAAAATAAAGTACTAACAAAATTCTGTTCTAGTATGTCTTTTTTAAGGATGAAATTTCTTTTTTAATGGAAAAGGTTTTTTCCTGGTCTTGAAAAATCTAACTCTATAGGCAAACCACTGTGATTGTGGCATATTCTTATAGTTAAGTGTTTTTAATTAGCTGTCAAGTTAAATTTGTTTTAATTGTTCTAAATACACAGAATGTCCCTGGCTGCTTATTGTGTCATCTGTTGCAGAAGAATAAGAACCTTAACTCCTCCGCCCAAAAGTACCACATACTGGAGAGATATCAGTGAGTACAGTTTAAACAGTATTTCTTAAAGAAACATTGCTAGAACTGTGGCTGAGTTTTCCAGGTAGTCCACAAAAACTTACTTTATCCATGATAAATCTCAGATTTGTTTCTGTCTTTTCTATATCATTGGTGCACCCCAAATTTGTAGGCCCAGAGCTGTGAATACTCCTTTTTCTTGGGAATCTTTTTCCTCCCCTGTTTTCTGTCAGATTCAGACTCCTTTCAAACTCAAGTATCACTATGTTCTCGTTCATTATTATGTTTCTGCAAAACAAGGTGCCAGGCACAAGTATTAAGTTCTGGGAATCAGCAGTGGGCAAGGATGTTGTGCTTGCCCTGTGGGAGTTTAGGATCTAGGGCTGGTCTACTGTCTTTATTTGTAAATCTCTATTTGCCTTATTTATTAGTAATCTTTATTTGTAAAAGAGAAGATAGGCCTAGATCATCTTTCATTCATTTGGCAAATTATTTATTTACTATCTACTGTATGCCAGGGTACTATTCTAGGCCCTGAGGATACAATATGGATTAAGACAAAGTCCCTGTTTTCATGGAGCTTCTGTTTGTTCTTTAAGATAGATTTTTTTTGGGGATAGATCCTTTTCATGTAGAAAATTCTGTGATTTTTATTTTAAATATAAAAAGAGGGGTTGGGACAGAGAAGGGAGCTTTTCTTCTCTCATCATTCCTAAAGAACAAAGAGTAGTGAATTTACTTTAGGATGGGAGAAAGGCTGTGAGACTGTACTCTGTTCCCAGGACCCAGTGAAAAAGAAAGATAGCAGGTGGTACCAGTAGTGAAGGAAACAAGCTGCTCCCGGGGCCCACAGGGTTGGGCGGGGGGTTTGGGGGTGGGGAGGGCAGGAAGCCATCTTAGAATGAAAAACATCGTAGAGGAGTCCCACAGTCAGGAAGCTCTGTCACAACTTCTGATCTCATCCTTGAAGACCTCCTAGAACTGTCCCCTTCCCAGTTCTGGAACCACTACTAAGGTCTTGGACTTTGGGAGGAATGTTCATCTCCCTTGCCTGATGTCTAGAGAAGTCGGTCGAGGAGAGTTCCTTATCTCTCCGTGGGGAGGGTGAGTGTGTTCTCAGTAGCCTAAGTTGAAACTCTGACAACAGGTTACCTCTACACATCTAACAAATTAAAGGTTATGTAGGCTTTGCAGGCAGGTAGCAGTACCTGACGATTATGGGTAATGTATCTGTAAAGGTTGTGTTCAGTGCATGTAATAAAAACTTGACTGCAGTGGCTTAAGTTAGTAAAGTTTTCATTTTTCTTATATAACAGGGAGTTAAGATAGAGACAGTTCAGAGCAGGAACATGGTTTAGTAATCCTCCTGTCTTCCTGTTCCATTATCTTTATTGTCCTCACGGTCACAAGATGGTTGCTGAATCTCTTAGCAAGAAGGCAGAAAGGCCAAGAGTCATCTTACGAAGCTTTGTCTTTTTATTTGGGGAGGGATCTCTACTTACAGACTTCCATCTGTATCCGACGGGCTACAACTATGTTGCATGGTGAGCCCTAGCTGCAAGAGTCAGGAATTTGAATATTTCCAGATAGTAATTAGGTTGTGTTAGTAAGGATTAAGGGGCTTATGTGTATCAAATAGGTAGCTAGATGTGTCTTCCCCAGGAGATTTTTTTTATATTAAACAAAAAAGTTTTCCAAGTTCCAAACAAAAAATTTTATAAGTAAACTTGTAGGATGTAACCGGTATTTTTAATGGGGCTATATACATATGGCAGTTAAGCACCAACTATACTGTAATTACTTTGGGGAAAGTCATTTTGTGTCCCTGCTTCACAAACACAATCCCCGCAGTATCATCGTAGTAGTGATAGAATTCTCCCCGTTCCCTTATTTAATTGGTTGAGAACTGGAAGGAATCAGATGGCACGTTAGTTTCAAGGCTGTCGCGTTCAGTGGAAGCTCTGTAGGCCTGGCAGCCTCACTGTGCAGTAGTGCTGGTGTCTCTGCTGATTTGCTGGGGACGACGGGATAATAGCTACAAGAAGGGGAGAATAGTAGGAAGTGAGAATGAGTATGGAATACGGAGTATATTTTCGTACCCAGTGCTTATTGGTTTGTCTGTCTACATCTGGCGATAGGAAGCCTTGTGTTGATAGTAATTGATCATAATCATGGGAAAATATCAGTAAGTTCTTATCCAATTATATAATATAGGTAGAGACACTGTTGCCTATTTCCTGTCACATTTTAAAAATGAAACTCATCACATTTGCTTTTTTCCTTTCTTTTTGAAGGAAATTTAATAAAGTTTACTGGATCACTTATTTTAGGGTAAGTGTCAACTATGAAATATTAATTGGCTTCTTTATACTACTATTTGAAATCCCAGTGGAAGTGATTTACAGTAGCATGGGGTGGCAGATAGGTATAGATTTTGGAATTAGGTGGATTAATCAGTGGTTTTACCATTCAGTGTTGTCTCGATCCAGTTACTTTACTATCTGAGAAGTGTTTTATCTTAGGTCCAGGGGTACAATGGGGATGGTACCCACCAGGTACCATTGCTCTGAGGAAAGCCCTTGACCCATACAGAGCAGGCACTCACTAATTAGCTTTCACGTATCTAAAATCACATCTTGTGTTAGGTTCTAAAGTGGTCAGAAAGGTAAAAAATGACTGAAGGTAAAAAATGACTGTAGCCAAAATTATTTTTGAAGACCCCTTAAACTGCCATAGAGCACTCATGAAAGGAGATTGAGGCTGACTGAGAAAACCAGCAGCTTGACATCTTCCCTTTCATGCTCTTCAGAGGCGTGTGCTCAGTGAATGGAGTGACCTTCTTCCCTTTCTTTGGAAGGGGGGTATATATGTTAATATATGTCTAATACTGTTTTATTGTATTTGTTAATACTCTTTTTCACTATTATACATATGACATCATATGTATATACACACGTACATATATAACTCTTAGATGCTGAAATGATAAAGGAGATGCATTTGGCATTTTATTCAAATACATACATTTCTCCGTGACACTAATGTAAGACAAAAGGTAGTTAGATGACTTTTCCCTTTGAATCATTCCAGGCAAAATATATAGTCACATCTGTTTGTCTGTTTTACAGTTATATTCAGGAATATAGTGAAAACTAATCACATAATTTCTAGTGAAGAATTTTATCTTTCATGGAAAGCACAATAAAAATATCGAATGCATTTGCTCTTTCTGGGTGCTCAGTTCTTGGAGAGGAGAGGATTCTTTGGAGCCTTCTATTTCTCTGGTGCTGGCCAGTGTCTGTCCCTTCTATCTTATCTGCTTTAACTTTGGGGTGTAAATCAAAGGTGAGAATGCTTAGTATAACTGATGTAACTAAGTCCTGAATCCAGACAGGGCAGCCTTTGTGTCTGGATTTAGGGAGTGTGTAGGCCAGTCTGATCAGGAAAAAAACCCTTCATTTTGAGAACATAACAACGTTGTATTTTACATCTAAAAATTGACTTTAGGCATAGCTCTTAGGAGAAGAGAAATATGCTGGTCATGATGGGAGTACAAATTGGCTAAACTTTTTAGAAAATAGTTTGGTAGTATCTAATAAGGTTGAATAGTATGTATACTGTCATAAAGTCTGTAATTCTCCTTCTTAGAGGAGTATCCTAGAGGAACATATACACATGTGTACCACAGTGTAGATGTATAAGGTGTGTAACAGGATTGTTTGTAATAGGCTCAAGCTAGAAATTGCCTGAATACCCATCTGCGGTAGAATGGGTAAGTTGTGGTATATCCATGCAACTGTTGAGTCACATAGTGTATGAAAATACCAATGTATGAACTACTGATACGTGCGGCATGAACGAATCTCACAAACAAGAGGCTGAGCAAGAGAATGCATACCGTGTGATTCCATCGCGGTGAAGTCCATAGACAGAACTAAGCTCGGTGGTGTAAGAATGCGTGTATAGATGGCAGACTGTCAAGAGAGACAAGGACATTATTGTAATAAAAATCAAAATAGTAATTAGCTATAGAGATGAGAGAGTGGGTCAGGATCAGGAAGGGACACACTGTGGGGTCTGGGGTACTGTTAATGTTCCATTTTTTGCCTGGATGTTGTTGTTGTTATTCATTAAATGGAAATGTGTGCATACATTTATACGTGTGTATATAAATAAAGTGTATGTTATATGCGTACATATTATTATATTGTGTGTGTGTATATATTATGTTTCCCCGTAAGAAGAATGAAAGATTCCGTGACAAAAAGCTTAATAAAAAAGACTGGCTCAGGCAACAGGGCATATGTTGAGGAAATTTCTGTTCATTATGGAATGCAAATTGATAGTTTATATAAAACTTTTCATTCAGAAAAAAATTTTATTTCACTCAGTGTTTACTAAGCACTTATTTTTCCCATCCTTTTTTTGGGGAAATTTTGCCCTTTAACCTTTTCTCACCACTTGTAGGAAATATTAACTCTTGATCCATAGGCTCAAGAGCTCTGCCTTCGTATGGGTTGAGCCATTGAATTTATGTGATACTCAGTAATCTGATGAGCTCCACAACCAATATAATTCTGTTATTCTGTCATGTACAAAAAAAAAAAAAGTAGCTCTTGTGTTACCTTTAGATCATGTATTTATGATGAATTTTTTTGTTTCTTTTTAAGCGGTTCTTTATTTCTTACATATGAAGTTCTGGCCCTGAAGAAATCTTTGACGTTAGATACTCAAGTAGTAGAAAAAGAAAAAATGAAGTCATATATATATGTGCACACGGTTTCTTTAGATAAAAGAGAAAATTATGGTAAGTTTATGGTAAAGTAATCCCATTTCTGTGAAAAATGGAAGCTAGTTATTAAATTGAGTATTTAAAACACAGTTAACAAGGCAGGTTCAGCTCATGCTAAAAGTCAACAAATCCTGTGAGAACCAAGTTCTTAAAGAAGTAATTGAAGACCAAATTTTGGACTACCATATTTAATTCAGGTTTGCAACTCTCATGTAACTAAGTGAAGTGAAGACTAGCTGACTATTTTTGTCTCAACTTGGAATTCCACACCTTAGTGATATGATTTTGTCACTTCGCTCAGATATATTTTTGCTTCAAGGGATTGATTCATGCAAACTAAAATCATGACATGAATTCATAAATCTGAATACCAACTTATTAACAGAGGGAGAAAAATCTGTCACAGAGACCGGAAAACCTGTCTTTACTAGTCAGAACATTCCTCTTCTCTATTTAGGTCACAGGGAAACCTAGTTAGTAACCAGACAGTTGCTTGATGAACATGAACTTTTAGAGCAGAGGCGTATCTTTTCGTCAAGGTATGGGTAGCCTGGTGAGTCACTACCCTTGACTTACAGCTGCCTGTTCCTACACTGTTGGCCAGAGTGACCTTGCCTGTTACAACATGATGTTCTCTGAGTGGGGCAGGCTCTACTCTTCCCTTTCTACAGCTGTATGAATCCCCATCTGTCCTGTTTGTATTTATTGTCTCACCTGGTGTGTTACAATTTCAATTACACAGATAATTTTTATAGTTTACAATTTATCCATATAGCAAAGCTTCATCTTCATAGTAAGGCATCTCCAAATTTCAGTTTGAGAAGGGCTGTTGTTCAGGGACATTCTCCTGAATGTAGCTGATCCTATGTTGCATATGAGGATTTTGTTAGCTTTAGTTAGATGGTATTTTTGTGTTTGTTTAGTTTTTTACTTTTTTCCTGATTTGGAGAGCAATCTTCTTTTGGGATCTAGAGCTCTGTGTTCACATAATGGTTTTAGTTGTTTTGATAGTGACACTAAAAGAAAAAAATGCTATTTTATATTTTTTGAAAAAATTTAGAGTTCATACGTTTTTCTTTAAAGTAGTGGAGCATAGCATTGAGAATGTATACTTGGTTTTATCTAAATTTATAATCATCTTAGGAATCACCTACCAGGCAAGAAAAGAGCTTCACAAAGCATTAAGGAAAGTATTGGCAACATCAGCTAAGATACTGCGGGGCCCATTTGCTGGTAAGTATCAAATATTTAACTTGGAGTCTTTATCAGTGATCTGAAAGTCATTTGATGATCAACTTGAGATCTTTTTTCCCCATTTCTTATACTGACATTTATTATAGCTATGGAAAATTGAGTGATATTATTCCTTGGGCTATATTTAATTTTAAGGGTGATTTTAATTTTGATGCCTTGGATAGTTTTCTTCCTTCCACTTTGTGGATGTATTGTTGTTAGATAGTTGTAAATAAATATTGAGACTAAATATACACTTTTTTCTTGGTGAATGTTTTAAAATTTTAAATTTATTAGAAAATCACTCCCGTGCTTTCTCATAATGAAAATATTGCATCAGGGGCGCCTGGGTGGCACAGCGGTTAAGCGTCTGCCTTCGGCTCAGGTCGTGATCCCAGCGTTCTGGGATCGAGCCCCACATCAGGCTCCTCCGCTATGAGCCTGCTTCTTCCTCTCCCACTCCCCCTGCTTGTGTTCCCTCTCTCGCTGGCTGTTTCTATCTCTGTCAAATAAATAAATAAAATCTTAAAAAAAAAAAAAAAAAAGAAAATATTGCATCAATGATGTAGATTTTACAATCAAATCTACAATGTAGAGCTAGCTATGAAAGAGCTTACTTGATCTCTTCAAAAAGTTGCCATTGTGAAAAAGAAAGGTGAGAACATTTTCAAGAATTAAAAAATACTAAAGAGACTTAATCAAATCCTGCTTTTAAAGAACAGCTCTGAAGGTATTTTTTGAACAGTTGGAGAAATTTGAATATGGAGTTAGATTGGATTTTAGATGGTTGTAGAAGATTTTTGTTAGTGTTCTTGGGTGTTATAATGGCATTGTGTGTACATAAGAGAATGCAGGCTTATTCTTAGGAGATGCAGGTTGACTAAGAAAGGGTCAAATGTTACATCTGCAACTTCCTTTCACATGGTTTAGAAAAAAATACATATCCAGGGGCGCCTGGGTGGCTCAGATGGTTAAGCGTCTGCCTTCGGCTCAGGCCATGATCTCCAGGTCCTGAGATCGAGTCCCACATCAGGCTCCCAGCTCAGTGGCGAGTCTGCTTCTCCCTCCGCCTCCCCCCTGCTTGTGCTCTCTCTCTCAGATAAATAAATAAAATCTTCAAAAAAAATAAATACATAGCCATATAGATTAAGCAAATATGGAAAAATAATAAAATTTATTAAATATAGTTGTAAACATGGGCGCCTGGGTGGCTCAGTCGTTAAGCGTGAGCCTTCGGCTCAGGTCATGATCCCAGGGCCTTGGGATCGAGCCCCGCATCGGGCACCCTGCTCGGCAGGAAGCCTTCTCCCCCTTGCACTCCCCCTGCTTGTGTTCCCTCTCTCGCTGTGTCTCTCTCTGTCAAATAAGTAAAAAAAATCTTGAAAAAAATATATAGTTGTAAACATATGAATGTTAATGTATTATTCTTTTAATTCTTCCACATGATCGATAATTTTCATATAGTGAAAAGTTTTTTAGGGGAAAAGAGCAACAAAAAAAGAGACCTTGTTGTGAAAGCAACATAGTATATAAAATAAAAGCACATGATAACATAATAAATATTAACAAAATAATATGACAGAACTAAGAACAAATCTGTCAGTCATTACCAATACCTGGAAATGGATTTCAGTCTCTTATTGTAGATTTCAAGTACTTATAAATTACCATCTTAAATAAGTGGGAGGATAACATGTTTTAACTGTATACACTGCTTATGTTGTCTTGTTCTTTTTTCTTTTCGCAAAGACACCTTTAGTACAGTTGATGTAGAGGATCACGAATGTGCTGTGTGGCTGCTCCTGAGGAAGAGCCAGTCGGGGGACAGAGCAGCACGACTGCAGGCTGTGCAGGAAATGTCGGAGACCCATCACTGGCAGGGTAATGCGGCCCTCGGAGCACCTGCTGCGCCACCAGCTCGCTCCTGACTGCTGACAGCAAGGGAGGGAGAGGAGATGTCAGGAAAGGGAAATAATTCAGGAAATCTGAATATTAAAATTTTAAAAAAGAAACTCTACTGATAGAGAAAGTAGAAAACTGCTGGCCTGGTAGCCAGATGTGTTTGATAAGAACGGGCTCAAACCTGAGGAAGATGTATTTGTGTAACTTTCTACCAGAACGAAGTTTTACTTGATGAGAGAAACTCTTGGTGCTGATAGTGATAGCCTAATATCGTATTTGCATTTTCTTTTGGTTCCTATTTAACGAAATACATTTTAATTGCTTGCTGCACCATACAGTTAAACTTGTTCTCACTTTGACAGTTTACTTGGCTCTAATACTAATAATGAGTCATATGTACCTGATTTGTGTGTGTTAATTGTTTTTAAAGGAAGATTTAAAATATTTAATTGTATTTAAAAATTGCAAGTTCTACAGTAAAAGTACATAAGCAAGAGTTCAGATCTGTGATTATAGTACAGGGACTAAAGTATACTTTATCAGTAAGTAGAGTCAACTTATAAAAAGGGAGAAACAAAAAAATATTTTCAGAGAAAAGTATCTGAATAAGATCTCTGCCTCCATACAAGTTGATTGGTGGCTATAATTATAATAATTTATTTTATATATATATATATAGTTATATAACTTATAAGCTTGCTCACTGTGAGTGAAGACTTAGAATAAAAATCTTTTTTTTTTTTTTTTTTTAGATTTTATTTATTTATTTGACAGAGAGACAGCCAGCGAGAGAGGGAACACAAGCAGGGGGAGTGGGAGAGAAAGAAGCAGGCTCCCAGTGGAGCAGGGATTCTGATGCGGGGCTCGATCCTAGGACCCTGGGATCACGCCCTGAGCTGAAGGCAGATGCTTAACGACTGAGCCACCCAGGTGCCCCAAGAATAAAAATCTTTTAAAAAATCTACCTTCCAGGGGAGCCTGGGTGATTCAGTTAAGCGTCTGCCTTCAGCTCACGGCATGATCTCAGGGTCCTGGGATATTGCCCTGCATAGGGCTCCCTGCTCCGTGGGGAATCTGCTTCTCCCTCTCTCTCTGCCCCTCCCCCCACCACTTCTGCACACACACACTCTGTCTCTCAAAATAAATAAATAAAATCTTGGAAAAAAAAAATCTACCTTCCGGGACTCCATTTCAGACTTAGTATATCAGAAAAATCAGAGTTGGAGGCCAGGCATGTAGATTTTGGGAAAGTTCCCTACTTGATCTTAAAGAACTCACCCAGGTTATGAACTGCCATTATTAAAAATACTGTCTGTTTAGGTGGTTGTAATTTTATTTTCGATACATAGCTTAGTCCATTTGGGCTGCTATAACAGAATACTGTAGACTGGGTGGCTTATAAACAATAGAAATTTATTTCTTGCAGTTCTGTAGGCTGGGAAATCCAAGATCATAGTGCCAGCAGACTTAATGTCTGGTGAGGACCTGCTTCCTGGTTCATAGATGACCAGCTTTTCACTGCGTGTCCTCGTGTGGCAGAGGGGACAAGGGATCTCTCTGAGTCTTGTTTATGAGGACAATAATCCCAGTCACGGGGTTTCCAAAGTTTCCCACCTCCAAATACCATGATATCAGGAATTCGGTTTCAACATATGAATCTGGGGGGGTGGGCACAGTCATTCAGAGCAATACATAAAGGCTGGACTGGTTAAATCATGAAGGCTAGAACAAAGTACCACCATCTGGAACCCCAGATTATTCACAGACATCATGGGAAGCAACGCACCACCCGGTACCAGGGACAATAGATCTCAGTGCAACCTCAGGTTTTTTAAGTAGTGATCAAAACAGTTTTTAAACACTAGAATTATTACAAAGAAAAGGAGAAGTTAAATTGGTTCTGACCTATCAATTTTCACATTTGAAGTTCAGTCCTTCAAATAGGTTGGTTAGACCATGATGTTCCTGCATATATGTTGAGGAGAATTGTGAGATCAGGCGTGGAAATGGATATCTGGCGTACCGGTATTGTAAATGCAGTGGTAATTATGAAAAGAGACTTGGGAAGTTTTGAATCACAAACTTGTAGTTTAAAAATTAAATTGTCCATTTAATTCTTGAAACAACTATAAGCTAATTTGGGTGCTAACAGCATACTTTTACAATAGATTACCAGTATAGGATAATTGCTCAAGCCTGTGATCTGAGAACTCTCATTGGTTTGGCACGAAGCAAAGAGAGTGATCTTCGCTTTTTTCTTCCACCACCTCCTTTGCCATCTTTAAAAGAAGTAAGTAAATAAAATAGTCCAGTGAGTGTAAAGTATATTAATACATCATCTTCACTGTGGGTACAAAGTAACCATTCAAAAAGCAGTCTGTTTTCTTGTGAAAAGCTACTTTTCACAAGCAGGTAGACTAGATGTAAACCTGAAATTGTAGTTTCTATACAAAGATTTCTTGATTTATCAGGAGATGTTGTTTCTCTTGTGTTATTTTCCCCTTTTGGTCATTGGGAGTCTCTGTACAGCAGAGGGTAACTTCACAGCCAGCCAACATTGGTGAATTGGCCCTAGTTCTAATACTGCTGTAGATGAGTTTTTGTCAGCTCTCCTGACATTTTGGGCCAGATAATTCTTTGGTGTGGAAGGTTGTCCTGCACATTGTAGGATGTCTAGCAGCATCCCTGGTCCACTCACTGGATGCCAGTAGCAATCCCCTCAGTTGTAACAACCAAAACTATCTCCAGATACTGCCGAGTGCTTCTTGGGGTGCCGAGTGTTTCTTGGGGGAGAACCACTACGTGTGGATATTAATACATCCTTCTGCACAGGTTTTTACTAACCACTACATGTTGATATTAATGTGTTACTCCACGTAGATATTAATCACCAACCACTGATAGGTATTAGGGTGTGCTTTTGAGCACCTTTCCTAGAAATGAAAATCTGAAAACTTGGAATCAATTATTGGAAAATAGAAAAATGAATATGCTAGATGGAAGTTATTAGAGAAAATCAGATAGTAATGAGTTCTGGATTTATAGAAGCAAGATTTCATTAGAAAGAGTATAACAATCCATTTTGAGTCAAAGCCCTTTGCAATAGGGCTTTCAGACTGAGGTACAGAACTCAACAGTAAGTGACTCTCTATGTACTTAGGTGGGCACCAGTTTTCAAGACTAAAAGCACTGGTTTATCTCTGCTCTTTTGTTTTGGCCTTGATTCTTTGGGTACTTTTGTTATACTCAGTTGTTGAGCTTAATTATGAAGAATTTATTTTCTTTTTATTACAGGATTCTTCCATTGAAGAAGAGCTCAGACAGTTGCTGGCTTCTTTACCTCAAACGGAGCTAGATGAGTGTATCCAGTATTTTACATCTTTGGCTCTGAGTGAAAGCAGTCAAAGTCTAGCTGCTCAGAAGGTTAGCTCATTTATTCATTCAGTAAATATTTTGGAGTCCCTGCCCACCCTTTCTGGGATACTGTGCCAGGGGCTAGCACGTGGAACCTTAGACTGGTCATCCGGGAACAGAATAAGCATGTTGGCTCCTGGTTGTGTGCCAGACACTGTTAGGGATGGGGGGAGACAGGTAAATAAACAAAATCGTAGAATGTGTAAGAGATATCGGTTACTCTGAGAGCCCGTCACTCTGCTTATGAGGTCATGTAAGGCTCCATGGAGGTAAGTCTGAAGTTACATCTTGAAGAATGAATAGATAGTAATTTACAAGGTTTTAAATATCATCTGTATGCTACTGACCCCTAAAGTGATATCTCTAATCCTACATTCTAACCCAAGCCCTAGATTTGAGTATTCAACCTCCTACTTGTTGTTTCTTTCTTTTTTTTTTTTTTTTTTTTAAAGATTTTATTTATTCATTTGACAGAGATAGAGACAGCCAACGAGAGAGGGAACACAAGCAGGGGGAGTGGGATAGGAAGAAGCAGGCTTCCAGCGGAGGAGCCTGATGTGGGGGGCTGGATCCCAGAACGCGGGGATCACGCCCTGAGCCAAAGGCAGCCGCTTAATGACTGAGCCACCCAGGCGCCCCCTACTTGTTGTTTCTGCTCGGATGTCTAATTGATGTCCCAAACTCAGCATGTTGACCCCACCCTTCCTCCGCCAAGCTCTTCTTCCTTTAGCTTTTCCATCTCTGTAAATGGCACAGCGTACACCTAGTTGCTTAAGCTAACAGCTAGGAACTCTTGTTATTCCTTCCTTCTACATTCAGCCAATCTGCAGTTCCTGCAAGCTGTCCCTTCAAATACAGCCTGAGTCCGTTTGCCTCAGTATCTGCACTGTAACCACCTCGCCCTGGCTGCCATCATCTCTTTTTCATACTGTCCTGTTCTTTCATCTTGGCTCTGTTCTTGCTGTCATTTTTTGAATAATTTTTAAGTTTCTTTCATTGTCTTCTATTATTTCAGTTTATTGAGGTGTTAGTTACTGTTTGGAGTTGCATTGACTCTCTTATATTAGATTGTGGGTTAACGTGGCTTATGTATTTTTACTGTGAGTTTGCCGAACAGATCGTTTACTGTGGGAGTCCCAAGCACCCTGGATTGTAAATCTGTCCTCACAGAGCAGCTTTTGTATTTACCCCCAGGGGTTTCACTGTTACTGGACTAGTTTGATATTAATTCCCTGGTTTGGGATCCCTGTGGTACATAGGGAGTATAAATTCAGACACATCTGTAGATGGCATAGTCTTAGGGTTGATTTCTCATCCAAAGCCCCAAGCAGAAATAGGCTTTTCTCATTACTTCTGTGGGCTGGTGGGCAGAGTTTTCCAGACTCTGTTGGAGAGAGGGCAAACTTTCCAGGGCCTTGCCTTTATATAGGTATCTCAGATTTGATTCCCATTGAACGTGAGACTCAAAACCACATCTCTTGCGCTGAACAAGTGGTAAAATCCCATCCAAGGAGCCTGCGGGCATTTTATGTTAGCCACTCCATGCTCACCGCTTCTGCTGAAGGTTCTGTCTTCAGTTCTGTCACCTGAGGACTCTCCTTGATTTCTTCTTCCTGTTTTCTTTAGAACTTGGCTGTGTTTTAAAATAGCTTGTATTATATTTCATTAGACATTTCTAGATGTTTGTAGATGGGGGGATTCACTAGAAGCCATGTTCACCATCTTGCTGGATCCAGAAAGCTTCCTTATCACATCTCCTCATCTCAGACACCACAGCAGCTTCCTTACTTGTCTCTCCAGTTGTATGCCTTCACAGCAGCCAGAGTGATTAAAAACAAACAAAAACATGAATTAGATCCGCTCACGCTCCTGCGTTAAGCCTTCCAAATGGCTTTCCGTTACATGATAAGTCTGAGCCCTTCACTTTTTGTGATCAAGGCATGGACTGGGCCATTGTTTATCAGGGTGCTCCCCTTGGGATAGTGATGAAATTGACAGGAAGGCGCCAGTAGGCAGTTATAGGATGTAGTGGCAAATGGTGTGCGAACAAGGTGACCAAACACAGGTCAGAAGGTCATGGGTCAGCATGCCCAGGTGTATGCGTCGTCTTGTCAGAGCTCTCAAAGTGCTCTTCAGGGTGTTTCACACATGAAAGCCATTCTGATTGAGGCGTTTATGTTCTCTCCCCCTGCATCCCCTACTCCCGCTGCTTTAGCTGTGGGCCCACTCACTAGATGTAAATAACTGGCATACATAGCAGAAGGCTTCATTCGAGTGAATCAGAGCATGGTGTCCTGAATGTAACATCCTAAACAGACTCCAACTCTGTCCCACCTGAGGGCAGTTACTGAATTCCATTATTCTTGCGGTATCATCTCAGCAAGTTCTTTGTCTTCATAAAATATCTAAGACAAACCAAAACAAGTTACCGTCACTGTTACTACAGCAACTATATAATCTCAGTGAGAGGAAAGTATGTTATCAGTAAAGCAATTTATAGTATATTCTCTTGCCAATTTAATGATTTTTCTTTTTCTCATTTGAGACAGAAAGGAACAGATTAGGGACACGTCAATAGATAGAATTTCTCTAGTAAACTTTATATAATTTCCCCAGTTGGTCCATGTCTTGGAATCAGTCCAGTGAATTATCATCATTTTCTTTTTGATGCTCAGAATGCCACTGCCTGCCTGGCCACTAGAGCTCTTTGTTTAGGCTGACCTTATTGTTCTTTTTAATTCAGTCCCCAAGGTGGCTATGAAAGCACCTTTGTTTTCTGACAATAAGATGTCTCTGGCTTTTTTTGAATTTTCCCACCTTCCAACATGAATTGGTTGCTCCCCAAAGGAGATCTGGTTCTTCTTAGTGGAAAATAGTATTAGACTCCAAAACCCAGGCCTGAGGGGTGCATATACTGTATCATTCTACACGAAGATAGACGCCAGGGCTCGTAGCTCTAACAGAGCAGAGAAGTTACCTTTTCTTAAATTTTCTTAAATACCATGATGATATTTCCAATTCAACCAGTTTTCTTTTTTTAAACTAACAGCTTTATTGAGATACAATTCACATTCTATAAAATTTGCCATTTAAAAATGTACAACTTACTGGGTTTTAGTATACCCACAGAGTTGTGCAACCATCACCACTAATTCCAGAACATTTTCATCATCCCCAAAGAAATCTGAACCCATTAGCAGTCAATCGTTATTCCCCCTGGCCCCAGCTACTAGCAGCCACTAATCTACGTAACTGAGCCACTCAGGTGCCCCCCCCAACACCTGTTGTTTCTTGTGTTGTTGATTTTAGCCTTTCTGACAGGTGTGAGGTGATTATTTCATGGTAGTTTTGATTTTCATTTCCCTGAGGAGTGATATCGAGCATCTTTTCATTAGTCTGTTGGCCATTTGTATGTCTCTTTGGAAAAATGTCTATTTATGTCTTCTGCCCATTTTTAATTGGATCATTTGTTTTTTGAGTGTTGAGTTTTATAAGTCTTTATATCTTTTGGCTACTAGCCTTTTATCAGATACATCATTCGCAAATATCTTCTCCCATTCAGTAGGTTGCCTTTTAGTTTTGTTGGTTGTTTCCTTTGCTGTGCAGAAGCTTTTTATTTTGATGAAGTCCCAATAGTTTATTTTTGCTTTTGTTTCCCTTGCCTCGGCACACATATCTAATAAGTTGCTATGGCTGATGTCAGAAAAGTTACTGGGTGTGTTCTCCGCTAGTATTTTAATGGTTTCATGTCTTACATTTAGGTCTTTAATCCATTTTGAATTCATTTTTGTGTATGGTGTAAGAGAGTGGTCCAGTTTCATTCTTTTACATGTTGCTGTCCAGGTTCCCCAACACCATTTGTTGAAGAGACTTTTTCCCCATTGCATGTTCTTTCCTGCTTTGTAGAAAAATAATTGACTATATTGTGGTGAGTTCATTTCTGGGTTTTCTATTCTGTTCCACTGATCTATGTGTCTATTTTTGTGCCAGTATCATACTGTCTTGATCACTACAGCTTTATAATAAAACTTGAAGTCTGGAATTGTGATGCCTCCAGCTTTTCTTTTTCAAGATTGCTTTGGCTGTTTAAGGTCTTTTGTGGTTCCATACAAATTTTAGGATTGTTTGTTCTAGCTCTGTGAAAAATGCTGGTGGTATTTTGATAGGGATTGCATTAAGTGTGTAGATTGCTTTGGGTAATATAGAAATTTTAACAACATTTGTTCTTCCAATCCATGAGCATGCAATGTCTTTTCATTTCTTTGTGTTATCTTTAATTTCTTTCATCAGGGTTTTATAGTTTTCAGAGTATAGGTCTTTTACCTCTTTGGTTAAGTTTATTTGGCAAGCAAGAAGTAAAACTCACTATTTGCAGATGACCTGATATTTTATTATAGAAAACGCAGAAGACTCCACCAAAAAATTGCTAGAACTGATACACGAATTCAGTAAAGTTGCAGGACACAAAATCAACATACAGAAATCTGTTGCATTTCTATACACCAATAATGAAGCAGCAGAAAGAGAAATTAGAGTCAATCCCATTTATCATTACACCCAAAGCAATAAGATACCTAGGAATAAACCTAACCAAAGAGGTGAACACCTTTTTTTTTTTAAAAAAACAAAAGTAGCACATCTTTAATTAAACATTAAAAAAAAGAATGTTTAACTTAGTTTCAGTTCTGAGGCCCCATCTCATCAGGCTAATAAGCAATTCCATGTTAGTTCTCAACACCACCGCCCGCCCCCCCCCACACTTAGTCACGCGTCTCAGATTTTTTACTAACCAAGAAGCTGGGAATGAAGAGATAGGACGGGTGTCCATCTGGTTTTTATTTTATTTTTATTTTTATTTATTTGACAGAGAGAGACAGCAAGAGAGGGAACACAAGCAGGGGGAGTGGGAGAGGGAGAAGCAGGCTCCCAGCGGAGCAGGGAGCCCGATGCGGGGCTGGATCCCAGGACCCTGGGATCATGACTTGAGTCTAAGGCAGACACTTAATTGACTGAGCCACCCAGGTGCCCCTCCATGGTTTTTAGATATATGCCAAAGCTGCCTTGTGAGAGTCTCCAAGCACCTTTCAGGGGGCAATATGCTGCTGCTTCTATACAAAACTACCTCCTCAAGGGGTTAGCCTTGGCTGTTGGGTTTTAGAACAGGGCCTCTTAACCTTTGTATACCATGGACCCCTTTTGGTGATTTAGTGAAGTCTGTGAAGTCATTTCTAGATGCATAAAACACAATACATAGGATTACAAGGGAAACCAAGTATATTGAAATACTGTTATCAAAAATAATTTTTGTTGTGTAATACATGTACTTCTTATTGATGCATTAATAACAATACATTTATTATTTTATTTTTTAAAAAGATTTTATTTATTCATGAGAGACAGAGGCACAGAGGCAGAGGGGGAAGCAGTCTTCCTGCAGAACAGGGAGCCCCATGCAGGACTTAATCCCTGGACCCTGGGATCATGACCTGAGCCAAAGGCAGATGCTTAACTGACTGAGTCACCCAGGTGCCCAAATAACAGTACATTTAAAACAGGAAAGTTGAAGTTTATTTTTAAATATTTTAACTTTTTTAAAAAATTAATTTATTTTAAGATTTTATTTATTTGACAGAGAGAGACACAGCAAGAGAGGGAACACAAGCAGGGGGAGGGGGAGAGGGAGAAGCAGACTTCCTGCTGATCAGGGAGCCTGATGCGGGGCTGGATCCCAGGACCCTGGGATCATGCCCTGAGCTGAAGGCAGATGCCTAACAACTGAGCCACCCAGGCGCCCCTTAACTTTTTATTTTGAAATAATTTCAAACTTCAAGAATTGCAGAAATAATACATTTCACCAAGATTCACTAATTATTACTATTTTGTCCCATTCGCTTTCTTTCTTTTTTTTTTTTTTTAAGATTTTATTTATTTATTTGACAGAGAGAGAGACAGCCAGCAAGAGAGGGAATGCAGGCAGGGGGAGTGGGAGAAGAAGAAGAAGCAGGCTCCCAGCGGAGGAGCCTGATGTGGGGCTCGATCCCAGGGCTCTGGGATCATGCCCTGAGCTGAAGGCAGACGCTTAACGACTGAGCCACCCAGGTGCCCCCGTCCCATTTGTTTTCTGACCCCCCAGTTTACTCCGTATCTCTCTATAGATATATTTTATATGTCTTTTTACACACATTTACTGTTTTCCTCCCTGAACCATTTGAGAGTTAGATATAGAAATGATGTCCTATTACCTCTAAAGTATTAAGCGTGTATTTCCTGAGTACATGGACATTCTGAGATATGACCACAGTACAGATATCAAACTCAGAAAATTAACATTGATAGAATACTGTGATCTAATATAGACTCCGTGTTTGAATTTTGCCAAGTATCCCAGTAATTGTTTTATGGCAGCTTATTGTTTTTGTTTGTTTGTTGTTTGCTTTAAATCTGATCCAGTTGTGGGATGAAAGATTGCATTTGATGGTCATGTCTGCTTTTATCTGGAAAAATGCTTCAGCCTTTCTTAGTCTTCATGTCATTGACTATTCTGAAGAATACAAAGTAGTGGTTTGCAAAATGTTCTCAGTTTAGTTTGTCTCACGCGTCCTCAGGATTTGAGTCTGCTTATGCATTTATCACAGGAACACAGCATAGGCGATCTGTGTCTTTCCCAGTGTGCCACATCCAGAAGCACATGATGCCAGTTGGTCCCCTTGTTGCTGATGTTAACTTGCCAGGTTTCTCTCCTTTAATGTTAATATATGTTTTGTTTGTGATGAATGTAGGATCTGAGGGGAAGAGGGATGTTTGAGACTATTAGTCTATCCTGTTCTTCAAACTTTTGGCCGATGGTTTCTGTTTCCTTTGAATGAATCGTGCCTGATTAATGGTTATTCTTGGATGGTTGCAAAATGGTGATCTCCTCCCTTCCCAACTCTGGCAATCCCTCTTCTGTCTGCTCTAAGAAAAAGCTTTCCTTCCTCCTTCCTTCCTGATCCATGGATCCAGGGGTTCATGGATTATTATTTTATTCACTAGATCATAACCTAGTACTACAGTACTCATACTGATGCTCAGAGTGTCTCAGATTTGGTGTGGGAACCCCTTCAGGTTGCCTCCCATGCGTTTTGGAATTGTCTCCATTGTTTTTGAGTACCTCCTAATTTTCTGGCATTAGAAAACATTCCAGGCTCCATCTTAAACTTTCTCTGCTCCTCTGGAGTCAGCTGAATCTTCAAGAAGCCCTGGTTCTGGTGGTTGTTAGAAACCAACTTTTGGGTGTAAGCTCACTCGTTGCTGCCAACGTTGCTTTTAGGTCCTTTCAGTGGACAGAGTTGGGGAGAACTGCGGTTTCGTGTGGTTCAATTCAATGTGTAAATTTTGCTTTTTAAAGACATCCGCGTGAATGCTGTTGTTGCTTGGTTGAATAAGAATATAAAACTGAGGATTAGTCTGTCCGTGTGTGGGTCTCAAATAACTGCTGGTGACTGGACACTAGATGGCAGTGTCAATTCTGGGTCACCAGTACGGAGATGCGCAGTTGGCATTCAAAGGAATGAAGGTCCTAGCATTATTTTCAGAAAGCTGCAGCAGATAAGATGTGATAGGAAAATATCTGCACTCTCTATTGCTGACAGAGTCACACAGATTGCTACTGTTACTGTAGTTTATTGTCTGTGTTTATAATTGAATGCAATGCAGAATTTCTGTGAGGTGTCATGAATTAAGACACGTTTTCCTGTACATGCATATGCCCTCCCTGCCCTGAATCTATCTACCCCAGGCACTTAAGGATCACCCTGGGTTAGCAATTCCTGTTTTAGAATGAACACCATTTCGAAGCACGGTTGGTTTGCACAAATTGCAGAGTTCTGAGGTGGTAAATTTTTATGCAGAAACATCAGAGATTAGCTTTTACGCACGTTAAAACAAAGGGACCCACAATTAGAAGCAGTATCAGGACTCTCTGTCCCCCTGCTCCCCACCCACCCTGGCAGTGATCTGCCTTCCCTCCTTTTGTTCCTTCTGTTCGTTGGGAGAACTGGGTCAGGGAGAGCAAAAGCACTTCCCAGTTTTGCTGTCACCTCCTCCACAGCTACAACCTTGGCAACCATCCATTATCTGCCCCGGGAATTTGCTGACTACAATCTGCTAAGAGTCTGGGGACAGGGAGGGGTGGTCCTTGGCCTTCCACCGTCCCAGATGTTACCATCAAGATCGTTCCTTCTTGGGGCGCCTGAGTGGTGCAGTCGTTAAGCGTCTGCCTTTGGCTCAGGGCGTGATCCCAGAGCTCTGGGATCGAGCCCCACGTCAGGCTCCTCTGCTGAGAGCCTGCTTCTTCCTCTCCCACTCCCCCTGCCTGTGTTCCCTCTCTCCCTGGCTGTCTCTCTCTCTGTCAAATACATAAATAAAATCTTTAAAAAAAAAAAAAAAAGATCGTTCCTTCTTTAGTGTCAGGATCCAGCTTTCAGTCTTGTTTTGTTTTTGTTACCATCTTGACCCTTCCAGTCAGTCAGCCTCCCCCAGTTTCAACCTTTCTTGGAGGACCTCAGGTGTCTGTGATCCGAGCCTAAGGAAGCAATCAGAGATGCCGAAGTTTGAACGTTATAGATTGTGCTTTCTTCTTCCTCTAATATGACAAGCTGCCTGGAGTCAAGAGGACAGTGGATGTGGTGCACTGAAATGATTTCCCATCATAAAGCTTTTGTGGTCTTGGCTTAAGGACAGTCCAGCTGAAATTCTGCAGTACTAGTATTATCATTTGCCCCTGTAATTTCCTAGTCTCTCTGAAATCAGCTTAGGTATTAGGGTCTGAAGTCCTTGCATTAAGACACCGCTGACATCGATCTGGATGAGCATAGCAATGTGTTATGATTGAGAGACAGACACCAACAGACTTGGTTTAAGGATGGGAGATAAACGACAGAGGATTTGGACACAGATGCTTACACTAAACAGGAGAGTGTGAAGCTTGCTTTCACATAGTTGGACAGGCTTCCTCAGTCCTGCAGTCCCCTGTGGTGCAGAGCTGTGCACATTGAGGTTTCTTTGTTGGCATGAACCCATCATTGTCATCTGCAAACTCCCTGTACCTCCCCTCCTCCCGACTTTGGTTGTGGGTAAATCTGCTGATCAGTGTAAGTAACAGAAGGCAAACACAGCTTATTTCTGAGTGTTTCTAGGAGAATGGATAATAAGTTTCAGGTGTCACATCTCTTAGCAGCCCTTGGCTTCAGCTTACCTGAATCTGTTTTTTCACTGCCTGACTGTCCCCTCCCTCATACTCACTATGCCGCAGCCACACTGGCCTTTGCTCTCCAGGCCTTGAACTTACGAAGTATTTATCTTCTCGTGTTCCCTCTGCCTGAGATTCTCTGCTACCAGCTTGTCAGATGGATGCCTCTTCGTCCTTCAGCTCTCAGCTTGTCAACTCCTCAGGGAGACCTTTCTCTTTATTTCAAATGATCATTGCATTTATTGCCCTTTATAGCATTTATCCCATTGTGTAATATGCTTTATATTTATTTGTTTGCTTACTTAATTCTCTTACTCCCTTCCAGTAATCTGTAATAATCTCCAAAGTACCAGATACAGCCTCCCACACAATATGTTCTCAATAAATATTTATGGAATAATGAATGAATGAATCATGACATTGTTAAAAGAGCCAGCTGTGCACAAACTTATACATACTTAAGTAACAACTGGCACATTTCTATTATGAATCAAAGTATTTTTGTATGACAGACAAAAATGGAGATATTGTTTAATTGGAGTGTAGGTTATATGGTAAGAAAATATCTATTATGTATTAAGTTATTTGGCTGTTATAAACTTATTGAGATGCATTTGAAAAATACCATGTTAATCCACAGTAATGTTGTGTCTCTAGTGAAGTATCATAATAAACAAATTATACATAAAATGTTTTTGTTACACACCTGATTAATATATAATATGGATACAAATTCTTTTGTAACATTATTAGTTGACATTTCCTCTTATACTTTATTATTATTATGGCCTTCTAATTTTTATACCTTACCCTTATTACTGCTTTTAACATTGTCACTCTCTTTTCCTCTACATTTCTTTGATCCTTAAGAAATTGTTTTTTAGTTACACTTACAGAATTTGGTGTGTGGCATTTCTTAAATTTTTACAAATTTATGTAATCTTTATCTTAATCCAGTGATAAAGCAGCAGTAACCTATGTGTATTTATTTTCATGTTAAGAATTAGAATATAGGGGCACCTGGGTGGCTCAGTTGGGTAAAGTGTCTGCCTTTGGCTCAGGTCATGATCCCGGAGTCCTGGGATCAAGCCCCACATCGGGCTCTTTGCTCACCAGGGAGCCTGCTTCTCCCTTTCCCTCTGCCCCCCTGCTTGTGCTCGCTTGCTCACTCTCTCTCAAATAAATTAAATCTTAAAAAAAAAAAGAGAATATAATCTGTATGACCACACCATGACTTTGCACCATTTATTCATTCTTTTTTGCTTGTGCTTTTTACTACCACACAATCTGCCAGATCATAAATAACTTCGAAGCTTTGCCGATGAGGTTGGAAATGGAGCTGTATTCTTATATCACCCTTAGAAAATGATCCAGAAAAACGCAGAATCCTAGGCAGCTTTTTTTCCTTCTTCTTTTTCTTTCCTTGGAGCATTTAACTTAGAGGTCAGATGATTTAAGGGTGTGAGGTAGGGAGAGGGATTTTGGGGGAGGCAGGTTGTGGTGGTAGATCTTTAAGAAAAGTTTCCCATCCCCCAGAGCCCACCAGTTCACTATTTGCCCTTATGTATGCTAGAGGGGAGAGTGACTCTTAGTGAGTTAGTCCCTTCCCAGACCTCTATTTAAAGAGCAAAAATGTTTGAAATTCAAGCGTGTTTAAACTTGGAAAAACAGAATGTTACATCAGAGAGGATAGCATGAGTAAGAATTATAGAATGGCCAAACTTTTGAATGTCTCCTGGGTTTACTGAACCATGGGCCCTATAAATTAGCTCAAAATGCAGAAATTTACAGATTGTATTTCCTATAGGAAACACTGGGCTTTATACATTTTTGAAAAACATTACCTTGTAGTTGAGCTCTTTTACCAGCAGGTGGCCTGTATACACAGCTATGGCCCCGCCTTCAAATACAAGAGCTTCAAAGGAGATAGAGTAGTTAAGTTTTCCTTCCATCCCTTCCATCTCCCCTACCCCAGCACACGCACACAGACACACATACACATTCATGTAGTTATACATACTCTTACACAAATTGTAGCACGTGATACACTCTTCTGCCCGTTTTGCTCACTTGAGGGTTTATCTTGGAGATTGGTATATATCAATATGAGGAGTCTCAAAAATGTTCATGTTCACATAGCATTCCATTGTACAGTAGTCCCATCATGATTTAACAACCCCGTGTTAATGGCAGTAAGTAGTTTCAGTCTTTCGTGCTTACAAACAATGCTGCAGTGAACAAACCTATACTTGTATCACTTTGCCTTTGTGTGTCTCTGTAGGGTGAACTGTTGGAGGGCACAGGTGCTTGCACTTTAGACAGCTGTCCCTGAGTTGTCCTCCGTAGAAGTAGCAGGGTGGTAGGAGTGCCTGCTTCCCCACCCTCTGACAAATGAAAACTGCTCTTATGTAGTGTCACCATGCATACCTCTCATTATGAGAAGTGCTGGGCATCGTGTCGTAGATTTCCTTTCCGAGGAACTTTCTGTATATGACTGTTGCTCATTTTTCCGTAGCATCTTTGGTATTTTTGTCACTGATTTGTAGAGGATTGTTGTATACTAGTGACATTAGCGTTTGATCTATAGTAAAAGTTGAAATTTTCTTTTCCCAGTTTATTCTTGTATTTTACTATCTATTAGGGCTAGTACACACTCCTGTTCTGTCTCATGGTTTTCCTAGCTCTTCTGTTTACTCTTCCATATGAACTTGAATTTCAGTTTAGGAAGAACTAAAAGCTTTCTGATGATTATCATCATAGGTTATCTTCATTTTAAATTTTTCCAGTAATACCTTTTCTCTTTATTATTATTTTGATTAATAGACTTCAAGTAGACTCTACTAGCATCATCTGACAGTAGAACATTATGGTCAACCCTGGGCTTTTCTTACTTGATAAAGAATTGTGTATTAGTCTTCATACTTCAGAGAAGAAGACACAGAGGAAAGAAGTTAGAAAGACATAAAGATTGCCTCTCCTAGAAATGATTCCATATGTTTTCTGTTCTAGTAAGCAACAATTTGCATAACTAGTTCCCTTTTAGCTTCCAAAATATGTTGTGTATAGCTCAGGGATTTTTTTATCAAACAAAAAATATGAGTCACTCTTTTCAGTAAACATTTTAATTATCTTTCAGGGTGGCTTATGGTGTTTTGGAGGAAATGGACTTCCTTATGCTGAAAGTTTTGGAGAAGTTCCTTCAGCTACAGTGGAAATGTTCTGTTTGGAAGCTTTGGTAAAACATTCTGAGGTAAGTTATATTTTCAAAATGTGGTTTAGTTTTTATGATCACAATGAAAAAATTGTACATGATTGCTCATTCAAGGGAAGTAATCCTCATTTTTTGTAAAAAAAAAAAAAAAACACAACTTTTTGCTTGTTTTAAAATTTCTGCTTTTTCCCCATTTGCTTATTAGAATTGATAATCATAATTTAACACCAAAACACGTATTTCATTTTTGCCAAGTATTTCTAAAAATGTATTTAATCTTAATTGCACGTAAAGAAAGCAACCCATAGTCTAAATATGGCAATGACCTTTGATTTATGCTATCTCCTACTGCCTTTCTCAGATTATTTTTACAAATGATATGACCAGATAGTAATTTCCAGTAAAACATCTGGTAGAGATGTAACAGATGCAAAAAAAGTCAATATTTAGATGACCATACTCTTGAATTTTAACCAGAGCATATATTAGTGGTTTTTAAATTTTTTTGGCATTTATGGCAACTTTTCTGTTGTGATCATAGTTTTATTTATTTATTTATATTTCTTTTAAAGGTTTTATTTATTGATTTATTTATTTTTGGAGAGAGCAAGAGAAGGGGGAGGGGCAGAGAGAGAGAGAGAGAATCGCAAGCAGACTCCATGCTGAGAGTGGAGCCAGACGTGGGGCTTGATCTCATGACCCTGAGATCATGACCTGAGCTGATAGTGCCCAACCGATGGAGCCACCCAGGCCGCCCCGTGGTGCTTTCTTGATATTAAAAAGAAAAAAGCAACAAACTGTGGTGCTTAAACATGAGTGCATTAAAGTCACTCAGGAAGCATGCTTAAAGCATTTCCTGACCACCTCTAACAATTTTAATTTAGTAGATGTGGGCTTATGTCCAGAAATTTGCATTTGTAACAGGCATCCCTGGTGAGGCTGCTGGAAGTGGTTCATCCCACGTCATGAGAAACCCCATCCTAGAGATCTTAAACTCTCCGATTCAATCTTGGGAGCCATTAGACACGGCTCAGAAGTATCTCTGGTCATCTCTAGTTCCCACCAGTGGAGTTAGGAATCCAGTACAAAGCAGAGGTATTAGCATTGTAGTTCAAAAAAGCACGTGGGAAAACGAGCTGGAGTTTTGGCAACTTGAGACTAGTTTCTGAAGCAATAGGTGCATCTTCAGTGGAAAGCACAGTGCATGGAATACCTTTCCAGAAACCTCTCAAGTCATTACATATCTCACTGATCTATGTCTAAAAGACATACTTCTAAATGCACTTAAAATGTGATAAAATTCAATAAAAATTTGGAGAATGGAAATTGTTGCATATATGTGACGTGTCAGTGTCAGTGAGTACAACTAGTGATGGGAAGAGGCCAAGGCCGTGCCAATGACCTTGGCACACGGTGAGGACTTAAAATAGTATTACATATTTCTTTTGACTTTCTTTTATCTCTTTTTTTCCATTAAAAATTCATATCCCTTTTTCTTTCTTTTTGATTTTCACCACTTGATCTTTCTCTTTAAAAAATTGTCTGACTCCTGAGTTTTAGGAGAGCCCCACAGCTGTGGGCTTGTGTGGGGTGGTGTGCGGGGCCACAGATGGTGCTTATCTCTGGGAGTTCTTGTATGCAGAAGCAAAGTCTGCCACTTATACGGAGTTTTTCTTCCTGTTATCAGATGGCAGGTTTCTCAAGCAGAGAAAACCTTTTTAAGGTAGTTTCAAGCCAGCCAAAGTATCACTATAAATTGAAACAATTCTGTAATAATGACATTGTCAGGTTACACATCCCACCAAGAGCTAAAGAGAATAAAGATAAAAATTTCCGAAGTCCTTGTGAGATAAGCCTTAATTTTTTCAGTGATTTCGAGGCACCTCTCCCATAGGTAGGGGTGTGCGTGTTTAAGTTGAGACAAGAGTTTCAGGTAGGTCTCTGTCCTTGAGCAGGAGCCTCCGGGCTGTGCCATCAGCATGCTGGGTCACCTGGTTAGTGAATTTGTGCAACATAAAGTGAGCTTTCATTACTTTATTGTGCCAGATACCTACGCATTGTGATAAAATTGAAGCAAACGGAGGCTTGCAGCTACTTCAGAGGCTGTACCAACTTCACAAGGACTGTCCTAAGATACAGAGAAATATAATGCGTATCATTGGAAATATGGCTTTGAATGAACATCTTCATTCTACTATAGTTCGCTCAGGTAACACCTTTATGTACTGAATATTTTGGGTTTGGTCCTTTGTTCTTCTCCCACCTCCACCCCTCACGATACAGTAGTTTTTTAATAGACTTAAGACTTTGCTTAGGGTTACGTATGGGTCCTTAGACCATGTCATTTTAGTAGGGGCACAGAATTGCTTGAGGCGTGGATAATCCGCATCTAAGATAATCGGTGTGTGGATAGTCACAGGAGAGCAGTGTTTGCCATGATGACTAATTGTTTACATCATCTTTGATGTGATTTGGTTAACCAAGAGGTGTACTTGGAGTATAGTGATTTTCCCCCCTTGCAACTAATAAACTGATGGTGGGGAGATACTTAAGACCATGCAGATATCCTGCTCCTCATCTACCAAACATTCTGGCCTCATCTAGCCTTTAGCATGATGGCTGCAAAACGATGGTTTTCCAACTGCAGCACGCCTTCCCCGTGTGCTTTTCAGCATTTGGCATTTTCTCGTAAGCAAGAGCCCTTCCTTCTCTCCCCTTCCATCTGGCTCCCTCCTTTCTTCCTTCTTGTCCTTCCCTCCCTCCCTCCCTCCCCTATCAGTATGGGCACATAGATTGCTGGTTTTTTTAATGGTTTATAACTCATTACCTTACTTAACATTTGATGCCAGATTGCCTCAGTTTTGGTTAGTGGGAGCCCCACAGACTGGCTCGCTGTGTCCTTGCAAAGTGCCTACCTCATTTTGGGAGGCATTCGTTACTGTCTGGAATAACAAGATGTTCCAGGCTCATTTCTCTGAGGAGAGATGCAGATAGATTTTAGTGCAGATTGATTGGTAGAGATCAGGATCTGGGTGCTTGATGTGCTTATTGGTCCTGGAGTGTCTTTGCTTGGCTCTTTCAGTGGAAAAAGCAAGGTGATATATACAAATACGCACAGACAAAAATGCGTACGTAGGTGCTCCAGTACATGCATATGTTCATATTTATTAGAAACTATGAATTTACATTTTTTCTTGTGTCTCTGCTTTTTTTTTTTTTTTGGTTTACATTTAAGAGCGTTTGATCAGTAGAAGTTTTTAATTTGATGAAGTCTCATTCAGGGATCAGCCAACTTTTTCTATAAAGGACTACTTTCTATGGGTTTTATTCTGACTTTTTAGATTCTTAAGGTAGAAACTTAGATCACCGATTTTAACCTCTTTCCTTGTTTCAGTCATCTGTTGCTGTGTGTGTATCAAACACAAAATTCATTGGTTAAAATAGTGGTCATATATTTTCCTCATGAATCTGAAACGGGCAAGATTTGATAGGAAGGCTTACATCCCTCTGAGCAGTAGTAACTGGAGCAGCTCAGCCATGGGGTGGAGGACACGCTTTCAAGATTGCTCGCTTTCCTGGCTTGCGAACTGCTACTGGCTCTCACCTGGGACTGGGGACACCGGCTCCTTTCCACATGCACCACTGCATGCAGCTTAGCTTCCTTTAAGCACGATGGCTAGGTTTTAAGGGCAAACGTCCCCAGAGAGGGCCAGCTATAAGCTCTTTTCCTTTTATAATCAAGCACTGGAAGTCATTTCTGCCATGATTTATTGATTAGAAGCTAGTCACTGAGGCTGGCTCCTATTCAAGGGGAGGAGATTTGGAAGGGGTTTAGACTCATCACGTCTTTTTTTTTTTTTTAATAATTTTTTATTATGTTAGTCACCATACAGTATATCCTTAGTTTTTGATGTAGTGTTCCATGATTCATTATTTGCCTGTAACGTCTTAATAGAGAATAGTGCCAAAGAATTTGAAGATAGGTTTTCAGATCACTACAATTTAGTATTTAAAGCGGTAAATTTCCTCTAACCTGCTTTAGATGCATCCTTCACATTTTGGATATATTGTATTTTTATTATTATTCTGTTTGACATTTTTCTAATTTTCTTGTGAATTTTTTGTCTCATGGGTTACCTAAAAGTGTGCTGCATAGTTTGTAAATATTGTTTTCTAGATATCATATGTCTCTGATTTTTAATTTAGTATTTCATGTGTTCAGAAAACAGACCCTGTAAACAGATTTTAGTCTTTGGAAATTTACCGAGACGTACCTGATGGCCTGTTGTATGGTCTGTCGTGGTGAATGTTCTGTGTGCACTTAAAAAGAATGAGTGTTCTGTAGTTGTTAGGTGAAGTGTTCAATATATAACAAACCACATTGGCTGACAGTACTGCTCAAATCTTCTCTAGGTCTGCATTGCGTTTTGTCTAGTTCTACGAATTACTGAGAGATGTGTGAAATTTTTCAACTATGATTTTGACTTTATCTGTTTTTCCCTTTAGTTCTGCCAGGTTTTTCTTCCTGGTAAAATTATTCATTTTTTATTAATAAGTGATGTCTTTCCCACTGGGCATACTCCTTTTCCTTAAGTCTACTTCATCTGGTATTAAAATAGCCACACTAGCTTTTTCTTCTTAAAACATTTTTATTATTGAAGTATAATTGACATCCAATGTTATAGTAGTTTCAGGTGTACAACATAGTGATTTGACAATTCTATACATTATGTAATGCTCACCATAGTGTAGTTATCATCTGTCACCACACAGTATTATATTATTGACCATATTCCCTATGCTGTACTCTTCATCCCTGTGACTTATTTATTTTGTACCTAGACGTTTTTACCTCTTAATCCCATTCACCTGTTTCACTCATCCTCCCGTCCCCCTTCCATCTGGCAACGACTAGTTCTCTCTGTGGCTGTGTTTCTGGTTTTTTTAGATTCCATGTGTAAGTGAAACATATGGTATTTGTGGTGTTCTTTCTGACCTCTTTCACTTAACATAATTCCCTCTAGGTCTACCCGTGTAATCACAAATGGAAAGATCTCATTCCTTCTTATGGCTGAGTGATAGTCTATCACACACGTACACACGCCCATACACATCTTACCCATTTACCCGCTGACACACAGGTTGTTTCCGTTTCTTGGCTCTTGTAGGTAATGCTGTGATAAGCATAGGGGGGCTTATAGCTTTTTGAATTAGCTTTTTCATTTTCTTTGGGTACATACCTAGTAGTGGAATTCCAGGATTGTATGCTATTTCTATTTCTAATTTTTTGACGGAGCTTCATACTGTTTCCAACAGCAGCTGCACCAGTTTATGTTGTGTTTGCAGGGGCTCCCTTTTCTCCACATCCTCACTAACACTTGTTATGTCTTGTCGTTTTAATTCTAGCCATTCTCACTGGTGTGAGGTGATAGCTCATTGTGGTTTTGATTTTCATTTCCCTGATGATCACGTTGGTTTTTTCTTATGCTTGCTGTTTGCATTACCGATCTTTTATCTTTTCACCTTCTTTTGCTTTCATTTTTCTGTAACTTTAAAAATAAATACATCTTTTATAGACAGCATATAGGTGGATCTTTTTTTTAAAATCCAATTTGATCCTTTTAATCTGAGTGTTTTGTCTCTTTACCTCTAATGTAATCATAACTATTGTTTCTTTTTTCTCCTTTACTGACTTTTTTGGGTTACTTGAATATCTTTCACATTCTGTTCTTTCTCCTCTTTTGGCTTTTTATATAGTAGTATTTATGTATTTTTTTATTGGGGTATCCTTAATTTATCACAGTCTATCTTGAGTTATTATTATGCCACTTTATATGTAGTGTGAGATTCTTAAAACAGTGTAATTCACTTTCCACCCCTTGCCATCCTTTGTGGTATTGTCATAATGTATTTTACTCCTGCATATGTTATAGGCTTTGTGATACATTGTTGTTATTCAGTCAAGTGATATTTAAAGACTATAAGAAAAAAAGAAAAGTCTTTTTATTTGTAGATTTATAATATCCAGTGTTCTTCCTTCTGTTCTGTTTATCTATGTTTACATCTGATAACATTTCCCTTCAGGCTGAAGACCTGGGTCTGCTGGACAAATTCTCTCACCTTTCGTTTTCTGAAAGTCTTTACTTTGCCTTTATTTGATTATCCCAGGAAAGAGATTTTCCATGGATAAAGAATTCTGTGTTGACAGTGTGTTATTTTTTCTGTCAGCACTTTAAAACTGTCATTCCATTCTCTCCTGACCACTGCTGTCTGATGAGAAGTCTTATTCCCACTTCTGTTCTGTATGTACCTTGTCGTTTCCTTGCTGGCTTCTTTTAAGGTTTTTATGTTTGGTTTTTAGCAATTTGACTATGAAGTGCTTGGTTCCTTTTTTACATTTGTGTTGCTCAGTGTCTGCTGAGCAGACTGAATCAGTGCGTTGATGTTTTTGATCAAATTTGGAAGATTTCCAGCCAGTGTATCTTAAAATACTTTTTCTTGTCTCCTTTTTGCTCTTTTCTCCTTTTGGGACCTCAGTCATGGATATTAGATCTCTTGATTCTGTTCCACAAGTCACTGAGACTCTCTTCATTTCTCTTCAAATACTTTTTTCCTTCTCTGTGTTTTACTTTGGATAATTTCTGTTGACTTATCTTCAGTTTCTTTAATGGGATAGAGCCTTGATCAAATCAGTGTTTTATTTAAAAAACCCACAAAACACTCTTCCCCAAACTGAACGCTGGCTCTTAGCCCAAGTCTTCCATCCTCTCGGGGATTTCAGTATCTAGTGGACAGCCCACTGAACACCTTGGTCTCTCAGTCCCTTGACCTTCTCATCTCCATTGACTTCCTTCTCTGCTCCCGATTGTCTAGTACTCCACTCCCATGCCGCACCTGGATTTAGTCACGGCCTGAAACCATTTCACCTATAAAATCGGTAATTCACCTCTCAGGGCACATCCTTCTCTCATTCAAGCCTTGTTTTTGCACCTACTCCCACAGTGACCGGTTTTATTCTCTCCAGAAATTTATCTGCTGACCCCTTTTTCTCCCAGTCCCTCAGTCCTCTTTATCCGCACTCCCCTCCTGACACAGTGTATATATATTCCATGGTCCCTCATTTCACTGACATTATCCTCAGTGCCCTCGAACGCCCTTTCTCTTCCATCCTCTGAGCACACCCTTGGTCAGACCCCAACACCAGAGAAAACCTACTATCTGCTGCTTCCGTGGCTGAGCGTAGAATCATTGCAGATTGGTTGTCACCTTCGGTATCAGCAGTCCTGTTTCTCCAGTCGGCTTGCCTTACTGTTCCTAGCAGAGACGATTCAAACCTCCTCCACATTCCTCAGACCTTCCACTGACTCTCTCCCTCTCCGCAGATGACCCCTCCTCCTCCAGTGAGACAGCTGAGACTCTGAAAGGGATTTCCCTTAGTTTCTCACTACCAAAACCAAACTGGTCTTCTCCTTTCCTGCTCTTGATGGTAGGAAAAAGGACATCTCTTAGGAGACCTCCAACTACATCTGGATCCTGGCTCCTTTCACTATCTTAGAAATTGCCAGTCTTTTCTAATCTGCATAGTCAGTGGCTCCTTCTCAACAGGAGCCTTTGATCAACAGATTAGGGGACGGTGTGAAAAACCACCGAAATTCGTGACACCACATCCCCCTGGTTTTTCACCCCCTCTTCTGCTTTTCAATTTTATGTCTAAACTTTTCAAAGTTATCTGTGCTGCTTTTTGCTCAGCTCCCATTATTTCTGAATATTTCAGTTTGAATTCTGCCTTACCTTGTTGTATTTTTTTTTTTAGGTATCCTGTATCTTTATATCTATGTACTGTACTATATATATATATATAAAATCTTAATAGTATCAGATCTGTAACTTTTTACCATTCAGATTTACAACAGTTAAAAAGATATTGGTAATATCCACTGCTGGTGAAGGTGGGTGAAACTGCTTCTCTCATGTATCATTGGTGAGGATGTACATTGATTCAGTTTTTTGTTTTTTTTTTTAAGATTTTATATATTTATTTGACACAGAGAGACAGCCAGCGAGAGAGGGAATACAAGCAGGGGGATTGGGAGAGGAAGCAGCAGGCTCCCAGCAGAGGAGCCTGATGTGGGGCTCGATCCCAGGATTCCAGGATCATGCCCTGAGCCGAAGGCAGACGCTTAACGACTGAGCCACCCAGGCGCCCCTGATTCAGTTTTTTGATAGGCACTTAGTAGTGTCTATTAAAAGAATGTATATGCCATTTGACCTAGTAATAATACTACTAGAATTCTCTCCTACCTAAGTACTCATGGGCGTTCTTAAAGATTTGTATATAAAAATGTTTATTGGACTGGTGTTTGCAGTATGGAAAAAATAGAAAAACCTAAATGTTTGCCAGTAGGAATAATGTTAAAGAAACAATGGAATACTTCAACTGTGTTAAATGCTATAATTAAAAAGAGAAGTATGTGGAGAGCATTCCAAGACACAATAGTGAAAGTATCAGATCCAGTCACAGAACAGTAGGAATAGTACTATTCCATTTAGGAAAAAAAAGAAAAAAAAATTGCATATAGAGCTGTAGTGTGTATGTAGAAGTTATGGGTATGTGACTGAATTTTTAAAAAGGTTTGGAAGGGTCATCACCAAACTTTTAACTCTAGTTACTTTCGAGGATGGAAATGGAATTGGTAAATGATGGGAGTGCTAAAGTGGGATTTTGATTATTAGGTACTATTTTTTAATTGTTTTTATAATTATGTATTCAGATGTCACATAATTTAAAAAACACTGAATCTTAAAGAAGACACATTTTCCAAGGGGCATTTGATGTTTTGTAAAAGGTGAAGCATCTCAGGCATTGTGAAAATACGTTGTCAACTAAAAAAAGCCATAGAAATGTCTTGTGCCATGATTTCTCTTGTGTTTCCTTTCTTGAGACTCCATTAAAAATAAAGCCATATTTTTGTATGTATACCAGTAATATACCTGTATATCTCTATAGGTAGAATTTTATTTTTTTTTAATGTTTTTTTATTATGTTAGTCACCATACAGTACATCCCTGGTTTCTTTTTTTTTTTCTTTTCATGTTTTTTTTATTACATTATGTAAAGTTCGATGATTCATTAGTTGCGTATAACACCCAGTGCACCATGCAATACGTGCCCTCCTTACTACCCATCACCAGTCTATCCCATTCCCCCACCCCCCTCCCCTCTGAAGCCCTCAGTTTGTTTCCCAGAGTCCATAGTCTCTCATGCTTCATTCCCCCTTCTGATTACCCCCCCTTTCTTTATCCCTTTCTTCCCCTACTGATCTTCCTAGTTCTTATGTTCCATAGATGAGAGAAATCATATGATAATTGTCTTTCTCTGCTTGACTTATTTCACTTAGCATTATCTCCTCCAGTGCCATCCGAGTTCTCAACAGAACTCGTTCTTTCTGATAGCTGAGTAATATTCCATTGTATATATGGACCACAGCTTCTTAATCCAGTCATCTGTTGAAGGGCATCTCGGTTCCTTCCACGATTTGGCTATTGTGGACAATGCTGCTATGAACATTGGGGTGCATATGGCCCTTCTCTTCACTACGTCTGTATCTTTGGGGTAAATACCCAGTAGTGCAATGGCTGGGTCATAGGGTAGCTCAATTTTTAACTTTTTAAGGGACCTCCACACTGTTTTCCAGACTGGCTGCACCAGCCTGCATTCCCACCAACAATGTAGGAGGGATCTGCTTTCTCCACATCCTCTCCAGCAATTGCTGTTTCCTGCCTTGTTAATTTTTGCCATTCTAACTGGCGTAAGGTGGTATCTTAGTGTGGTTTTGATTTGAATTTCCCTGATGGCTAATGATTTTGAACATTTTTTCATGTGTCTGTTGGCCATTTGTATGTCATCATTGGAAAAGTGTCTGTTCATATCGTCTGCCCATTTTGTGATTTGTTTCTTGCGTATTCAGTTTGAGAAGTTCTTTGTAGATCTTGGATACCAGTCTTTTATCTGTAGCATCATTTGCAAATATATTCTCCCATTCCGTGGGCTGCCTCTTAGTTTTTTTGATTGTTTCCTTGGCTGTGCAGAAGCTTTTTATCTTGATGAAGTCCCACAAGTTCATTTTATCTTTTGTTTCTCTTGCCTTTGGAGATGTGTCATGAAAAAGGTTGTTGTGGCCGATGTCATAGAGGTTGCTGCTTATGTTCTCCCCTAGGATTTTGATGGATTCCTGTCTCACATCGAGGTCTTTCATCCATTTGGAGTTTATCTTTGTGCATGGTGTGAGAGAGTGGTCAAGCTTCATTGTTTTGCATGTAGCTGTCCAATTTTCCCAGCACCATTTATTGAAGAGACTGTCTTTTTTCCACCGGATGGTTTTTCCTGCCTTATCAAAGATTAGTTGCCCAAAGAGCCGAGGGTCCATTTCTGGGTTCTCTATTCTGTTCCATTGGTCTATGTGTCTGTTTTTGTGCCAGTACCATGCTGTCTTTGTGATCACAGCTTTTGTAGTGGCTCGAATTGACATTGGATGCCCCAGCTTTGTTTTTCCCTTTTCAGCTGTTCCTTGGCAGGGGCCTTTTCTGGTTCCATAAAATTTAAAACTATTTGTTCCAGTTCCGAAAATGTACATCGAGTATTTTGATTGGGATAGCATTGAAATTGTAGATTGCTCTGGGTGGCATGGACATTTTAACTATGTTAATTTCTTTCAAATCCATCTTTTTGTTTCTCCTCAATGTCTTTCAAGAGTGATTTATAGTTTCTAGAATATAGATCCTTTGCTCCGGTTAGGTTAATTCCAAGGTAACGTATGGGTTTTGGTGCTATTGTAAATGGGATGGATTCCTATCTCTTTCTTCAGTCTCATTATTCGTGTATAGAAATGCAACTGATTTTCTGAGCATTGATTTTTGTATCCTGCCACATTGCTGCCTTTTGCTTTTGCCTTTTATGAATTTGCTCTACATAACTTCTAATAGTTTGGGAGTGGATTCTTTTGGGTTTTCCATATAGAGTATCATGTCATCTGCGAAGAGAGACAGTTTGACTTCTTCTTTGCCGATTTGGATACCTTTTATACCTTTTTGTTGCCTGATTGCTGTTGCAAGGACTTCTAGTACTATGTTGAATAATAGTGGCGAGAGTGGGCATCCTTGTCGTGTTCCTGATCTTAAGGGAAAAGCTTTCAGCTTTTCCCCATTGAGAATAATATTTGCTGTAGGTTTTTCATAGGTGGCTTTTATGATCTTGAGAAATGTACCCTCTATTCCTACACTCTGAAGGGTTTTAATCAGGAAAGGATGCTGTATTTTGTCAAATGCTTTTTCTGCATCTATTGAGAGAATATGATTTCTGAATTTTTGTTTCTGGATTAAATCTAAGACACTAAAACTTACTGAGTTTAGTAATTCTCACTAAAAGCAGAATATCATATTATTGATGATATCTCTAGTAATTGCAACTTTTAGCTAGATTTTGTAAATAAAGGAAATGGTTCTTAAACCCCTCCTACTTTCTTTGAGACCCCTATACAGGGTACCTGTCTTGGGACATCATGTGCCGTGGGATGTGGAGGCCCTTAGGGCAGAATGGAGTTGAAGTATTCTTTCTTTTCTGTGAGGCAGACACTGGTGTCTGCCTTTCTCCCGCCATTTTCAGTCAGAATCCGCTCACAGTCTGAGACGGAGTGGTGTGGGTGTTGAGTGCGTTTGTTCTCTTCACCAGGCTGGGTTTCCATACTGGCAGAGGCAGTGAAGTCTCACCGCATTATGGAGGCCTCACATGCCGCCAGAACCCTGGCTAATCTAGACCGAGAGACCATGCAAGAAAAATACCAGGATGGCGTGTACGTGCTACACCCCCAGTACCGCACAAGGTGAGATCAGACACTTTGTCTCCTGTGGGGGCGTAAAGCCTAGGGGGCCTATCATTTTACTTTATTTCTGCATAATTCAGATGTTAAATACCTTAAAAATAATCCCGAGAACCTTATTTGCTGATACAATTTGTCTGTAATAACCTGAGAAGAATTGCAGGCTGTCATGAAAGTATGGAACTAGCTAAATTATCAGCGTGATTTTACACCAAGGGCTGACCTTCAGTAAGATCGCTTTCACCTCTAGTAATGTGCCCCCCTTAAACTCTGTAATGCATTGTTCTTTGTTTCACTACTTGCTTCCTCTAGATCTGAGTTAATAGCTGATTTGGATTGTAGAGGCTGGTCTGGATGGGAGGAGATAGGACATCCTATGCAGGCAACCATCTATTAGCCTGGGTCTAGAATTCAGAAGGACTGGACAAAATTTATGCAATGTATAAAATCGTGCACTGGAAGGAGTAAGTTGTAATAAATTTGACTCATGCTCCTCCTTAAGATTATTTCTGTTGTATCATTGCTGAGATAATAAATATAGGAAGGACCACAATGAAAAAATTAACATATTTCTTGGATTTTTCACAGGTACTTGAAAATAATACCTCAGAAAATAGCAAAATCATTTAATTGAAAAATGGATTGTGTGGTTAATTCTAATTTATAAACAAAATAATATGGAAATGTATTTTATATGTCGTGTACTATAAATAGCTTACAAGTCATATGCTATCTACAGTTTTTAGAAGTGTCATAACTAGGAACATCTGGGTGGTGGCTCAGGTGGTTAAGCATCTGACTCTTGATTTCAGCTCAGGTCATGATCTCAGGGTCATGAGATTGAGCCCTATGTCAGGTTCTGCACTGGTCACGGAGCCTCCTTAAGATTCTCTCTTTCCCTCTCCCTCTACCCCTGCCCTCCTATTAAAAAAAAAAAAAGTCATATCTAAAGACTATGAAATACTTTAAAATCTCATTTTTTTAAAGATTTATTTGAGAGAGTGAGTGGGGGGGAGGGGAGAAGGGAGAGAGAGAATCTCAAGCAGAATCCCTGCTGAGCTTGGAGCCCTACATGGGGCTTAATCCCTCAACCCTAAGATCATGACCAGAGCTGAAATCAAGAGTCAGATGCTTAACCGACTGAGCCATCCAGGGCCCCTAAAATCTCATTTCTGATAAACATTTATTTCCTTGATAAGTTTTATTTTATTTTAAAGATTTTATTTATTTATTTGACAGAGACAGCCAGCGAGAGAGGGAACACAAGCAGGGGGAGTGGGAGAGGAAGAAGCAGGCTCCCAGCGGAGCAGGGAGCCTGATGCGGGGCTCGATCCCAGGACCTGGGATCACGCCCTGAGCTGAAGGCAGACGCTTAACGACTGAGCCACCCAGGTGCCCCCCTTGATAAGTTTTAAAAAATCTCTCATGCATACTCAATTTGAAACTACACTAGCCATTCTTATTTAATTTCTTAAATACTTTTATTGATTTGTGGAATATTCTCAAATTCTTTGGAGGGCGGTCTATGACATACGTCACTTTATTGGTTATTAAACTCATCACAGTTGATTCTGGTTGGTCAGCCTGGCTAGGACTGGCTCTGCCTCCGTTTTCATAGAGCAGTGAGCACACTCCATGTATGTCTTTGCCACACCTGTGCTTATACAGCTTGCCTTCCTGGTTTTATTTTCTGTATGTGAACTTGCTAAGCACCAGCCGCAGAGTGCTAGGCAGACTCTTACCAAAGCAGTAATGCATTTATTCTGCTTCTTTTTAAAACTCTCTCCCCCATCAGTCAGCCCATTAAAGCAGATGTCCTTTTTATTCATGGCCTTATGGGAGCAGCATTCAAAACATGGCGCCAGCAGGACAGTGAGCAGGTTTTAACGGAAAAGATTTTAGAGGATGAAGCCAGCTATACGACGTGTTGGCCCAAGGTAAGGAAGTGCCACCTCTGATAGGGCATCTTCTTTGTGACGTGCTGTGGCGTCTCTGGCTATTGAAGCCTGCATTCGGATTTGCTTATTTTTCTCTTTTTCCTGGGATTTTTCTACCATGCAGTTTTTCTGTCCTTTAGGGACTCTTGTAGTATGTTCACGAACAGCTGGGCTTGTCACCCTGCCTTCTGTTGTGTCCTTTCTGGTTAGGGTGTGGGCTAGAACTCTAAAAGAATAGTTCATTGAGGAAAAAACAGGCAAGGACCAGTATTAGTTCACTCCTGTTAAAAATATAACAAATAATACATTCATAATGGTTAGCTAGTTCTAGGATTTTAATAATTATAAAAATAGAAATACTTTGAAGAAATCATTCAACTTTGGATTTCCTTGGTGATATTTCTTCTGAGAGCCTTAAGTCTGGGATGAACGGATTGCATGCAGTATAGCTAAAGCTTAGTGAAGACGGAAATTCGCGTCGTTTCCAGGGCTTTGTCCCACCGTAGCTTCCTCACCTTCACGGAGGTGAATGATTTGCACTTTGGCAACACTGACGTATGGAGAAGACAACTGGCCCTGGGTCCACAGACAGGACTGTGACCGTCATTCGTATCTCTGCATTCTCAGCTCGAATCTCCCACTGTCACACTGTACTGTCTGTCCTGAGATCATAACTTTCTGTTAAATGCTTTCGAAAAGCCAATTTGATCTGGACTCCAAAAACTCCTTCCTTCTGGCTACAGCACATTAAAACTGAGAATATTCTCTTGAAACTCCCATTGGCTTTCTGCTATGAATATTGATGCCTCTTTGTGACCAGAGACATAAAAAGATAAAATGCCAGAACTGGTTTTCTAGTCACCCTTTTAACTTTATTGTAATGCTATATTTTATAGTCGTCAGTCTACAGTGGCCTTTAGTTACAGGTGTCATTAGCAAACTGGAGCAGGGGAAATTCATGTGTGTTCTTCTGTACCTTATATTTTGCATAGACATGGTTGGCAAGAGACTGTCCCGCTCTCCGAATTATATCTGTGGAATATGACACCAGCCTTAGCGACTGGAGAACGAGGTGTCCTATGGAGAGGTACCAGAGGGGACGCTGTGGACTGGGAGGAAGGGCCGGGGTCCAGGCCACAAGTGAATCCTCAGGGATAGAGGGGAGCTTTATCTTTTGATGCCACAGACAGAATTTTATTATGAAAAACCTAACCTTTTTTTTCTTCTTTCTAGAAGGAGATAGTAAGATATAAACAATGAAATAGTGTAAGGCTAAGATACAGTGTCAGTGTTGGGTTCCTACAGGGGTTCATTTATAACTCTTCTAGTAGTAAGAACCATGGATTCTATAGCAAAATTTCCTTTACTCCCAGAAGTAAACGCGAGGCTTTTTGCTTTTGTGTTCGCAAGTGTATCGGCTACAGGAAGCAAAGAAAAAGATGGTGAGCAGCATAGGCTCACCACTTCTGTGAGCCTCTGTCACTTTGTGTGCTATGTGCTGATTGTGTATACGGGAGGAGGAGCACTGGACCTCTGGGCTCTGGGCCCTAGATGGTGGCTGCTTCTACCTTTGACCCACTGTGTGATCTCAGGTCCTCTAACTTGTCTGGGAAGCGTGGTCTGCAAATTGAGAGCGTTGGTCTGAGTCACTGTTACTAAGCTGAGCGCGGTCTCTGAATGGCCCCCGTGTAGGTGCCAGAGCAGGTGTTCTGAGGGTCAGCAGGCAAGAGCTCAGGGGTCTTTCCCCATTGCACCAAGAGGAGTTTTGACAAACCTTTATTGCAAGGAAAGGTTTTTATAGATAAACAGTTTGAAACTACCAGAGTAGATAGTTTTGAAGTTCCCTTTTAGCTCGAAAATCACTTTGAATTTTCTGATTCTAATAGCTTTCTGGTATTTCTAAATAAACCAAAAGGATGAAAGCTTAATGTTTGCAGCATAAATACAAGTAGAACAAAGTGGAATGGCAGCTGACCATGTAGGTGAGCTCAGAGGAGACAACACAGCATTATTTTCAGGCCGCATCATCACAGGGACACACATCCTAAGTTGTGGGGGCAGTCAGTGTGAGATCCAACTTGCAAAAATTGCCAGATGCGTATTAAATGCTCAAACCCTGCTTGTTTAGTAAGTGAATGGCTTGTTCTGGGCCTCGATATTGCCAGTTATGCCAGTGTGCCTAAGTTAGAAATGGGGAACAAGCATTTGTAGAGAGAGTAGGGGTATTCCTGACCCCAAAATGTAGTATTGTAATATTGGCCCAATAAAAGTTCTTGCCTTAAAAACTTGGATAGTAAAATTTGGATGGGGGGAGGGTGTGAAATCAATAGCCTCATATCACGCCTGCTGTTTTCATTTTGTTCAGAAAGTCCATTGCATTCAGGAGCAACGAACTTCTAAGGAAGCTCAGAGCTGCTGGTGTTGGGGATAGGCCAGTCATTTGGGTATCACACAGCATGGGAGGTAAGTATGTTTCATTTTCGTGAAGCCAGTGCGTGAGGTTATTGTCAGCTGGTGGGGCTAACCTGTTACCTCAGCTCCCTGTTTCACTTACTACTGGCCCCCTTTCCCTCTAAATTAATGTTTTTGGCTATAGCTAAGAGTTTTTAAGTTACTACTTTCCTTCCATCCTGTTTTTCTACAAGGGGATCACTAGTAACAAACCTTATCAAAGAAACATGCATTCGGCAACGTAATGCTTTCATGTAGCAATAATCAGTAAACATCAGAAGCAGTCCGTGGCTTCTGTAAGCCTGAGTTGTGAATATCCTTCAGCATTCCTGGCTAGTCCCTGTGCTCCCCTTTCTTTCCTGCACCCCCAAGCATCGCAGAGCCCACAGGCTCAGCCTCGAGCCTGCTGAGCAGGGGGAGGTGTGAAGGCAGATGTCTGCTCTTTGGGTCCTGGTGTGCGCTTGCTAAGTGTCATCTGCTCCTCTCAGCTCACGCGAGTTGTCACGGGTGGCCTTGGAGAGGGCCTTGCTACAGCCTCTGGCCTAGTTTATCTGATGAAATGCTCAGGATTGCAGACTCTGAGTTGGGGCTTTTTGCTGAGAGAGAGGTAGATGTAGCCCTTTGTGTCCACAGAGATCCACGGTTACCATCTAAGTGACCTTTGTGTTGCATTATCAGCTTCAAGCTCAGGGTGCGGGGATGGAAGCAATGGTGCCTTCCTAGGTTCATTTTCCTACAGAAAAGTTGTTTTCCATGGTGGAGAAGCTTTATGGGGCTCTTTTTTGAATATTAGTACTGTCCTAATGGTGTGGTCACTAGTAGGCCACTGGGGGGAGGATGGGGAGACATGGTGCTGCATATTTACTTCATTGATGGACACCCAACATAGCAATGCCTAGTACTTCTATGGGATAGTGTATCCTGTGATTGATAGAAGATCTGCCTTTGAAGTGAGTTTCTAGAATCTTACCTGTTTGTAGGCTTGTGTTACATACAGTTGACCCTGGAACAGCATGGGGTTTAGGGGCACTGACTACCCTGTGCAGTCAGAAATCTGCCTAGAACTTTTGCCTCCCCCAAAACTTAGCTACTAATAGCCTACTGCAGACCAGAAGCTTTACTGATAACAGTTAACCCATGTTTTATGTATGTATTCTGTATGTATTCTTACAATAAAGAAAATGTAAAGAAAATGATAAGATACATTAATAGTACTGTATGAAATCCATGTGTGTCTGTGCGCCTGTACCATTCAAACCATGCTCTTCAGGGGTCAGCGGGATTCTAGATCAGCATTATTACCCAGTGCTAGTATTTTAAGGCCCTGTCTGTTGGACTCTAGAGAATTATTTAAACTTTAAAGAAAACATCTCTTTTTGTGTTGTTCCCCACGCCCTCTTGTTTTAGAATAATGGAGGGAAGAAAAACAGCTTATGCATTGTTTTTCTTTGTGTGGTTAGGTCTTCTTGTAAAAAAGATGCTGTTGGAAGCCTCTAAGAAGCCAGAAATGAGTACTGTTATAAACAATACCAGAGGAATAATTTTTTATAGTGTCCCTCATCATGGATCCCATCTGGCTGAATACTCTGTCAATATTCGCTATCTTCTCTTTCCCTCTTTGGAAGTCAAGGAACTCAGCAAAGGTAATATTTATGTTCTGTCATGAAGGGGAATTGGGATTGTATTAATATCAGTTATACAGGAGAAGGAGAAAAAGAAGACGGTTTCTAACTTGGCTATATTATCCATCCCATTTTATTATTTGTATACAAATTGTGTTTAGACTCTCATGGAAAATTTTTAGTTTGGGCTTGATTTTTCTTTGATACCTTTCCTTAAGCCATTATTTGCTCAAATATAACAATTTTAATACTATCTTAAATATTTAAAATTTTAAGTTATGTTTTAAGGATTATTCCATGCTTTTTTCCATGAGTTTGGAAAATCAACTGTTAAAATATAAACAAACTTAAGATTTTCAGGATATTGATTATAACATACTTATTTTGATTAATAAACATTTTCTTTGTTTCTGGAACCCCCGTTAATCAATTTGGAGGCCCTGGCTGAGCCTTTAATATGCCAGTTGTCTTTTTGTTCATATTTTTTCTTTCTTCTGCTTTATGGAGAGTTACTTAACTTTTTCTAAACCTTTTACTGAACTTTATTTTTTGCAGTCAAGTTTTATATTCCAGAAGCTTTCTTGTTTTCTGATTCTTTTGAAATCAATCATTCTAACAATACTAATTAGAGTTTTTCCTTAAAGTTCCTTTGTTTCTTCACTGAGTTCTGTGTCTTCTGTGCCCAGGTGTTTTGTTTGCTCACTGGGTCTCTTTTAGGTTATAAGCTATCCTCTAGGGTCTGGTATGTCTTGGTTGCCTTTTCCTAGTTGAGGATGGGGGACAGACACTCTGTGATTATAGACAGGCCTCACTGATGGGAAGCTGTGCTTTAGGGTGAAGGTGCCAGCCAGCACACTGAGGGACCCCAGTCCCACATACCACATTGCCCCACATGCTTCTGGTCAGCTGGTAACCTGTGGAACCTCTCCCTCGGCTGCTGGCCTCTGTCCGTCCGTGTGTGGCTTTAGCTCTGCTCTCATCTTAATGACTTCTTAGGAAGGAGAGAAAATCAACAAGTTACTATCTTGACTCAGAACCCTAATTTTCTCTTTAGTACATTTATTATGAATTACGTAAACAGAATTTGTCACAATCTTGTTTTCTGTAATTTTACAGATTCTCCCGCACTTAAAACACTACAAGATGACTTTCTGGAGTTTGCTAAAGACAAAAATTTCCAGGTGCTGAATTTTGTAGAAACACTGCCAACTTACATTGGTAGCATGATTAAACTGCATGTGGTACCCGTGGAGTCAGCAGGTATTCCTTCTTTTGAAATTTGGTTGCTATTAGATGCCTGGTTGGTGGTACCTATATTTAATTATAAACAACCCATTTTTATACTCATGAAGATCTAGGTTCTATTATTCTTTTCAGCTATAGATTAAAATTTCTCTGCCAGTATACAACCTGGCGTTACTCTTCCCTCCTGTCATTTAGCTGGCGGGGGTTAATTGGTTGCCCCAGTGAGCTCTGTTCTGTTAAGGTAGGAATTCAAAGTCCTTCTTTCAGCTACAACGAAAGGGGCATTTACCAGCCTGATAATTGTTAAAGCTTTCTCCATGCAGCTAAAGGTGTGGAAGCTTTAATAAATGAAAGATTTTTTTTTTTTTAAACATTTGGGGAATAGTCAAGCAACAATTTCTTTTATAATCCTGGGGTTGAAGGAAATAACCAATACCTATTACTGTGGTGTATTATAATTATTACAGGCTCATTGAGGTAGGGCCCAAATCCTAATTCTCTATACTGATTCCTAAATTAGTATGTAGTGGATAACCCACACATTTCCCTCCTTGAAATGCTTTTCTCTCACCTGGCCAACCCGGTGACCTCTGAGGCAGGGTTAGGTGCTGTGTTAGTGGCACTTGGCCATACTGAGAGCTCTCAGGGACAGGGGGAGTCTGGAGTGTCTGCCAGATGGTTCTTCAGCCTGTAGAGCAAGTTTTGTCTGAACTCCGTTATGTATTATCTAAATAAAATGGAAGACTCAGAACCCAAAGAGGCTTTACCATAAAGTAATATGCTGTACAGGGAGGAGCTACTATTTAGTGGTTGAAGAACAAAAGGACTTTGGAAGCTTGAAGCAAAAGTAAAGGTAATACTGTGGACCAACTGTTTGTAGCGATAGAACCTTGTCATGGTTCTATCTGCCCTTTCTTTGGGGTCACAAGGAGGTCTGTCTTCCTTCATAACCAGCACCTGCATTCCTTACCTGGCAGTAAGGACTTACTTGCCACTTCCATCTATGTGCGCTTTTTTAGGCTGAAACATCAGAAACTCAACTAGATCTCTCAAGCACTAAGTCATCTTCCCCCTGGCAGAGTGAAGAACGGATCCTATGTGAGACGTTCCCGTTCTTGTCGTCAGGACAGGGGAGCTCATTCCGAAGTATAATAATATAAACTCTAGAAAAAGTGGCATGCACGCATATAAAGGGTGTGATGATACCGCTCAGGTTCTGCTATTAAATGAGGCAGGCCAGAACACACACACAATTTATGAAAAGCTTAAAATTATACCTACTGAGAATCCATTCTCGTGTGATTAGTCACGTAGTTGGTCAAACTTCCAGTGTCTGTATCTAATTTTTAGAGTTCCTTATCACAACCAAATCACCATTTAGAACTATCCATTCATCATCTTTTCATATTGACAGGGGAAGTCTAGATTTTTACTTAGATTGTATTGACATTTTTGTTTTCTTCAGATTTAGGCATTGGAGATCTAATTCCTGTGGACGTTGACCATTTGAACATTTGTAAGCCAAAGAAAAAAGATGCTTTTTTATACCAGCGTACCTTACAGTTCATCTGTGAAACTTTAGCCAAAGACCTTGAAAACTGAGTTAATCTTCTTCCATTTTGCAAGAAACTTGGTGTTCCGTTTCTTTTTTTAAGCTCTGAGCTATCATGCGGACATAGTCACTGTGGCGTCGAGTGGTCTGGAGCGTGTTGCAGGCAACAGAATGTGGTTCTCAGTTCAAGCACTGTAAAGCACCAACACAGAGTGGCAATCAAAGAATGAAGGGCTAGAAGAAATTCCATGTGTGCCAGCTTATGTTTTGCAGTGTTGTCCCTGGTGCAGGGAACAAGCTGCTAGGGATAGAAAATGCCTTTTGTCATCGGTGACTGTTTCCAGCCCACGCTAGGAGGAACACGGGTGGTTTGTACAGAGAGAACAATCCTCACCTTCCATAAAAATACCATTTGGAAAGTACCTAGACTAGAGAGGAGACTGAACTAGAATATAAAAACTTTTTGTTCTGGGTTTCCATGTGCTGTAAATTTAAAAAATATATATCCGTGTAAACCTTCGTCTCATATGTTAACTTTGTCAGACCTGTTGTCACCCATGGGTCAGTTCCTTATAAGTTTTTATTTTCATATTGCTGAGAATACTTCTCTTTTTAAGAGAATTCTAGCCTGTAGTAATTCTTTCCAGACTGTAGCTACCTATACTTCTAATTTTTCCCAGATAACGATAAAGTAGCTAATCCATTATTGACCAGAGTATGAAATAAAACCATTGTAAACCATTATATATACTAACAATACTTAGTATCAAGATTCTCTTTAGCTAAATAATGTTTACCTTTCTTTCATGCTCATTCGAAAGTTGCATCAGTTGACCTTGAGCATGTGAGAAATAGGAAATCATGGAGTGCCTGGCTCAGTCCGTAGAGCATGTGACTCTTGAGGTCGTGAGTTCTAGCCCCACGTTGGGTGTAGAGATTGCTTAAAAATAAAATCTGTAAAAAAGAATAAATAGGAAATCATGCTGACTTTTTATTTTAAAATAACAGCATTATTAAGATAGAAATCACATACTCTAAAATTCACCCTTTTAAATATACAGTGTTGTACAACCCTCCCCACTAATTTCAGAGTATTTCATCATCCCCAAAATTAACTCTATACACATTAGCAATCATTCCTCACCTCTTTTCCCCTCAGCTCCTGGCAAACACTAATCTACTTCCTCTCTATGGGTCTGTCCTATTATGGACATTTCATATAATGGAATCATACAATGTGTGGCCTTTTGTGTCTGGCTTCTTAACCTGTTTTCAGGGTTCATTTATGATGTAGCATGTATCGGTACTTTATTCCTTTTTATGGTTGAATAGTCGGTTGTGCGGATATACCACATTTGTTAATGTGTTCTTCGGCTGATGGATATTTGGGTGCTGTTTTTGGCTGTTATGAACACAGCTGAAACGTTTATGTACAAGTTTTTATGTGCACATATGTTTTCCATTCTTTTGGATATATACTAAGAATGGAATGGCTGGGTCCTGTCTTTAGCATTTTGAAGATGGTAGACATTTGTAGATTGGGATAGTCAAAGCTAAAACTGGACTACAGCATCTGAAGGTAAACTGAGGTCATCAACATTAATTATGCACCAACCTATAAAGTGACTTAACCACTTGTTTTATTATGTAGATACAGTGAATGTAACCATTAGCTAACAATAGTAAGTTAGCTAACAATAAGTACTAGCTAATGGATGCCTACTTGCATATCTTAAAAGCTGCAGCCTAAGGCTCAGGTTTCTAATTTAGCACACGTGTAGAGACTGATTGTGATACTCCATGGAGACTGGAGAGGTGGAAGGGAGCCATATCTGCGTTCTCCTCCTGGCCCATTTCAGGTCACGGGTGTCTCCTGGAAGAACTTTGTGCATGTCTGGTGCCCTGGCTTTTGTGGCTGCTCCCAGGGAATGCACCCCTTGATCGCCTGGCTCTGGTGGCCAGCAGAACTTGTGTTTGCAGGTCCCTCAGGACTGTAGCAAACAAACCATTCAGGGCTCAGCACAGAGCAGGCAGAAACACCCATCTCCCAGTCTTTCCCTGAAAGAAGTCTATTTACATACTTTAAAAGAACAGCTTCCAATCAGCCTGCTTCTAGGTACTGACAGATCCTCCTCCCCTTTGGAACTCTGACAGGTTTTTGGCAGACCGGCCGACCATCAACTGGTGGCAGACCCTAAGAACAAAGGCGGTGGCTCTGGATAGTCACAAAGGTTTGAGAGAGAACCCAGAGCTCAGCAGGAGATGGAGAAACTTGAACCCAGAGCTCAGCAGGAGTTGAGAAACTTGAATGACAAGTTTCATCGCCTAAATAAGCCCACTCTGTCAAGATTGGGAGAAGAGGCTGTTTTACATAATGCACAGAAATCAACAGAAAGTGTTGAGGAAAATGATTAAACAGGAATACAGAAGATAAACTTGAGAAATAGACCTTAATGATAGGGAGATAAGTGACCTGATAGAGAGTTCAGAATAATAAAGTTTTTCACCAAAGTCAGAAGAATAATCATTGAGCAAAGTGAGAATTTCAACAAAGACCTATAAAATATAAGCAAATACCAAACAAATTATAAAGCTGGAAAATAAACTGAAAAATCCAATAGAGTGTTTCAGTGACAGACTAGATTGTGTGGAAGAAAGGATCAGCAGATTCAAAGATGGCAGTGGAATTTATCCAATCAGGACCAAAAAGAAAAAAGAATGAAAAAGAGTGAAGATAGCTAAAGGGACTTATGGGATACCATCAAGCCAATCAATATTTGCATTATAGGACTCACAGAAGGAAAAGAGCAAAGGGCAGAAAGCTTTGTCAAAGAAATAATGGCTGAATTCTTCCCCAAACAGAAGTCCAGAGAATACCAAGTAAAATGAATCCAAACATATCCACACCAAGACACATTACAGTTAAATTGCCAAAAGTTAAAGATCAGAGAATCTGAAGAGTAGCAAGAGAAAAACAAATGGTTATGTACGAGAGAACCCCATAATGCTATCGGCAGATTTTTCAGCAGAAACTGTAGGCCAGAAAATGTGCTAATACAGTCAAAGTGCTGAAAGAAAAAAATTGGCAAGAATAATCTACCTGGCAAAGTTCTTCAGAATTGAAGAAGAGATAAAGAGTTTTCCAGACAGGTAAAAGCTGAAGGAGTTCATCCCCACTAGACCAGCCTTACACGAAATGTTTGGGGCAATCCTTCAAGCTGAAATGAAATGATGCTAATTAATAACAGGAAAACATATGAAAATATAAGTCTCACAGGTAAGGGTAAATATATAATTAAATTCAGAACATGCTAATGTAATGGTGGGTAAGTCACTTATAAATCTAGTATGAGGGTTAAAAGTACTAAAAACAACTATAACTACAATTTAATGGATATACAATGTAAAAATATGTAATTTGTGACATCAAAAACAAATGGGAGGGGTAAAAACAGCTTTAGTAGGCATTTGAACTTAAATTGTTAGTTTTAAAAGGATTTATAAATATGTTGTATGTAAGCTCCATGGTAACCTCGATGCAAAAACTTACAGCAAATACACAAAAGAGAAAGAGAAAGGAAAACAATTAGACATGGCCTTACTATTGCCATTTTATTAACCATTGCTGTAAGTGGACTGAATTCTCTAATTCAGAAACAGAGTCACTGAGTGGATTTAAAAAACCAAACAATATGCCGCCTATAAGACACTCACTTCAGCTTTAAGGACACACAGAGACTGCAAGTGAAGAGATGGAAGAGATATTCCATGCAAATGGAAACAGAAAGCTGGGGTAGCTGTATTTATATCAGACAAAATAGACGTAAAGCCAAAGGCTGTAATAAGGGACCAAGAAGGTTATTGTATGATGATAAAAGGGTTAATATATCAAGAGAATAGAACATTTATAAACCTTTACACACCCACCATAGCACTTAAATATATGAAACAAATATTAACACACCTGAAAAGTAAAATAACAGCGATATACTAGCAGGGATTGCAGTCCCCCACTTTTCAACAATGTATATATCATCCAGACAGAACTCAGTAAACATTGGACTTAAATGACATATTAGACCCGATAGACTTAATAGAGAACTACAGAACCTTCCATCCAACAGTAGCAGAATACACATTGTTCTCAAGTGCACACTGAACATTCTCCAGGATAAGTCCTACATTAGGCCACAAGTCAAATTTAAGAAGACTGAAACCTATCAAGCATCTTTACTGACCACAATGGTGTGAAACTAGAAGTCAATGAAAAGAAAACTAGAAAATTCACAAATATGTGGAGATTAAACATGCAACTGAATAAGTAATGGGTCAAAGAAGAAATCAAAAGAAATAAAAAGTACCTTGAGACCAATCAAAATGGAAATACAACATACCAAAACTTAAGGGATGTAGCAAAGGCAGTTCTAAGAGGGAAGTTTATAGCAGTAAATGCCTACATTAAGAAAAATTTTCAAACAACCTGACTTTATATCTTAAGGAACTAGGAAAAACAAACTATACCCAAAGTTAGTAGAAGGAAAGAAAGATCAGCATGGAAATAAATAGATTGTTAAAAGATAATAGAGGGGTTCCTGGGTGGCTCAGTTGTTTAAGGGTCTGACTCTTGATATCAGCTTGGGTCTTGATCTCAGGGTCATGAGTTCAAGCCCCACACTGGGGTCCATGATAGCCGTGGAGCCTACTTCAACAACAACACCACAATAGAAAAGATCAATGACACTAAGAGCTGGCTTTTGAAAAGATAAGCAAAATAGACAAAACTTTAGCTACTCATGCCAAGAAAAAAGAGGACAAGTAAAATTAGAAATGAAAGAGGAGGCCCTTCCTCCAAGGGAGCTATTGAAGAGCAGCAGCCATGGCTCCACTGCTACCTTACGGCCACAGGCCTCAACAAGGTCCACAAAGTGAACGTGAGCAAGCAGAGGCACAGCTGCTGCTGTAGGTGCCTCACCAAGCACATCGAGTTCGTGTGGACCATAATCCGAGAGGTATGTGGGGTCACCACATGAGCGGCATCCTATGGAGCTGCTCAAGGTCTCCAAGGATAAGTGCACCCTCAAGTTCATCAAGGACGGGGTGGGAACACACATCCATGCCAGGAGGAAGAGAGAGGAGCTGAGCAACGTCCTGGCAGCTATGAGAAAAGTGGCAGCCAAGAAGGACTGAACCCCTCCCCTCTAAGTAATAAAGCCTTTTTGGAACTTAAAAAAGAAGAAGAGACTTACAACTTACACATACTGAGAATTGTAAGAGACTAACAGGAACAATTATTTGCCAATAAAATGGGCAACTCAGAAGAAATGGAGAAAATCCTAGACATACAATCTACCAAAACTGAATTGTGAAGAAACAGAAAATCTACACAGTCCAATTATTAGTAAGGAGAGTGAATCAATAGTCAAAAAAATCCAACAAAGTCTCAGAGTACATCATTTCACTGGTGAATTCTACCAAATATTTAAAGAAGAATACTAATCCTTCTCAAACTCTTCCAAAAAGTAGAAGAGGAGGGAATACTTCAAAACTCATTTTATGAGGCCAGCATTACCCTGAAATAAAACCTGACAAGGACACAACATCCCTGATGAAACAGATGTAAACATGCTCAGCAAAATAACAGCCAACTGAATTCAACAGCACATTAGAAAGATCATACACCATGATCAAGTGGGATTTATTCTAGGGATTCAGGATGGTTCAACATCCGCAAATCAATCAATGTGATACACCACATTAACAGAAGGAAGAAAAAGCATTTGACAAAATTCAACATTAATTCATGATAAAAACTCAACAAAGTGGATATAGAGGGAATGTACCGCAACTTAATATGACAAGCCCATAGCTAACAACATGAAGAGATGAAAAACTAAAAGCATTTCCTCTAAGATCAGGAACAAGAGTACCCACACTCTCGCTCCCCCCCACCTTTTTTTTGCCACTTTTTATTAAGCATAGTACTGGACAGCCTAACAAGAGCAATTAAGCAAGAAAAAGAACAGTCATCCAAATTGTAAAGGAAGTAAAACTGTTTCTATTGGCAGACTACATTTTATTTAGAAAACTAAGGACGCCACCAAAAAAACTTTTAGAATAAATGAATTCAGTAAAGTTGCAGGATACAAAATCAATATACAAAAATCAATTAGGTTTCTATACACTAATAACAAACTATTAGAAATAAGAAAACAATCCCATTTACAATTGCATCAAAAAATATCTAGGACTAAATTTAAACGAGGTGAAGGATCTGTACACTAAAACTATAAGACATTGATGAAAGAAATAGATACAAATAAATGGAAAGATATTCCACGCTTATGGGCTGGAAGACTTAATATTGCTAAAATGTCCATATTACCCAAAGCCATCTATAGATTCAATGCAGTTCCTATCAAAACTCAAATGGCATTTATTGTCAGAAATAGAAGAAACAATCCTAAAATTCTTGTGGAACCAGAAAAGACCCCAAAGAGCCAAAGTGATTTTGGAGAAAGAAAAACAAGGCAGCACACTTCCTGATTTCAGACTATATTACAAAGCTACAGTAACCAAAATAGTATGATATTGGCATAAAAAGACAATAAATCAATGGAACAGAATAGAGAGCCCAGAAATAAACCAGTACATATATGGTCAGTTTATGGAAAAGAATATATTGTTGGGAAAGGATAGTCTTGTCAATGAATGGTGTTTGGGAAAACTGGACAGCCCCATGCAAAAGAATGGAAATGACCTACTATCTGTACTATACAGAAAAATCAAGTCAAAATAAAGACTTGAATGTAAGACCTTAAACCATAAAACTCCTAGAAGGAAACATAGCTGATAAGCATCTTGACATTGGTCTTGGCAATGATTTTTTGGATGTGACACCAAAAACAAAGGCAACAGAGGCAAAAAAAAATAAAATAAAAATTGGAACATTATTAAACTAAAAAGCTTCTGCACAGCAAAGGAGCCACTGACTAAAAAGGCAGCCCACTGAATGGGAGGAAATATCTGCCAATCATCTATTTGATGTGGGATTAATACCCAAAATATATAAAGAATACATACAACTTAATAGTAAGTATCAAAGATTTGATTTTAAAATGGGTGTTTTTCCAAGGAAGACATACGAATGGCTAACAGGTACATGAAAAGGTGCTCAATATCACTAATCATCAGTTCAAATCAAATTCAAATCAAAACCACAGTAAGATATCCTTTCATGTCTACTAGAATGGTTATCATCAAGAGATGAGTGATAACAAGTGCTGGCAAGCACGTGGAGGGAAGGGAACACTTGTGCACTGTTGGTGGGAATGTAAATTGGTGTGGCCACTACATAAGACAGTATGGAGATTCCTAAAAAAAAAAAATCTAAAATTACCATATGATGCAGCAATCTCATTTCTGTGTAAATACCCAAAGGAAATGAAAACAGGATATCGAAGAGATATCTGCACTCCCATGTCCATTACAGCATTACTCACAATAGCCAAGATAAGGAGACAACCTAAGTGTCTATTAGTAGATGAATGGATAGAGAAGATTTGATATGTACTACAATGGAATATTATTCAGCCATGAGAAAGTAAATGATATGGTATGAGAAAAGAGGAAATCCTGCCATTTTTGACAACATGGATGGAACTGAGCAATCCTGAGAAAGAACAAAGCTGGAGTTATTACACTCCCTGTTTTCAAACTGTATTACAAAGGTATAGTATTCAAAACAGTATGGTGCAGGCACGAAAACACACACACAGACCAACGGAACAGAACTGAGAGCCCAGAAACAGACCCCCACATATACGGACAGTTAATTTACAACAATGGAGCCAAGTATATACAATGGAGAAAGGACGGTCTCTTCACTAAATGAGTTTTGGAAAACTGATCAGCTGCACACAAAAGAACGAAACTTGGCTACTATCTTAGACCATGCACAAAAATCAACTAAAATGGATTAAATACTTGAATATAAGACCTGAAAGCATAGACTTCCTACAAGAAAGCATAGGTGGTAACCTCCTTGCCATTGGTCTTAACAGTGCTTTTGTGGGTCAGACACCAAAATCAAAGGAAACAGAAGCAAAAATAAACAAATGGGACCACATCAATCTAAGAAGCTTCTGCACAGTGAAGGAAATCAGCATCAAAACGAACAGGCAACCTACTGAGTGGGAGATAGTAACTGCAGCCGTACACCTGGCAGGGGTTAATATTCAAAACAAAGAACTAATACAACTCAACAACAAAACCAATTAAAAAATGGGCAGAGGATCTGAATAGACATTTTTCCAAAGAAGACATATAGATGGACACAGGCATATGAAAAAATGTTTGACATAATTAATTATTAGGGAAATGCAAATCAAAATCACAATGAGATTTTCACCTCATACCTGCAGGAATGGCTAATATCAAAAAGATGGGACGCCTGGCTGGCTCAGTCAGAAGAGTATGCATCTCTTGACCTTGGGGTTGTGAGTTCAAGCCCCATGTTGGGTGTAGAGATTACTTAAATAAACTTAAAAAAAAAGATATAACAGGTGTTGGAGAGGATGTGGAAGAAAAGGAACACTGTTGGCAGGATTGAAATTGGTGCAACCACTATGGAAAACAGTATGGAGATTCCTCAAAAAATGAAGAATTGAACTAACATATAGCTCATCCACTCCTGGGTACTTATCTGAAGAAGGAGATAACACTAATTCAGAACGATATATGTACCTCTTTGTTCCTTGCAGCATTATTTACAATAGGCAACGTGTGGAAGCAACCAGTGTCCACTGACAGAAGAATGGATAAAGCAGATGTGCGCGTGCGTGCACACACACACACACACACACACACACACACACACTGGATTACTACTCAGCCATAAAAAAGAATGAAACCTTGCCATCTGCAACAGCATGGTTGGACCTAGTGGGTATTATACTAAATGAAATTAGAAGAAGAAAGACAAATACCTTATGATTTCACTCATATGTGAAATCTAAAAAAAAGAAACTGAAAACAAACTCAGATACAGAGAACACTTGGTAGTTTCCAAAGGGGAAGTGTGTTAAGGGGTGGGTGGATGAAAGGGGTAAATTGTAGGATGATGAATGGTAACTAGACTTTTGGGTGTATCACTTTTGGGTGTATTTTATACATACACACACACACACACACACACACACACAATAGCTTCATTAGCCATATTTTAGAGATAGGAAAACTAAGCATTAAAAAAAAATTATAAAACTGGTACAAAGTCTCAAAACTATCGAGAGCAAAGGTTAAACCCAGTTTTGATTTTAAAATCTATGCGTGTTTGTTGCAATATCTTCATAAAACTTTTCACACATCATTAACTTTAAAAAGTGACAAAGTCACAACAGCAAATTTCTCTCCCCCAGTACCTAACTAAAGGGAGAAAAAAAATAGGAAAAAAAAAAAAAGGAAAAATCGGAAAAAATTATTCAGCAGCAAACAAAAAAAACGAAAGAACTAAAAGCTCATGCCATTAACTTTGAAAAGCAGTGGTTAAGAAAAATAAGTGATATTCGGAAAGAAGGTTAATCAATATAATCTTGAGAATTTTGATGATAGGTCTGTATTTTGTGGAAATGGAGGAGGAACAAGGTGCTGAGCAAAGTTAAAGAAAAAGCCTTGAGGTTGGAGACCTCATCTGTCATTGAAAATGTTAAAACACTCAAAAACCAATATAATAAGTCTTGTTTTCTGAAGCCCTCATGGGAATAAGATACAATCACTCTAAGTGAAGTGGACTCTAGTCTAGTAAAACCCTCAAACGAGGGCCAAGTGGCCCCATCTCCTAACAAAGACAGTACAGGACTCAGCCCAGCTGTGCTGTTGGGGCAACTCTTGCCCCCTCCCACCTTCAGATAAAGGAAGAGAGAATGAGTGGTAATGTGAAACACAGACGGCCAAAAGCAGCCCCAGATAAAGAGGGAGGGTTTGTCAGAAGAGTTCACCCTCCACTTATTAGGTCAAATGGGTCCAGATGACATTTATTATGCACAAGGAAGATGAAAAGAAATTACATGACACTTAAACAACATAATGAAGCAAAACAAAACAAGTATATAAAGACGGCTGAAGGTTCGATTCTAAAAGGAAACATAATCCCTGAACACCAACAGTGAAACGTGACACACAGGGAAAAAGGTGGAGATATGGAAGCAAAATGAAAACCAAATCAGTACGATTATAGAATAAAGCAGAGACCATGGTACCATGTAAAAGAATAAAAGACATGGATGAAAATCCTCTCAACAGAGTAATGGCTAATGGACGCAGAACCACAACAGATACAGAAGGAAAATAATTAGAATAGATAAAAAGTCATCATTCAACTATAAAGGCTAAAGACTTACATTGCCGATATAAACTCAGGCAATAGGGACCCATGTGCCCCTTCTGACAAATTTGCTTACTGGTTAAATCCAGGCTTACAAAGAAAAAAAAAGGATGAAAATAGCATACTTTAAAATGCAAACAAATACCCTAAAAACAAAGCCTCCTGAGTTACAAAACAGTAAGGTCGGCCAGAAAGAATTCTGTACTCCGCCAAATCGTGCCTGACCGGCTACAGAGGTAACGGATCAACATGAGGAAGCCTGAGGAACTCAGGGAACATTGTTAGTCAGTTCTTACAGTTTGATCCTCTTAGGTTAATTTCAGATAAATTAAGTTTATTACTATTACACAATGACATAGAGTGTGATGTTAAAATATTAATCATCTGATATGTTACTGTACATTACAGAGAAAAATTTCTAGCATGACAATGTTAATGATCATTATTTCTGGGTAGATTTTGGGTGAATTTTTAGCTTTTCATACTTTTTCTATAATGCTGAATTTTTATGAGCATGATATGTTGATACACTATTCTAAAAATGAGGCTTTACAGAAGTCAAAATTCAAATCATAGCCATTACTAGTCAAGTTATTGCAATGTACATAAGCTAGAGTAAATCTTAGAAGAACAAAGATAACTTAAAATATCAATGAAAAGGGGAATTTTGAATACTGGGACTTCATCAAGATAAAAAGGTTTTGCACAGAAAAGGAAACAGTCAACAAAACTAAAAGGCAACCTATGGAATGGGAGAAGATATTTGCAAATGTCTTATCAGATAAAGGCCTAGTATCCAAAATTTGTAAAGAACTTACCAAACTCAACACCCCAAAGTCAAAAAATCCAGTCAAGAAATGGGCAGAAGACATGAACAAATATTTCTCCAAAGAAAACATACAAACGGCCAACAGACACATGAAAAGATGGTCGATATCACTCAGCATCAGGGAAATACAAATCAAAACCACAAGGACATACCACCTCACACCAGTCAGAATGGCTAAAATGAACAACTCAGGAAACAACAGGTGTTGGCAAGGATGCAGAGAAAGGGGAATCCTCTTGCACTGTTGGTGGGAATGCAAACTGGTACAGCCACTTTGAAAAACAGTATGGAGTTTCCTCAAGAAGTTGAAAATAGAGCTACCCTATAACCCAGCAATTGCACTCCTGGGTATTTATCCAAAGGATACAAACATAGTGATTTAAAGGGGCACATGCACCCCAATGTTTATAGCAGCAGTGTCCAAAGTAGTCAAAGTATGGAAAGGGCCCAGATGTCCATTGACAGATGACTGGATAAAGAAGATGTGGTATTTATACACAATGGAATATTACTCAGCCAGCAAAAAGAATGAAATCTTGCCATTTGCAATGATGTGGATGCAACTACAGGGTATTATGCTAAGCAAAATAAGTCAGAGAAAGACAAATACTATATGATTTCACTCATGTGGAAATAAGAAACAAACAGATGAACATCGGGGAAGGGAAGGAAAAATAAATTAAGATGAAAATTGAGAGGGAGGCCAATCATAAGAGACACTGAACTCTAGGAAGCAAACTGAGGGTTGCTGGAGGGGAGGTCGGTGGGGGGAAGGGATAACTGGGTGATGGGCATTAAGGAGGGCACTTGATGTGATAAGCACTGGGTTTATACACAACTGCTGGATCACTAAATTCCACCTCTGAAACTAAGTTTAAAAAATGACTCTTGAATAGTGATTCTGTTCTTACAGACTTTTGCTCTGTAAATGAGATTACCCCAAATAGAACCATTTACAAAGTTAAAAAAAAATTAACTATAACTTCTGCTTCAGTAATAGCAGGCCAGATGATCTGGAACCACCTTCCATTGAGGAGAACCAACAAATCTGGATGAAATGTTTTTAACTTATCAAAGTGCTAGCAAAAAAACTATTGGCAAAAATGTAGGAAAAGGCAAGAAACCAGAGAGGAAACCAGCAGTTGAAACTACTTTTGCTTGAGGCAAGGATGCCACTGGCATATCTGGCAGCCCCTCTGCCCAGATAGTTACAAAAAATGTTCCCTACGGCCAGATAATTTTTAAAAGGCCCTTCTTCCTCCAGTACATGTCTTGTGACATAGGGCGGGGTTATATTTCTGATCCCACTTACCCACCTTAGCTGGGCATCTTTGTGCAAGGCCCCACTCTGTGGTCATTTCTAGAGCCAAAACAAACCACTGAGAGACTGAGTTGTGGTTTTGGCAAATTTGCAAGGTGAAGGGGACAGAAGTCAAAGACTAGGGAATCTGGGGGCGCCTGGGTGGTACAGCAGTTAAGCGTCTGCCTTCGGCTCAGGGCGTGATCCCGGAGTTGTGGGATCGAGCCCCACATCAGGCTCCTCCGCTATGAGCCTGCTTCTTCCTCTCCCACTCCCCCTGCTTGTGTTCCCTCTCTCGCTGGATGTCTCTGTCTCTGTCAAATAAATAAATAAAAAAAATCTTTAAAAAAAAAAAGACTAGGGAATCTGATAACCCAACACATTCATTAAGCTGGGACTGCAAAGGGCTATATATATGAAATAAGGGTGACCTGGAAGTAAACATCCTGTGTTTGTGACTCTTGAGTGGTCCAGGGATTTGCAAGCTGACAATTTGAATCAAAGGATCCCATACTGGTAGTGTCCCCAGACATCCGAGAAAGGAGGAAGACACATTCATACCAGCCCTTAAATTATTCCTACAAATACTTTTCCAAATGGCATAATCACTAAACAAAGATAACTGGCATACAAGGAAATAAGATACCACCAATGGGAACAAATAGAAAGATCCCCTCCTCCAAAAAGTTTTGAGATATTGGAACTATCAGAGATAGATGCTAAAATAACTATGCTTACTATTTAAAGAATACAAGGTTGAAAGTTTTCTAGAAACAGGAAACTATATAGTGACTTAGATTTTAGAAAGTACCAAAAGCAGCTTCTAAAAAAGAAAGCTGAAATTACATTAGATACAACCAAAGAAAATTTGTGAACTGGAAGAGAGGTCAGAAAAATTATTCAGAATTCAGCAGAGACAAGAAGGTGGAAAATACAGAAGAGAGGCTAAGGATACAAGCAAATAAAAAGATAACAAGTTCCATCATATGTTTCATGAGCGTCCCAGAAAGAAGGGAGAAAAAGAATGTCCCAGAGGCAGTATTTGAAGAGAAAATGGTTGAAAAGTTCCCAGAACTAATGAAAGACACCAACTCACGCACAGATTCTAGAAGTTCAACAATTCCAAAGTAGAGCGAATAAAAATAAATCCACATCTATACACCGTACAGTGAAACTGCAGAAAAGCCAAGCCAAGAGGACAAAAGTTTAAGGGAACAACACTGAAGACTGCTGTTAAGTCATCAGCCAATGGAAGCCTGAAGACATTGCGATGGTATTGTCAGTGCGCTGAAAGAACACCACTCCCACCCTTGAATTATACATTCAGTAAAAACGATGACATTTAAAATATTAAGATGAAATGGACATTTTATATAAATTAAGAATTTACCACCAGCTGACTTTCAGTAATGGAAATATTAAGGGATGTACTTCAGATAGAAGATACATAAATGATCAGCCAGAGGTGCTGAGATTCAAGAAGAAATGCAGAACAAAGAGAGAGGCAACTATATGGATAAACCGAATGAAAATTGATTGTACGTAACAATAATGACTTGAGTATTAAAATATATAAAATTAAAATACACAGCAACTATATTTGTGATGGTGTATACAGAGTTAAAGTATTCCAGGGTCACTGCCTTATTCAAGAGGAAGGTGAAGTAATGGTTAACATTAGACTTGGAGAATTTAATGGCACACGTTGTAAGTTCTAAGATAACCAATAAAAATGTAATCAACAAAAATAGGACACAAGGACAAATTAGAAGAAAAAGAGGCATGATAAAAATCCAAAAGGCGGCAGGGGAAAAGAAACAAAGAATAGATAGTACAGAGAGACAGTACAGACAACAGAGTAAAATTTAAACCCAAATATAGCAATTCTTACATCAAATGTAAATGGACTAAATATCCCAGTTAAAAGATAAATGTGTCAGGCTAGATAAGAAAACAACATTCAATTCTATGCCATTTATAATAGACCCATCTGAAGCATGACACACAGAGAGGTTCAAAATTTAAAAGATGGAAAAAGACATGTCATGCAAATACCAAAAGCAAGATGATGTAGCTATATCATATAAAACATACTTTAGGACAAGAATTATTAGAGAAAAAGAGAGTCATTTCATTTCATAGTTACAAAAGATGAAATTCACAAGGAAAATAATAAATTTTAACTGTATATAACATGAGTATATAACCTAAAATTATATAATGCAAAAATGGAGAGAACTATAAGAATAGACACCATGGGAGATTTTAACATATGCCTGACAGAACAAACAGACCAAAAACCGAGGGGGAGAATACAAGATTTGAACTACGTGCTTTCCAGACTTGACCCACTGAAATATTTAGAGAACTGTGTCTAAGGGATGCGGAATATGCATTCTTTTCAAATTTGACCAAATGGTTGAATGAACTAAGCACTGATCTCAAGAAATTAGAAAAATGAGTAAAATAAAAAAACAATTTAAAAGGAGCACAGATTAGTTAAATAGAAAACGGAGTCTCAAAAAAACCTGATTCTTTGAAAAGTCTAATAAAATTGACAAACCTCTAGTGAGACCAGTTAAGAAAAAAGGGCACAATTTACCAATATTAGAATGAAAAGGAGTTATCGCTATAATGTAAACATTAAAAGGATATTACAAATACTTTAAGGTCAATATTATTAAATTTTAGATGAAATAAAAAATTCCAAGAAAAATATAACTTACCCAACTGGTCCGTGACTTAGAGAACTTGTCTGCGAAGTAGAAACTAGTCCTGTGACTATTACAGATACAGAATCAGTGATTAAAAAAAAAATCTTCTTATGAAGAAACTATAGACCCAGTTGACTTTTCTGGTGAACTCTGCCAAAAGTTTAAGGAGAAAGTAATTTCAATATTGAATTCTTCCAGTTAGTAGGAAAGAGCATACTCCCCAACTTATGAGGTTAGTTTAACTTTGATACCAAGGACAGTACAAAAAAGAGAATCTCAATTATGAACAGAGTTGAAAAAATCCTGAGCAAAAATACTGACAATCTAAATCCAGTAATAGTTTAAAAGAAAATATGATCTGGGGGTGCCTGGGTGGCTCAGTTAAGTGTCTGACTTCGGCTCAGGCCATGATCCCACCAGGGTCCTGGTATCGAGCCCCTTTTGGGCTCCCTGCTCAGTGGGGAGCTTGCTTTTCTCCCTCTCCTCTCCACCTGTGCTCTATCTCTGTTGCTATCTCTGTCTCTCCCACTAAAATAAATAAAATCTTAAAAAAAAAAAAGACAATATGATCCATCCAAGTTGGATTTATACCAAGAATGCAAGGTTGTTTAGCATTGGAAAATCGATCGTCATTCACCCTATTAAAGAAAAAAAAAAGGGAAAAGTCATAATCATTTCAATACATGTAAAAAATGTCTGATAAAATTCAACTATTCATGAAAAAGATAAATTCAGCAATCCATGAAAAGAATTTCCTTAGCCTAATTAAGAGGGTGTCTAGAGAACAAAAAACAACAGACATCATACTTAATGGCAAAAATATGAACACTTTCCATTTGAGGAGCATGTCTGTTACCAACACTTGTATTTCACATTGTACTAAATGTCCTAGCCAGCTCTATACAGCAAGAAAAAGGTATAACAAAGGTACAGGGATGGGAAAGCAAGAAACAAAACCTGTTTGCAGAGGATATGCTTATCTACATAGAAAATCCAAGACTCTACAGAGAACGTATTTTATCAATTTTAAGACACATTAAAATTTATTTTAACATCTCTGTAATTGGGCTGCACCTCACAACAGATGAAGAGTCCTTCGTCTGTTTGGGCTGCCGTACCACACACCGCAGACCGTGGTTTACGAACTACACCGTCTGGAGGCTGGATGTCCACGATCATGGCACCCACGGGGGCATGTTCTGGTGAAAGCCCTTTTCCTAGCTTGTAACTGGCACCTTCTTTCTGTGTCCTCACACGTGGAGAGGGCGCGAGGTCTCGGAGAGGTCTCTTTTATAAGAACTCTAATCACATTCGTGAAGGCCCCTCCCTCATGACCTAAGCACCTCCTGAAGGGCTCACTTCCTAATACCATCATCTCAGGGGCTTAAGACTTCAACATATGAATTGGGGGGACACACAAACATTCAGGCCATAGCACTTTTTTTTTTTTAAAGATATTATTTATTTGTCAGTTGACAGAGAGAGAGAGAGAGCACAAGCAGGGGGAGTGGTAGGCAGAGGGAGAAGGAGACTCCTGCTGAGCAAGGAGCCCGATGTGGGACTCGATCCCAGGACCCTGAGATCATGACCTGAGCCAAAGGCAGATGCTTAACTGACGGAGCCACCCAGGCATCCTGCCGTAGCACCTTCTTAAGAATTATAGTATATATATGGCATATCTTATAATGGTATGGTATAATATGGAATATGGATGGTATATTAGGTATACTGAAATACAGTAAATTGTTAGTTTTATGAGTTTAACAAGACTGAGGCAGTCCATACACAAAAAACTCATATTTAAGTACCAGCAAAATATAGCAAATGAATTTTAAAGTAAGAATTGTTATAGTTACGGTATTAAGGCTACAAAAATGTTCTTTAGAGGTATATATTAGAAGTATTTAGTAATTGGGGCACCTGGGTGGCTCAGTTGTTAAGCGTCTGCCTTCAGCTCAGGATCCTGGGATTGAGCCCCGCATCAGGCTCCCTGCTCAGCGGGAAGTCTGCTTCTCCCTCTCCCACTTCCCCTGTGTTCCCTCTCTTGCTGTCTCTGTCAAATAAATAAATAAAATCTTAAGAAAAAAAAAGTATTTAGTATAGAAGTCAAGTATCGTAATAGAATTCCTTCCTTTAAAATACTTTAAAGGAAAAATATAAAGCAAATACACCAAAATGTTAATTACTATTAAATCTTGGTGATGGACATATGAGGGTTCAAACTATTCCCTATGATTTTATATATATTTAGAAATAATGTTTAAAACTTTGAGAAATGAACATATTATGGTCTTAGATTGAAGAGTCAATCTTGTAAAGTTGTCTATTCTATTCCATGCATACCCAGTAAACAATTCCAATAGGTTTTATTTTTTTAATAGAATTGATGAATTGCTTCTAAAATTGATTTATAATTTCAAAGAGTCAGCAATAGCCAAGATTCTCTTCAGAAAAAGAATGAGGTAGGAGGGCTTGTTTTACCAGATACCAAAGTTAAAGAAAATTAAGACTTAATAAAAATTAGTTAAAAAAAAAAAGACAATATAGTATTGGCAGAGATTGACAAGTAATCCAGTGCACTGAACAGACTGCCTGGGGGTTAGAAGGTCTGGAATGGCAGGACGAGGAGCACAGGGAAATGTCTCCCTCAGAGAGGCATCTACTAAACTAGTTGAAATTAGCAAAGGCAATCATTCAACATGTCTAGAGATTGACCAAAGACTTAAACTGAGAAGCATTAATTCAATAAAACCCAAGGAATCTCGGTAAGAATAATGGGAGGAGGTGGGAGGCCAATGCATTGGAGAACTATGTACCCCCCCCCATCTGCCCTATAGAAAGACCTGTTCCATTTGGAGTATAGAAGAGTTGATACATCAAATCTCTCTCTTGCTCACTCTCTCTCTCACACACACACAATTTTGTATCTTACTAAAAAAAAAAAAATTATTCTATATTGATGAACCCACTTCAAAAATGAATCCTGCTCTTGACCACAGGGCAAACCTTAATGAATTTTAAAAAGTAGGTTTATCTAGGCCATATTCTCAGGTCATAATCCAAAAAATTAGAGGTAAACAATTTTTAAATGTCAAACCCTTAACTCTTAGAAAATGAGGCTCCCTTGGATGAGAGAGAAAAGCAAATTAATTTAGAAAGTAATGAAAAGGAGAATATCTCATGCCAAAATGTGTGGGGTGCACTTAAAGCTATAATCAGGGGGAAATATATAACTTTAAATATCTTTACTATTAAGTGAGAAAGTCTAAATGGAATCTACTGCTACCTTTAATTAAGGAATTAAGACGAAATTAAGAACAAAATTAAAAAGAAAAAAGATGTAAATTGAAGTTAATGAAAAATGTTTTAAAAATCAACAGAAAAAAATAAAATAGAAAGGCTATATAAATCCCAATGTTATTTGAAAGTGCCAATAAAATTGAACAACCTCTCGAGAAACCGAATTAAACGAAGCAAGACCAACGTTTGTTATTTAATGAATGGGATACTATATCCCTTGGCAAGATGATGTTGGCCCCCCTACCTCACACCATTTATAAAAAAGAACCAAAACCCAAATTCAGAGGAATAATTAGTAATCACATTTCGTCCAGAATAGAAGGCAAGACAAAGAAGATATCCCAACATTCTTTCATATCCAAAAAGAAACAAATCAAATAAAAAAAAAAAGACAAAATATTTAATAGGCATTTTTTACAATTGCAGTCCAAATTATCACTTCAAATAAACATTACAGGGTTTTAATTACTAGTCACCCAATAAATAATTTTTGCAGCTTTCTGATAAAATTATTTTATTATAAAGCAAACGTTTTAATGCATTACTTTGCTTGTACTTCCATATATCCCGAGAATTCTATCTTGAAATTCAACAACTTATATAACTTTCACAGGAATTGCTCGAGCAGATGTCCTAATTTCAGTCATTTACTGGAACGTATTTTAAAAATAGGCAAGAAGTCAGAGAAGATTAGGTTGGAAAAGGGAATATAATTGGGGTCACAGAGACAATGTTGAATCGTAAAGTTCTATGCCTCAAATTCTCCGCGGTGAACTGTTCTGTCTTACAGAGCGGTAATGAAAGACCCTGCAAGGCCTGTGCGGGGGCAGAGAAAAACCAAAAATGAAAAACCCACAAAGAAATCCCCAGGCTGGCGGTGGCTCATTGTCCAGAATATTTAGCCAACTCTGCTGCTAACCTAGGAAACCCACCACCTCTTAAAGCACTGACCTAAAAACTAAGGCAATTCCAACTCTTTTTTAAGAGAACGTTGGTGCGTGAACCTTACATGTGATCACCTCAAAATCCAGTCTATGTTGTTCACGAAATTTGAACACCCCTGATCAAATATTTGCTCGATTCTTTATGTTAAACCACTTTAGAATTTTTCTTGTGACCTGTCTCCCGAGGTCAACGCAATTCTGTGTTAATACTTAATGTCAGATCCTTAAGAGCCACTTGTGTGATGAGCACCTTTCTTCATTAAAATTCTGTTCTCTGTCCCATTTATTGGCTACTCAAATCTAGAACAAAGAAGAAACCTGAAAGTTGGGCCTATTTCCAGCTTTGCAAGCAACCGCTGTGTTGCATTTATCGGCTTTCGAATTCACCTTTTGGTGGGAAAAAGAGGTGACAGAGGAGAGAACATTTAAATGAGGAAATCTTTGATTCCATTCCCAATTGTACTCTTAGTAGCAATGTGAATTCTGGCAAATTACTTAACTTCTCCAAGCCATTTACCCATCTTGTGTTTTCCTCCCCCTAACTCTTCAAGAATTATGTTGTTTACTCGTGTTTGTCAGAGTGGTAAACGGGCTATAAAGTACTTACACGTTACAGGAAGTGTCCTAATGAGCTAAGGCCACAAACAGCCTCTTTTTAAGACTGGTCGACTACATATATTATCTGTTTATCCCTGTGGGTCACTAAGACCTTTTTCCTTTATCAGTTTTCAAATGAAATGTGATAAAGGTTGCAGCTTTGTTTTTGTGCTGAGTGTCAGATTTTAATAATCTGCAGGTACCTTGATAGTGGCAATGAGCAATTATTCGGAATCCCAGAGGCGCGAAAAGAGTGGTACCCACTCCCCGCCGCCCCAGCAGGATGATTAGTGCCATCCTAACCAACTCTCCGGTCCCATCAGGGATAATACCGAGCCACTGCTGTATGATTCTAGGACATTAAAAACTCCTAAATACAGTATGTGGTATACTAAGATTTCACTAGTGAATTTCTTGTTAGCAAAAATACGGCATCTGCTCCCAACGGATTCTAGGCCTTACAACACTATTCTTAAAATGTAAAATAGTCTGGGGATGTCTTTCTAAAGGACTAACTAGGCAAGAAGTGGTGGTGCAAATGTATAGACAAAAAAAAAAAATAAACCTAATAAACAGATAAATAAGCAAACCCAAAAATGCTGCCCTGGGGTCTCTTATATACAGGGACAGGTGGTACTTTCCTTCCTGAAGCCACAGCCAGGCAGCCCAGGCGAAATGAAATATTCTTCCTAACGTACTGAGGGGACCAATGTTACGTGCCAGCATGAGTGTGCAAGGTTTGTGCTTTTCCTCGGTATGGAATGTAAGGGGAGAAAGAAGCCATGAGGCTTCCTTTAAGAGGAAAAAAACCTTTAATAGGAAAAAAACCAGTGTATAAACTGGTTTAACTGGCACACCAGGGCTCAAGACTGCAGCGCGTTACGGGGCACGTAGCGGCTAAGACACGGTCTAGGCGGGAGTCTTCAGCCAGCTTAAGCTCCGGTTAAGCTAACAGTGTAGGAGTCCGAACCCCAACAGTGTCGACACTGTCCCCCACATAATCAAGGTTCCTATACATGTACTTAAATACAAGGGCTCACGGGAACGCGTCCTCTAGTCATTTGGTTGATCTATTTGCCGCTTTCAACTCTGATTTTTTTTTAACCCAGTGTCAGCAGGCCAGCTACAGCTCTTAATGGTCCCAGCCACCTTGCAGTTGATACCTCAACCTTCAGGGGGATCACCAGAAAGTTACCCCAAATCTGTAAAATACAAACAACATTTTCAAAACACCACAGACACATAAAATAAAAAAACCACGTAAAATCCAACCAGAGAGAACGTCTTGGACATTATCAGTGAGACTCCCTTTCCTCAAATCCACACATCAGATCCAACCGGAGCTTTCTCCTACCCGAGAGGACACGAAAATGCACCAGTCGGATCGAAAACCCATCTTGGTGGCTGAATAACCATCTGATTGAACAAGAGACACGATTTCTGGAAACTACCCAAGAGTGACAGTAAGTACAAATGTTTTTTCAGTGTGCCTTTAAACAGAGGTCTCTTTGTGGGGGTGGGGGGTCAAAGTAGGCGGGCGGGGGGTGGGCACTGGGGGGCTGAGGCCCAGGCTCGGGGCTTTTCCTGGGAAGAGACCTGCGGGAAGAAGGCACCCTTTCTGCAGGACAGCCGCTGTCCAAGCTTCCCACTCATGTTTTCGCCAGCGGGTCAAACACCTGCAGCACCGTCCTCTTGTCCTTGTCACTGACGGTCACCCAGTGATCGAGGGCCTCCCGCCCGGGCTCCGGGAGCGGCTCCCGGGCAGCCGAGGCAGAGGCTGGCGGCGGGGCTGCGTGTGCTCTTTCCAGGCCCCTCGTCCCCGAGTCCAGCGGGTCGGAGCTCTTGGAAAGCCACGTACTCTTCAGCACGCTGGGGTGGTGGAGAAGGCTCCAGAAGGGATCCTGAGAATCACCGAGAGGGGAGGCCGCCTCGGGCTTGGGCTCCTTGGGGCCATCGGGTTCGGGGCTCGCGGGCTGCGGAAGGCGAGCGCCCCCGTCGGGGGGCTGTGCGGGGGGACGGTCGCCGCTGCACGTGAGGGCGCAGAGGAGCGGGCTGTCGGGGCTCTGCAGCAGCTGCAGGTGGAAGGCGGCGGGGGCCGACTTCTTCCTCCGCGGGGGGGCCAGGGGCACGGGAGGCGGGACGTCCAGCGGGGGCGGCGGGGCGGCCACGGGAGGGGCGGCCACGGGAGGGGCGGCGTCTGGTGCCAGCTGCCCCCCGCTCGGCTTCCTCTCGGCGCCCTTCCCAGGCTGAAGCGTCCTCGGTTTGGGGACAGGAGGGACGGAGGCTAGAGGAGGGGTTTCAAGGCTCGTCTCTGGGGGCCCGATTGTAAAATGGACCGTCTGTTGCCCGAACTGGTCTTCCGGTGACTCCGGCTGAGGAAAGGCAGGACAAAGAGTGTCAGTCAGTCAGAAGCCAGCCCTGGGGGCGCGGAGTCAGCACCCAGACAGGTTCAGCAGGGGAGCAGAGATGGCGCTAAGCGGACATTCTAGCAAATTCGAGATTTGAGAATGCCTGGGATGGGGACGTGTGACCAGGTACGAGAGAGCACAGGAGGGACACACATGTACCAAGTAGCAGCAGGACCGACCCCTTAGGAGTGGGAAGTTGAAAACCAGAGCCACGCGGTGAATATTCTTTGTTACCTTAGGAAATGGGGTGATGCTTTTCCTTCATGAAAAGCGAACCTCTGAAACTACCTTCTCTGAGGCCACAGCTTTGACAATTCCGCGTGCACCGCGCGAGGCGGACGGAACTTATGGGAGGGCCGTGAGCCAACTGAAGGCTAATGGATCGGCCTGCTCCTTCAGTCTTTGATAATTACATACGGTAGATGGCAAATTTCACATAGGAACGTCGCTTCCTCGCTTCTGACTCAAAGCTATCACAGAACAACTGCGCGGTGCAGAAGGAGCTTTTGTACCCAAGGAGCCGTTCGTATGGTAAAGCACCAGCATGTCCGCATTTCCTCTGATTCTTTAGAAAACAAACCGCAGCAACAATCCTTCTCCACCAGCCTTTCACTGTGACTCCTGCACGGCGATCCCGGGAAAGTGACCCATTCTGCCCATTTCTTTGAAAAGAAAAGACAGAGCAGACAGAGGGAAAAGGAGGAGGAAAGAGGTCTGCTTTGTAAGGAGGCAGGGCGATGTGCAAACGTGGGGCAGATCACTGCCGAGAACACAGAGCAAGCGGCAAAGCCACATCGCACACGTCGTACAGACAGAAAAGCAGCAGTCACTCCGGAAGAGGCCAGCCGGCCGATTACCGAGGGTCCTGTTACTAGAACACCGAGATCAAACGGAAGATCCAGATGTCTCTAGAGGTGCCAGTCTTTGGGCTGCCACTGTCCTGACAAACTCATGTCTTTGAAGCAGCAAGCAAGGCTGAGAAGCTTGAGAGCGAGAGCAAAACACAATCTGCAAGAAAAGTGGCAAGAGAAGGTGTCCGGGCCCCGGTGTCAGAGGCCGCGCAGAGCGCGTCCACACTGCGAATCCACCAACCGGCGAGTAAAAATCTATACACGTGCAACCACATGCACATGACACGGATACATACAAATGGGGAAAAAGCACCCCCAGTGGCTCCATTTGGGGGCTCCAATAGAACATTGAGGAGGCCTGACACCTCCAAGCTGTTCCATCGCTGTGAGAGACGCCTGGTTTTTCTGCTCAGCAAGAGCCAAGGACACGGCAGGGATGTGAAGGAGGAAGCGAAGGCCAAGCAGTGTCCTCACGGACGGGGCCGTGTCTAGGCCTCCTCTCCCCAGACCCTGGAGCATCTCGGAAGTAAGAGGCTTTGCGAGAGCTTCTTACCTTTCCTGTCCTCCGCAAGGCTGGCTTCTTGATGGCAGGGACTCTGGGCGCAGGCCGCCGGGGCAGGAGTGGGGCCACCCCTGCTGTGGGCTCTGGTTTGGAAGGCCCTGGGTCCCTCAGAGCTGTGGCATTTAGGGCGTCTCCTGGGGCGCCTGAAACACACAGGGGTACGGACAGCTGAAGTGGACAGGACATGGCTGTTTACTGCATGATTTAATATTTAGGCAGTCCGCAATCCTAAGAGTAATTTGCTAAGGCAAAGTATTTCATTTTTTCTAAAAACAAGATCTTCGAGGGCTGTCAGGACCTACCAGCTAGGTTTAGCCCCCAGCTTCTCATGGTCGCCTTCTCGACAGGGATGGTCTTCATGGGGGATCAGTGAGGCCCAGACATTACGTGCAAAGTTTCAGGTCTGTGTGCATTTCTCTGGGGAGGTAATCTGAACCGTCTCGAAATCTCAGCAGGGCTCATGACCAAGAAAATGTAAGGCTGGGATCCTGGGTAGATTTCAGACCTCAAACCTCTCCTAACCTCTACATTCACTGAATATTTTTAAAAAGTAGCTTTATTGAGATATAATTCACATGCCGTGAATTCACCCTTTTAAGGATACAATTCAGGGTTTTTTAGTATATTCCCTGAGTTGTACAAACCATCACCACTATCTGATTCCAGAATATCCTCATCACCACAAAAAGGAACCCTGTCCCCATTAGCAGTCACCCCTCCATTCCCTCCTCCCCCGACCCCTGGAAACTACTAGTCACTTTCTCTCTGTATAGATTTGCCAATTCTGGACACTTTGTATAAATGGAATCATACAGGGGTGCCTGAGTGGCTCAGTCGGTTAAGCATCCAACTCTTGATTTTGGCTCAGGTCATGATCTCAGGGTCGAGATCAAGCCCTGAGTCGTCGTCCTCACTGGGCATGGAGCCTGCTTAAGATTCTCTCTCTCCCTCTCCCCACCCCACTGACGCTCTCGAATAAATAATACATACATACATACATAATGGAATCATACAATATATAACCTTTTGTATTTAGCTGCTTTTACTCAGCATAATATGGTCAAGATTCACCCGTGATAAAGCATATATATGAATACATTCTTCTTTATGGCTGAATAATATTCCGCTATATGGTTATACTACATTGTATCTACTCATCAGTTGGTGGTCACGTGGGTGGTTACATCCATACAACTGTGTTATTATTTTTTAATAAAAAAAAAGAAACCACTCATGATAGTGTTATCCTACAACAGTGTTTCTTGACCTCTTCCTTCATGCCCTCCTTCAGTGTTACTTGGGATTCCAAATAAGTTGCCCATCCTGTCTAAAAGCAAATAGACAGCTGTGACTGGCTCTTCAGAGGGCAGGATCTCTCCTCTCCAAAAGGGATATTTGTACAAAAGCAAAACCAAAAAACAAAACCCTCAAAAATATTAGTACCAGCAATCTTGAATGTGAGTATGATTAATACAATTAACATGGGTTGAATGAAATAACAGCACCAAAAAATTAACAGGCAGTACAGCGGGGAAGAGGTCCCTGCCTGACAGTAAAGAATCTATACTTGCTGGTGACTTTAAAAGGTTTTGTGCCTGAAATAGGGATGGGTCTCAAATTCTCTTTTTATGGAGCCGGCAGAAGATGTTAGTGCCTGGAATGTTATCCTTTTCTAAAATTCATTTTTGTTTCTTTCAGTCTCTCCCTTAAAGTGCTTCTTAATAATCCTGGGGTTACTTCTATATTCTTACTGAATTTTAAATATACAATTTTAAATGGACAATAATTATTTGTAGTGGAATTTTATAAAATGTCGCTAAAGGGTGCTTTCAATTTCTTACTGCCTCCAGAAAAAAAAAAAAAAAGTTACTTTCTCTTCTAGGCCCCTTTTAGTAGGAAGATGCATAGAAAAGACCAGAAGGAGAGCCCCAGCAGAACACTCACCTCCGCTGGCTTCCAGGAGACACCGGATGGCTGCTTCTGCCTCCTGAGCGTTGGTAGTTTTGATCTGCTTGACATTGTAGGGTTTACTTATCCCCGTCCTGGCTTTGGGCTTCAGGACAGAAACAAGAAGAAAAGCATATTAACAGAGGCAGGTAAACAGGCTCGCCTGGTGCACTCACTGCCTACTGATCAGTTTGCAGGGGTGAGGGGCACGGGGCTCCATCAGACCGGAGTTAAACACAAACTCCAGTCGAGACCAAATCCTTCAAGCCTCCTCCTCGCAGAAGTACTGTCATACCAAGAAGAGGAATGCAATAACTCAGAGCTGACAAGCCTCCTCTCCTAAACTGGGCGGTTTCCGGTCTTTGCAATGTGGATAAAACCACTATCTATCTCATTAACCAGCTGAAAGCGAGAAAGCATCATCAGAAGCCACTTTTCCCACAGCTCAGCAGAGTTACTGAAACACCTTCCCCTCTTTTCTCGAAAGTGCTTTTTCTCCCTCTTCACCCAAACCTCTGGGCTGCCACTGATGACCTGCCTTCACTACTGTCAGCCACTGAGACCTAGTCATTCCCTCCTGCTGTCACGCGTGACATCTGGTCCAGCCTCCCAGGACAGCTCGCCTCCACCTAGCACCCCGGCTTCACCTCCCTCCCCTCCATTCCACTGACCGCCACCTCCTGTCTTCCTGAGCAGCTCACTGTCATCCTCCGGAACTTCCCGTCTCTACAATCCTCCCCGACTGTGGTTATTACTAGTGTTCTCCTACTGTGCTATTTAGGCCCTCTTACTCTTCTTCTGAGCCTCTTCTCTCAAGACAACTGATGGGAATTTTCCCTGTTTGGCCTCCTACCGAGCGCTGCTCTACACACCAAGGTCAAAGGGAAGCCTCGGAGAGCAGAGAAGCAGGGGAGTCTGGAAGCTAACAGTTCCACCCCACAGGGACACGGCAGATTTGCCATCCAATATGATTTTCTCTCTAAGCCTCTGTACAACCACGCAGAAACCCTGTAACAGACCTGCTCCTAAGCTCTGGCTATAGGAACGAGCTGGCAGGTTTACGTGTTCACTGAGAAGAGGCAATCCCATAAGGGCTTGGGGGCTGAAGATGAACCACGGGGCAGTCCCTTGGGTTGGGATGCTGGCCCGTTTTGCTTCGAGCCGAACACAGAACTCACTGCCTGCTGAGGTGCTCCCGGCAGAAGTCTCGCCGTCTGCAGAATCGAGTACTGTCCATGGGTGCCAGAGGAGATGGACACGTCCGACGCCGACTTTTTCACCATTAAACCCGCTGCGGAAACCAAGGGCAGAGTCAGTCTCAGTGATGTCACCGGCTGCTTTGAGGCCAATTCCCAGCCAGCCGAGCGCCAGGCCAACCCCAGACGCAGTTCGGGTCTCAGCCCGTGTGGGCAGGTGGGCATCCACAGGGTCGATATTAAATTTCTCTTTTGATTCCCAGATAGTTTGTGCCTATTCTCTAGAGAAGTATTATTTGAATGCAAATTTTACTCTAACATCCTGGTGGGGGGGGGGTTCAAAACTCTGATATAAAAGCCTGTATTTTTGAATGGCTTAAAATACACTACTGTTATTAGGACCCCATTTTAAAAATGGTTTGTGGGCAAAATATAAAAAATCCCAAAGCAGGGAATAAATGATATTAAGTTACACTTACAGTCATTAAGAAATCATATTTAGAACTGTGTCTAGGTGGCCCAGTTGGGTGAGTGCTCGACTTCTGGTTTCAGCTCAGGCTGTGATCTCAGGGTTGTGAGATCGAGCCCCACGTTGGGCTCTGCGCTCAGTACGGAGTCTGCCTGGGACCCTCTCTCTGTCTCCCTCTGCCCCTCCCCCCACACTGGCAAGCGCTTGCTCTCTCTGTAAAAATAAATAAATCTTAAAAAAAAAAATTTGAAGACACAGACATAAGATGAAAGACAAATGACCAAACAGAACGGATACCAGTTTTATAAAAAATAAAAAACCATGTGTAGATACAGATGCATATAACTAGAAAAAGGCTAGAAATCTTGTGGTTAACAATTGTTACTTGTAGACAATCAAGTGTATTTTAAAATTTTATTTTTTATATTTATCTATTTTTGTAAATTTCCACAGTATGATATAAATTTTACTTTTTATTTATTTTATTCTCTGAGTGTTAACTCAGAAAAGGAAAGAATATGCTTAAAAAGTGCTCCCAGCTTGCCATCGATTACTATTGTGACGCAAGCCAAGATGAGCCCAATGGGAAAGTAAAGCCTGCGGGAGAATCTCTGTCCGACTGTCACTCTTTTGGGGTTGGGGGGCGGGGGGAGAAATAAACAGTAGAGCTAAAACAGAAAGTGCTCAAAAGCACATCACAAATGTCTTTTCAGGTCGTTAAGGGAAGCTTGAGGGCGCAAGGACTGCTCTGGAGGAGACAGGAAGAAGAACACTGTCCTCGGAGCCGAGCCGGGAAGGGCCCATCCTCAGGCGGCCGACACCAGGGGCAGCAGGCACGGGCCCGCAGAAGCCAGGACGCCTGGAGTGTCGGGTATCGGGGCTTACTGGAGCCCTGGGAAACAGGCAGGGGGGCAGCAGACACGGACAGAAGGCCACTTCTGCGGGGCTGGGGAGGAAGGTGCTAGAAGGTCTTTGCTTGGAGGCCCCCTCAATTTTCCATTCTCTACTGTCTCCCACAGGAAGCCCCTTAAGGCAAACCACAGCTACGGGAAGGCCAACAGTTGTGTAAAAGCATCACGTAGTTGGTGTGAGAAACACAACGATCTCTGGGATCAACACAAAAAGGAGCGTGAGGAGGGTAAGGCGCCGGGCCCCGGGCGAGGCTGCAGCGACTCAGAGGCCGGTGTTAAGTAGCAGGAAATAGGTGGTTATTCCCAGCAGGCACGGTGGCAAGCCGAAAGCAAGGAAGTCTTACTTGGAGGGGGGGGTCTCTGCGGTGGGTGAGGCGGCCGAGGCCTAGTGGGCACCGACAGAGACCGGCTTGGAGAACGGCGCCGGAAATCTCCAACTGCTTCCAGCTCCTGCGTGAGCGCCGCCAGCCCAGCATCATCTGGAGGACACGGCAGGACGCGCGTGAGGGGGGGCTCAGACTCAGCTCTGCACCGAACTGACTGTGCAGGAGGGCCCCCCGCAGCACAGGGTCCCCCTCTCTGCTGGCATGGGAGGGCGGGGGGGGGCACCCAATGCCTGCTTGGAACAGGAGATGAACTGTGGACAAGGCTTCTTGTCCGGACATGAGAGACATGGAAAGTTTTCCAAGTGTAGGGGTGTCTCGTCCTGAAATAATGAAGGAGACTCACACAGAGTAGAGGAGACAGGTGAAGACTGGAGCCCCTCAGTCTGAATCCCTCACTCTAACACAGGATGGCTGTTTCGGAAGCTGAGACTATTCTCTGCCTGCCAAACCCAGCCATGCACCTCAGGCATCTGGGGAGCTCCATGGAAGACCAGATTTCCAAGGTCCCAGCCCACCCCTGCCAAACCCACATCTCCAGGACGGGGCTCAGCAACTATACGTTTAAGAGCTCCGGATGGCTCAACGCAGCCAGGCTACAACCACCCTTGGGACCGTGGCACAAAGGGGCTTGGGGGTGTCTGCACCTCTCCCAGCAAATTATCTTCCCTGGGAAGCATCTCAATTTGCTTTCAGCTGTTCTGTATTCTCAGCCGCAGCTCACGGTAAGCTCCCGAACGCACGGGACAGAGCTTTCCTCCAACCGGGGAGGCATCGCGAGCAGCAGCTGGAAGCCGCTTGTGGCTGTAGCAGTCTGAGTAGGCACGAACGACCCTACTTTCCAGCCCATGAAAGGCCAGCAGGTTTTAAAACTTATTCAAAAAGGCCACTACGCCCTGTAACCTAGGGCTTTGCAGTTTAATCTGCAGGCCTTTCAGTCCCTCTTTGTTTAAGTCTCGAACGACAGGATGATGCTAATGGATCATATTACTGTGTAATAACATGTTCTAGGAATGTAACCAGACACCAGCGCTCAGGACATAGATACTGGATGGACCCAGAGGTGTGCTAAATGAAAAACATCAGACACAGAAAGACAAGTATGATTTCACTTACACGTGGAATCTAAAAAGCAAAACAAACAACAGCCAAAAAACCCCCAAACCCAGAAACAGACTCATACAGAGACCTGGTGGACCTGGTCACTGGAGGGTAGGTGAGGGGGGAATAGGTGAAGGGGATTAAGAGATACCAACTTCCAGCTATAGAATCAGTCAGTCACAGGGATGAAAAGTATAGCGTAGGGAATACAGTCAATACTACTGCTTTCCAACATTACATGGTGACAGATGGTAACCACACACCGGGTAACGTACAGAATTACTGGTTCACTAAGTTGTACACCTGAAATCAATATAACGTCGCACGTCGATTATATTTTAATAAAAAAATAATTACGTCTCTTAGGGGATTGAAACAGACACTGTGGAGACGGAGAACAGAATTACAAACGTAACGCCAGTTCAGGACTGTTTCCAGAGGAAACAGGAATTACCACGGATCTGGCATGCTATAGCGGGACCCGTGGTGAAAAATAAATAAATAAATAAAAAGCACTAGAGGAAATCAGTGTGGTGGATACGGGCCCAGAGCCCGGTTTGCACCCACTTGCTAGGACTTGTTGTTTTAGCCCAGCGCGGGCTGTGAGCACTTAACTGGTGGCCTCAAGCAATGCCCTGGTGCTGAGAGAGCGGGCGGATTCGATGCCAGAGGCTCTTTAGAAAAGCAAGGGCCAAACTACCTTTGTCGGTCGGGTGCTGCTTCTTTTTAGTGAGCGCAGGTGACTTGCTGGCAGGCCCCGCCGCTGTGGAACTGGGGGCTTCGGAGAGGCTGTCCCCGCCCATCTCGCCGTCTGAGACCACAGGCTGACTTAGCTCATCCACCAAATAGTCTTCGTCATCTTCGAGAATATCCCCTTGGGGAAGGAAACGGCACAGCCTTTCATCAGTGGGTCTGTTTCACCATCCCGGCTTGCTGCTCGGCGTCAGGATGCCTGCGGCCCAGCCTCTGGCAGCCCGGGGCACCCACATGTCAACAGGTATAGGACCCCAATTCCATTCAGGCCTGAGACCCGGGCCTGAGCCCACAGCCCAGACAGCCTCAAAACCACTGTTCTCACTGTCATTTCAGATGGCTCCAGGTCTTATTTACCACTTCACGCATCACCCCTAAATGTGCACAGTGCCCAACTTAGTACATGGAATATAGTGCTTGTGCTCCAAGGACCCTCTGTCACCTTTAGGTGTGAGAAGGGGTCTTGCAAATCTCATGCTGATTGCTGGAACGTCTTGCCTGTTGGCCTCGCCACAATGACCAGGAGGTCCTTACAGAGCTACTCACCCTCTGACTCGTAGTCCAGAGTTGTGAAGTCAAAGTTTTCCTCCAGCAAACAGGAATTGGCAGTGGGAGACATGGAGGCCATGCTATCCCGCTTTCGGATGATCTCCTCCTGCAAACCTTTCAGCCAGTCCTTGGTCTTTGGTCTGATCTTCACGGCTCTGCCTTTCACCTGTGAGGACAGAGTGGCCATGAGAAGGGAGTACAGACCTCAGAACCACCCCTTTTGCTTCCAAAGGGCATCCGGATCAAACTCCTGCATTAGCAGCAGGCCAATCTTCATGTTTTGCCAAGAAAAGTTGAGGGTCTAGACCTCAGGCAAGATCAGCAGAGCTCACATTTGGTTCAAATAAAAGTTGAATTAGCATCTCCAGCTTTTCATCCCATGTGAACATAAAACCAGGATTCATCAAAATGGAAACTGCCTGTACACTGATATTCCTAACTACATTTTCTAAAAGAAGGACCACAAATGTTCTCCCCCGTGCAGGTGTGAGCCAAGACAGACCCAGTGACTCAGGCGGGGTCTACCCTCTAAAACTTGCTCTTCCTTCCAAATTCTCCAAGTGGCCAGGGCTGGACATTAGAGACCTCAATGAGGATACCAGAAACAGACACCAGAAGGAAGGGCGCTAGCTCCTGCCTCATGTGGTACCCAAGAAAACTGGGGAGTAAACCGCCCCCACTCCACGGGTGACCGAGCAGAACTCACCTTCATACCATCCACATCCAGGACGCTGAGAGCCGAGTGACTGTCTGCAAAAGTCACCAGCATCTGCCCTTGGTTGATCCTGGAATAAATGAGATGTGCCGAGTCAATGCCAAGAACGATCGGCAGCTCTCGTGGGTTCCGGCCAGCCATGGACATGACACGCACATGGGACACGCGCCTGCCGGGGCGCTAGTTACCTGACAAGAACGATGGTCCCATAATTGCCCAGGGTCTGCATGAGTTCTGCGCGCACATCTTCAGGAAACTCGTTTTTCTCTTCTAAGGTTGGTGACTGAAGGTTGACTACGACGGTAGCATCCAGGGGGCCCTGGAAAGAGGACACTTCCCGGAACACTGTCTCCCGAGCACTCACATCAACTTCTTGTACTTCGACCTCCACGATCGCCAGCACGGGTCTGCGGTAGACGCGGAGGGAAGACAGGTGATGGGTAATGGGGCCCAGCAGGTCCCAACCCCCAGCACTCCGCTGTCAAGAGTGAACATCAACGACCCACGGGTGCGGCCCCAGCCCAGCGCCGGTGGCCTGGCTGCCCTGTCCTAGGCTTTCAGACTCTATCTGTGGCCAAACTTAGCATTGTCTTGGCATTCTTACCTAAGGATGATTTAGAGAAAACAGTGCCAGCCGTTAGGAGATTTTTCTCCATGGTACTTGCCAGTAGATGCCGAGGATAGAGAGAAGTGGGAATTCCCCTTTCGCTGGGGGGTTTGAGGTTTTGGAGGGCTACTTGGCAATTGGTGTTAAGAATCTCAAAAATGGTCATCTCTTTTAACCTACTAATTTTAATACTAGGCCTTTGTTCTGAGAAAATGATCAGAGGTTCACACACAGATTTGTACACAAGGATGATTATTACAGCACTGTTGATGGAAGGGGAAGGGGAGACAGTCTAACTGTCCCATAACAGGCAAACAGGTTATGGTGCAACCATATGATAATATTTTATACAGTTAATAAGAATAATGTCAGAGAAGTTGACATACGCAGGAAAACAGATCAGCAGGAAATAATGTAATCGTTATTGCCATTGTGATATAGGGATGGGTTTACTCTCTTTACAAAAATTTAGGAAATTCTCTATTATGAAGATTATGTAATCTTATTGAAGGCATTTACAATACAGCATTAAGTGGCAACAAAATAGAAGACAATACAGATCATGTGGTGATGACATTTAAGACCAGGGATCACTGTGAAATCGAAGAGATATGAGTGATAATCAGTGTGACCCTCCCACTAATTTATGTCGCCATTGTTAGATTTCTTTCCTTCCTTCCTTCCTTCCTTCCTTCCTTCCTTCCTT
>NW_024423675.1:61109951-61135595 GCF_017311325.1 Ursus maritimus | reverse complement strand
TTCCTTCCTTCCTTCCTTCCTTCCTTCCTTCCTTCCTTTGCTTTCTTTTTCATCTAGAAGAAAAAAGAAGATGGAGAACAATCTGATACAGGGATATGCACTGAGTGGCACTGAGCGGCAGGACACCTGAAGTGACGTCGTGGCTGAGGAAGGCAGGTGCAAGCGCGCACGGGCAGCGCCCCCAGCAGGAATGCGAGCCGGCTACGGCCGTGTGCGGCAACCGCACAAACCTGCAGACGCTGAGGCTGGCGGGAAGAAGCCAGTCCTCCCCATTCTGATTCCATCTATGTAACATGCTTGGAATAACGGAATCATGGAAAGGGAGAAAAAGAGCAGCGGCAGACGGGTCAGGGGGCAGGGAGGGCTGTGGTGAAGATGTTCCGTATCTTGACAGTGACACTGTTGCTATCCCGGTGGTGACACCATGCTACAGAGTGACAGGATCCCCTCACTGTGGGGCCTGGAAAAAGCGGACGCGCGCTGTCTGTATTATTCCTTAAAATTGCATATCAATCTAGAATTACCTCAACATAAAAAGTTTAATTTAAAAATATGAAGGTAGTAAGGCAAAATGATAAGTCTGCAAAATATAATCCTAACGTTCTTATACACATATATATACGTAAAACGGTGTCTGCACACAAGCACACACCCACACAGGTTCACATGTTGGTGTAAGATCTTCTCACGTGCTTGGAAAATGCAGAATAAACATAGCAGACCGCTGCACACTTGGTCTCAGAGGGCGGAACCACGGAGGGTTTGTTTGTGGACGTATGTTTCCCCTAAATGTCCATGATGGAGGGGCTTTGCTTCTGTAATCGGAAAGATCCATAAATGTCTAAGGTGCACCTCAAACCAGTATGACCGATCTGCAGCTCCCAGCATCCCAGCTGAGCGAAAGCTACTCCATCCTTCCAGCTGCTCAGGACAAACTCTGGGGTGCTCCTCAAATCCTCTCTCTCTCTCGCTCCCTCTCTCTCTCTCTCTCTCTCTCTCTCCCACACACACACACACACACACACACGCCATCTAATCCCTCAGGCAATTCTGTGGGCCCCACTTTCAAAATCTATCCAGAACCCAACCACTTTCCATGGGGACCCATGACCACCTGGTCCAGGGTTGGCGCTACTCTTGCTTACTGCACTAGCTTCTTCCCAGGCCCCTGGACTCTCTTTGGCTGATTCTGTCAACACCTCGTCAGATAACGCCACTCCTTAGCCTGAGTACAACCCAACGTTCTTGTGGCCCACAGGGTTCCACATGGCCTGTGCTGCTTGTCCAGCTCCTATGACTTCCTCTACTCTTTCTATTCATCCTTGATTCTCTGGATCCCTGAAGGTTCACTGCCTGCCTCCTCACCCTGGAATGCTCTTCCCGACACCCCTATGGCTCACACTCTCACTTCTTTCAGGTCTGGGCTCCACGGTTATCATATCTGAAAGGCCTTCCTTGAACACTGGGTATAAAAGAGCACCAACCCTTTGAGTCTTGTCATTACTGTTTCTCCTTTCACATCTGTTTACTGTCTGTCTGTCCTCACTAGACGATTCCATGAGAACGTGGTCTTGTCTGTTTTGTTCACTGTTAATCCTCAGTGCCAGGAACAGGGCCTCATATACAAGGCTCTTCAGGGAATGATGGTTAAATGAATTGCTTCTAAAGACACTCACGGAACTAGAAAACCTATAGTTTGCTATAGAAAGTCCTATAACTGGAGATTTCCCAAGGTTCTTGTCTAGGTGTGTATTTGCAACAACAGGTTTCTTAAGAATTTAGAATATCTAAAGATTTAGACCTACTGGTTGACCAGCTGTTCACCACCAATGCTCTCTCCTAATTTCTTTCCTTGTAGAAGCTGAAACTGATAGGCTAGTTTTGGGGCAGCCGTGGGAAGATCAAACCCTTCCTATTCACACCCTCAGGTGCCATCCTCTGTCTCTTTAAAGATATTCCCCCTGTGGCTGGTCCCAGCGCACATGGAGCTGACCGGCCCTGCTGCTGTGTTCCATCCGTAATGCAAGACACGCCAGGCCAAACCAACAGCTCAGAGCATTTAAGAACTCGGAATCCAACACTTAAAAACCCTTTGGCGTTTGTAATGATAAAATACTAGAAAAAAATGTCACCAGTAGGTGAATGGGTAAATTCCATGGATATATTTAGTGGAATACTGGACAGCAATTACAAGGGAATGAGCCAGGTCTGTAACACTGACATGATCGTATCTCAAAGACATTAAGTGACAAAAAAGCAAGTTGCAGGATGGCATTGTTTACGGGGATTTAGATGACAAAATACTAAGGCTGCCTCTTTGCCATTTTCATCGATGAGGTCGTTCATGATATGAGCAATTACAGTACTAACATGGACTCGTCCTTGGGGGTGGGGACACAGCTACTGGTCACACTGTTCTTCCTTCTTTCCTCTATCTCACACGCGTGCACGCACGCACTCCGAGGGGGACCACACGTCCGTTCTCTGCAGGGAGCAGCAGACGCCGCTTTCCCCAGCCCAGGAGAACGTGCCCGCGGCAGCGAGGGCCATACCTGTGATCAGACGCTTGTAGTTCTGCTCGGCCGTAATATTTGAGGGCACCAGGAGACCAGGAATGTCTGACGGTGCTGTCGGCTTCTACGTCGTTGTCAAGAAGGTTGAGTTCTCCAGCTACTCAAGAGATCCACACACAACACAAAACGGTATCAACATATGGGAACGCCGACTGAGGAATCTTACGACGGGGACCTGCGGCACAGACACCTGTCTCGGACTCACTTGCTCTAACCTGCCAGGCCGGAAGCCATGCCGAGCTGGCTTGGGGGTCTGGGGTAGCTAATCTATGTAATCTATGGCTGCCCACTTCCTCCCCCATGGACAACCTGAGCGGGAACGCAGACGTGGCTGGGGGGCCACAGGAACACAGGAAGTCTGCAGCCCTTTATGTAGGCAAAGCCGAGGCTAAGGACATCACAGCATCCTGTCTCACGGTGCCCCGGAGATGTCCACAGATGTCCAAAGACGGATCTGAACCACGTGATTCCCTGGCTTTGAAATCTCTGCATCCGTCTTGCCAGGAAAGAGGAGCTGTTTTACCTCCAGGTGTTCTAAATCAACCGCCCTTCCTAGTTAGCCATCACTAACGATGCAAAACGTACTCGACAACTAATTGAGAAAAAAACTCTTCTTTCCTGCGTCTGGCTCATGGTCGATATGGAGTCGGAGCTTTCGGCAGGTAAGAGGTCTGTTGAACGAAACGCGCGGGACACAGTGCATCCGTGTGAGAGGGAGAGGGAGTCACTGGAGAGGAAGAGCCGAGGCTTGTCTCCTTGCTGTCCACCCAGAGCAGAAGGCAGACGGCGTGGGGTTGGGGGGACAGCCGCGAGCCAGGGACGGGGAGAGCCGGGGGGACGCTCCCCAAAGCACAACTTCCAAAGTTTAGGGGCTACCAACCGGAATGACCTTCCTGTAGTTTCGCGTTATCAAGAAAGTTGTTATTTACACAAACGGCGCTGTGTCGAATAAAAGCGACTGATGTCTCCACTATGCTACCGATCGTTCACCCTCCACCAGCTCTGAATGCGCACACGTCTCACGCACCTGTCCTGTCAAAAGAGTGCCTCTTCCTCCACCACAGGACCCTGTCTGTCCAGGCAGGGGTGCGGCATTTGTCACTCGTGTCATACGCAGCTGAGCCAACGTCATACTTGTAGGTAGGTCCAAAATTAATGGCGCCTTCGTGAAAGTCTTTAAAAATCTATTGGGAGAAAAGACCAAGACAACCTTAGTTCTAGATTCTGTACATCGGATGCAAAAACAAAAAACAAAAAAGCACATTCCGGAGTGCTCCAGTCCTAAAAAGATACAGACGCAACATTACAGTTGCAAATACGTTTAAAACTGAACACGTGTGTGCTATTTCATTAGCAAGAGAGCGCTGATTATTCATTCCACTGACTCACACACCACGCCGGGCTCTCCCACCCACCTCGGGTACCCAATGCACCACTGTCCGCTGGTCAGTGCCCGGGACACAGTGGAAGGCACGAGGCGAGGACTCCAGGTGCCCATCCGCTCAGCGCCAGACCTAGTGCAACACCCGGCCAGGCCCGACAAGGCCTCCGTTCATATTTGCTCACTAAATGAGTTGGGTAAATAGAAGCACAGAACTGAAACTGAACTCTGTTTCTGTTTGGCTCTGGATCCAGACCCAGTGCCGTGAGAAGACCCTGGAACAGACCTCACTACTGCTCTCCATGCATCCGTGGAAGGGTGTGGACAACACTGGTAGGAGGAAGAAAGAAAAACCTGTTCTAGAGAGGTGTGGTGTGGTTACTTTCCCATCTGGCCACCCCTCGGCAATCCACGTCCGTGGCAGGGCTGAGCGGGGAGTGAAGAGAAAACCGCGAAGAATGCCTGAATCTCGCTGTAGGACAGACCTTAGCTCCCCCAGCTCTGCACACGGGACCAGCCGCATTTTTAAAAAGGTAAATGGAGTGTGGTTGTGCTTCTGCCGTATAAGCCCCCCTACAAAGCTAACAGGCACAAAAACGAGCAGACGTAGTAGCTGGAAAAGATAACCTTTGGGTCATCCGGAAGCTGGCCAGGGTGACCTTGAAAAACTGAGGACAGATCCCATATTTAAATCTTTCCTATCACGTCATGGCCTAAGGAGTCACTAAAAAACTGCACATGGGGGACCCCTTGGTGGCTCAGTTGGTTCCGCATCTGACTCTCGGTTGCCGCTCGGGTCATGATCTCACAGGTCATGAGATCAAGTCCCGTGTCAGGCTCCATGCTCAGTGGGAAGTCTGCTTGAGATTTTCTCCCTCTCCCTCTGCCCCCCCCACTCGTGCTGTGCCTAAAATGAACAAATAAATCTTAGAAAAACTGCACATGGGTCTATAGGCGATAAAACATGAGCTCTGTAGCTTGATAGACACAGACTGCATCATGGCTGTGTACTGACTGTGTGACCTTGGACTCATTTGACCTGGGGCCTCAGTTTTCTTACCTATAAAATGGGTATAATACCTAATTTGTAGGATGGTCTAGAGGATTATCCACATCGATTGGTATATAAAGTATATTAAATATTGTTAGAATGTGTGAGTGTGCTCACCAATGAGAAACAGAGATCTCACCAAAACAGTACTCGGTGGAGTGTGAGTCGGTGCTTGAGTGTATGTAAGTACGGCAGGCCCTACGAGGCTGGCCATGCAGACGCGTGGCCCTTCCAAGCAGCTCTGACTCCAGGGGAGCACACCTACTGACTCAAGAACCTGACTTACTTTCCCACTTGATTTCTGTAGCTGCAGCTGATCAAATTCCAGAAGTTTTTTCCAGTCTTGGCGTTTCACAAAATAGAAGACTTCCTCATAAGTGAGATCAATGCGGTAGTTGAAATCGCCACACCAAAACACGTAATCGTGAGAAAAAATGTTTCTTCCCTGTTCAAGAAAATCAGTCATTTCGGCCCATCTTGCAAAGGAGGTGGGGGAGGGGGAGGGAAACTCACGACACAGACAATACGGACGTGTTTTTTCTTAAAATGTTACTTAACAGAAGACTTCCTTCCTTACTCTTTCCTTAATCCCGTACACCTACTGGGGAGCTTTTACGTGGGTTCCCTCATTTTAAATGACAGTGTTTTTGAGTGGTTTGGAAAGCTCATGTCTAACTGGGAAGCACAACTGTCCATCTTCACTGCGCCCGCCCCGGCTCTGAGATCGGGCTGTGCTCCTGCTTTCATTACGTCTACATGCAAAGACGAGTTGCCCAAACACTCAGTGTTATGAGGATCAGGCTTAAGCACATAAAAATGCTCATAACATGCAACTTTGTAAAATGTCATGGATTTTATCCATTTTCATTCTGTGACCCTCTCTGTCCCATTCTTCCCTCCCCCGCCCTGTCTAGCCCAGCCTGAGCCCGTGGTCCCCCAGCGCAGCCCCGGAGAGCGCGGGATCCTTGCCCTTCCTTCCCTGCCATGAATCATAGGGCCAACGACAGCAGCCACAACACATCACCCCTAATACCTGTCTACCTGTGCTGGGCTCCATTCTGGGGGCGCACTGCCCAGACAGCAATCCTGTGAAGCACGCACTATTGGCTCTCTTTTAGATAAAAATAAAAAGTTCAAAAGAACTTGCTAGGGGCGCGTGGGTGGCACAGCGGTTAAGCGTCTGCCTTTGGCTCAGGGCATGATCCCGGCGTTATGGGATCGAGCCCCACATCAGGCTCCGCTATGAGCCTGTTTCTTCCTCTCCCACTCCCCCTGCTTGTGTTCCCTCTCTCGCTGGCTATCTCTGTCAAATAAATAAATAAAATCTTAAAAAAAAAAAAAGAACTTGCTAAAGTTACACCACTGATGCATCACAAAGGCGACATCTGAACTCAGATCTGCCTAACGCCAAAATCTGCTTCTACTATCCTCATGCGGCATTTCCACTCCCTGCAGCCCACAACAGTAATGTGGACAGAAGATTAACATGATCACAACCAAATCAATGCGTGTGTAGAACACTGCAGCTCAGAACTTGCTGCAGTGATGGAAATGTTTTCCATCCCTGCTGTCCAAACAGGAGCCACCAGCCACAAGCAGCCACGGAGTGGCCATCAAGAAACGTGGCCAGTGTAACCAAGGAACTTTTTGTTTTATTTAATTTTAATTAATTTAGATTTAAATACCTGCCTGTGGCTAGTGGCTAGTCTACCAGGCAACACAGGTGTAGAGTGTTAACTTATACACATTCTGTTATTGAAAAAAAAAAGCTCTATTTAAGCCCTTTGAATATTTTGAATGTGTCCGAAGTTTATTATTTCAAAATAGCACTTTAAGTGAGAGGGGCTGGACTTTTTTTTTTTTTAACTAAATGGACACACAAAGAAACGTGCATGTCATCTATAGTCTAGAAGACTTCACATTGTAAATTTCCCAGCTCTATGTATTTCTTCTTTAATCCAAGAAATAAAAACTAGAGCAGAGATTCACTTATTAGTGAAAATGAAAGTTTTTGCCTTGAGTACTTGTGCAGCCCAGTAAACAGGATGTCAGGTTCACGGGATCTATCTGGGCTCACACGGAGGAGCTCCATGACCCAGCCAGCTGTGTTACAGACATGGGCAGAACATCTGGTGGAAAAAGCGGGCCTCCCCTCACTGCAGGGAGACAGGGGGCTTGCACCAGGCTGAAGCGGTGCATGCAATCATCTCTACATGAGAAGGAGAAATCTGACTCTGAGTCTGGAAAGGAGATCCGCTGGCTTTGGGATGGAAACCCCTGACACCACTAGAGGGCAGTATGGCGCACGCTATCCGCAACCTGGAGACCAGGTGGGAGGATCCAGGGCTCTTAGGTTATGAATACACCAGTTTCAAAAAACGGGTGTTCTTATCTGAGCTGCAAGGGAATGTACGTCTGAAGACCATGAGTCTTAAGAAAACCAAATCTGGTACTGTTTGGATTCAGATGTTCTTCACCAACTTGGACAAAGCACGGACAGTGAACGAGAAAATCAGAAAACGCACAAAAATGCAAAGAAAATGTAGGGTGTATATGGACATTCGGGAAATGTATAATAGAGATGGGGCACAGAACACGCCAGGGACGCCCCCTGGCCTTCGCTCTACTGTCCCAGCCCAGGTCACTTCCCCTCCCCCAGAGCCGAGACCCAAGGGCAGGGACCCTCCCGTAGTCGCACCACCCCCCAACCCCTATGCCTGGCCTCTATCAGCAGCTCAGAACACCAGGGGCGGTGCTGCACTGAGCAGGGCGCTAGCACTCCTGTGCCGGTCCCATCCCAGGCCCCCGCCCAGCCCTGCCACGGTGCTCTCACCATCGGGAAACTCAGCTTCTGGGTGATCTCCCTGTAGTCTTCGTTCCTCTCCTTCACCTGGGACTGCCCGGCCGTCAGGTGACTGCACACGAAGCAAAAGCTGGTGCTGTGGAACTGGAAGCGGATGCCCACAGCCCCTTTGTTCCCCGCCTTTCCTCCCATGCCTGTCTTCACCGTGTCAATGGCCACGTCCCTGCAACACAGAAGGCGTGGCTCCTTAGCGGCTCAGAAGGAAAAGCGAGAGCCAGCTTTGCAGCAGCGAAGAGCTGGGCCACACGCGAGCGAGGCTTGCGGCTGGGAATCTGTTTAAATTACCTTTCGGGCAGCCAGGCCACCCCGTGACTGCGTGGCCGTCACCCCTGACCTCTCTCCTCTCCCTGTGGCGGGTCTGGAGGACCGGCTCCACTGCCTCAACTCTCAAGTGCCCTGCGCTCACAAAACACCCGGGAAGCTCCCACCTCCATCCCTGCTTTCTGCTCCCAAGTCCTCATCCTGGGGCCCCTGCCGCAGCTCGCAGCTCGGACTTCACCGTGCCCTGCCCCACCCCTCACGGATCTCCTGCAAACCACGGGAGGTGCCACCAGGTCAAACACGTGTTAAGAAACAGGAAGCATCTAGTTATTTGGGCTGGGCTGCATAGCCGGTTTCCGCGTAGACACCTGCTCACAGGAGAATGCCAGCTTGACCCGAGCTTGAGGCACTCAGAGGCCAACACCTGCTCCCTGGGACTACCAGCAGGCAGACAAGGTGAGGGGATAACCGGCCAAGGCATCCGAGCTAAGCCAGCTAAGGCTGGAGGAGAGGCCGGGGACCCTGGGCGGCCTCTGGGCAATCGGGAGCTCCCCAGCATCGCTCCCTCTCTCGTGGGTCATCTCTAACCTTTACCCTGACCTTACCTTTCCTGACTTTCACCCACTCACTTCGGACACCGCCCAGCTGCCAAAACAAACACTCAGGGGGACACGAGCTTAAAGATTTTTCCAAAGTCACAGGAGAGGATGATGAGTGCGGAGCACAGTCGTGCTCTCCCAGCACTGCCCCCGGCATGCCTCTGGTCCTCTAAATATTCACAGGTCTTCAACCAGGAAGGGGGAAAGGTCTAGCCCGGCATGGACAGTGAGTTCAGCCTGGCGCGGGAGGAAATTCTACGGACATGAGTGAGACCAGGTAGCAGTGGGAGGTTATGAGTCATCGAGGGAAAAGGTGAGTTCTTCCCAAACCTTAAAACACACATGCATGCAGACACATGTATGCACACGCACACACACACACACACACACACACACACGTGCACACACACACTTTCCTAAGAGGACACTCATTTGCTGAGTGTTCCTTTTCTGACATATACCAAGTGGTCACTTTAGGGGCATTACAACGGGGTGACAGTGGTAGAAGCTTTCTGCCCACACATCTTATTTAGAACTCTTTTCAAAAGAGACAAAAGAATTGGCATTTCCCGATGAGTTACTCAGCTCTTGGTCAGAGGTTTCCTGTCTAACGCTTCATCAAGGAATCCCTTTCCTTGCACAGAATTGAGCTTGGGAAGACAACAATCACCCCTTCTGAAAGAGTCCAGCTTCCTGGCCCACGAGGTTCCCACTGTGGCTTTTTAGTCACCAGACAATATTCTATTCAGCCTGCTTTTTCCTCGGGGGGTTACTACATTTATCTAGAATAATGGCAAGTCCTGATTCCTGTTGCAGGAGGGGAGGAGGAAGAGGAAGTCTGAACAAAACACCAAGACGAACAACCCCGCGTCCCCCCAGATGTTCATAAACTAAATGTTCTTACCTGATGAACGGGACATGGTATGGACGTACAAAGATATACAGACAGACGCCCACCAGCTGTGCCGAAGTCAAGAGAATGTACCTATGAGAGCGTGAGATGGCTTTCTGGAGCTGCTCACCCCACATCTTCCTGTTGGTGGTACTGGAAAAGACGAGAAAGAAATGATGCTTTACAGTCTGCTGGAAATGGGCTCTCCCACTGACAAATTCTTTCAGCCCTTATTCTTTTTATAGAATAAAAAGAGGTGCCACGCTGTCCCCACTCCCATGTTAGTGCCATGCCTTCATTCCCGCAGCGCACTATCCGAGTATTTCTGGTTGTGTCATACACATCATCGCACATACCTCACCTCACCCCCACCACCTAAAACCCGACACAGCATCTTGCTCATTAAGAGCTGGTGAGATCATTTATTATTTGTTCAGAAAGTTCTTTGAAATTAAACTAGGAAAGAAAAAGTCCAGTTGACCCTATACAAAATATTAATGCAGTGGTTTTCTTTCCTTTGTATCTGGCGGAGAGAGAGAAGCACCTTCTCCCCACACTTATGCTTCTCACCTTCCCCAGGAAAGGTGAATCAGCACCTTCCAGCCCGCCCCTCAGCCCACGCCCTCCAGGTGTGCAGTCGCCAGCTCAAAGCATGACTCAGAATATAGAGTAGTAACCCACCCTTCCTTCGATTTCCTTAATCTGCAAAGAAAGAGGAACCAGAGGTGCACATCTGTGTGTTGGGGGGGCAGGAGTGCCATCAGGAGTACCTACACCCCGAGGGTCACAGGGCAGTGGATGTAGAAGCAGGATGGCCCCAGTGTCCTGCTCCTAGCCAGGCATCTGGCTCAGGAAAACCTCAGGTGAGTTTCAGGGTGCGATCCTGCAGCCCTCGTGCCCAGACCCTCACCTGGCATTGACGATATTCCCTGCGCTCAGTTCCACCATCTCTTCAAACCCCACGGCAAATATGTCAGCTGGGCTGTCCTCATCTAGGGGGAAAGGCGGGAGTTAGAGGAAATCAGACAGCACAAGGCCTGCATTCGTGGACACGTGGGGTGCCACATGTGCCACATTTGAGCCCAGGTGTGCTGCTGCCCAGGTGCACTCGTCCAGATGACTCAGTGAAGCTCCATGTTGATTCCCACCTTCCGTCACCTTCCCCGGTGCCCATGGCCTTTCCCGGTCTCCATCCTGGGGCACACTAGTGACCTCTCCAAACCTGTTCCTCTGTCCGCAGAAGGGATGGTAACCACCATCTCACAAGGACGTTGTGAAGCATCCATCAGAGGACGTGTGTGACATACCTGCCCCACCCAGCAGGTAGTAAGGGCACTGCCCTGTGGGTCCCTCTTCCTTCCTGGTCACTGATGTACGCATCAGACCCAAAGGCAAGTCTCACGCTTGCCTGTGTCCCTCTGTACTTTGCACAGTGCTGGGCCCAGACCTGCCCGGTTAATGACTGACTGATGTGGTCCTGTCCCAGGGGACTGCCATCCTGGCGGCTGGAGGAGGAAAACCCTGCCCAGCTCAGGGACCGCTGAGGTCTGCTACAGGAATGTGTTTTACGGGGAGCACTGCAAGCCGAGGTGTTGCTCATCTACTCTTTCCGTGTCCCTTTAACAGGGATGCCACTGGCCGCATCTCTCCAGTGCTCCCCCCCCACCGCCACTCAGTCCCTGAGCCCTCAAGCCAGGCCGTGGTTCCCAGCGCTGCAGAAAAAGAGAGACCCCACCCTCCCTGACTCCACCAGGAAAGGCCAGGCCATCCACTTCCTTTCCTGTTGGCCTCACAGGGCAACCTGGAAGTGCAAGCTTAACTGGCTTTGAGTGTCTCTTCTTTGTTTAAAGAAAAAAATACCCATTCATCTGCTCTGCTGGCAAGAGTCCCCACAACCCCTCCTTCCTCCTGGACCCTATGAGTTGCTAGTGGGGCTGCTGAGCCCGCCATCCCAATAAAATCCCCTGCAAAGTAACTGCCAGCTTGCTGTCACCACCCCCCATCCCTGCATGCAGACGCAGAGCCATTTTTCCGAAAATGGGGAGGGAAGCTCCCTCAGCTGGGGTTGTTCTCTGTTCTCAGCACGTACAGGGCCTGCCCCGGGGGCACTGTGGATGGTCACCACCGCACAGGAATCCCAGGAACACTGGACTGTGGACTCAAGCCACCCTGCGCCTCAGTACAGGGCTGTGTGTGTGTGCGCGTGCACGCGTGCAGACGGCCCATGACAGCGAGGGACGGGCTCCAGGCACTGCTCAGGGCAGCTGCTGAGATCGCGCGGTTCCTGCACGTCCACAGGCAGAGACCTGCTGGCCGCTCTCTCGCACAATCCATGGGAGCTGGAGAAGGCCGGCCCCACAGAAACGCTGACTGCAGAAAACCACTTATGCTTCAAATCCTGCATTCTGAGGCCATTCCGCCTTCCCTTGCATGGTACAAGACAAAAGGTGAAGTGCCGAATTTGGAACTACTTTGTTCTTAAAGGGCACACAAGTCCTTCGGTGACGACTTACCGCAGGTGGGCAGCCGGAGGCGTGTGGGGAGGGGGCCGGGGCTCTAGGGGCCCCATCCTCCTCCTCACGACAAACGCGGTGCTACTGAGCAAAACCTCACACTGTGAAACCTCTGTCCATGAAAAGAGAGACCCCCACTCCGACAACCCTTCCACACGTTTGGAAAAGAGAAGGCATCCAATAATTTTCCAGACGTGTTCTGGAAACTGGGACCACAGCCCTTTCGAAACGTCCTGAGGAGGGAGAACACCAAATACCAGATCTCAGGAGTCCCTGGCTGCGGGGAAAGGTCAAACCCAGGGCTCCCCGGAACCTGCACTTGGCGGTCAAAGCCGCTGCACTCACCCGGGGATCCCGCGAGGCCGGCGAGCTTGGGGGAGTCGAGCAGCCAGTCGGCCAGCTCGGCCGTGCCCAGGAGCTTGCTCCTGAACTGCTTGCCTCCGTTCACGTTCCAGGTCCCCGCGGCGATCCGGATCCGCTTGAAATTCGTGAACTCCGACTGGCGCTCGGCCATGGCTCTCAGGATCCTGGGAGTCACTGTGAGCAGGCAGGAGAGGGCAGGTGTGTCCGCATCGCACAGCCACCCGCACCCTCCAAAAACATGGAGGGGGCTCCCTATCGGAGACAGGGCTGCAGATCCCACAGGCTAGGGCCAGGTGTGCTCCTTGAGAAGGAGGTAAGAGGCTAAAGCCAGGGGCGCCTGGGGGGCTCAGTAGGTGAAGCGCCTGCCTTTGGCTCAGGCCATGATCCCAGGGTCCTGGGATCGAGTCCCGCATCAGGCTCCCTGCTCAGTGGGGAGCCTGCTTCTCCCTCTGCCTCTCCCCCTGCTTGTGCTCTGTCTCTCTCTCTCAAATGAATAAAATCTTGAAAAAAAAAAAAAAAGAGAGGGTAAAAGCCACCATAACCAGTACACTTCCCCTGGGGCATTTTTGCCACAAAATCTTGAAAACGCAGGACCAGACGTTCCTCCTTCATACGCTTTACCCGACCAGACTGCACAGGGAGTGTCCGCCTCGGCATTTCCTCCACGATCCAGTGGGGACATAAGCAAGGGGACAGGGCAACCTACACCCTTTCAACACCTGTATCTAACACTTGAAATGTCTTACCCCTTCTCTGCCTTTTTTCACCCTCCATCCCTCAGGAGATGTTTCGTTTGCTTTATGTTGGACTCAAGCCTTTAAAAAAGCATTACTCTGAACCAGCTCCATCCTCTGGATATCCAAAAGATATTCCATTTTTTGGAATAGTGACTCACCTCACCTCAAAGTCACGCCTACATATCTACTTAACAAGACGCTGTGCTGCGCAGACCCTCTTGCAGCTGTGACTGAGCTGGCCTTATTTCCAGGTCGACACAAATAATCACCGTGGCCACCGGAAGCCAAGTGAGAGTCCCCCAGGGAAGAATGAAAGCAGCAAAGGGGCTGCAAAACCATGTTAAGCACGGGCAAATTAATTTTTCAAAAATTTCTTAAAGCTTACACATTCTTATAAGGAAAAATGTTGGGTTCTCCCCTTCTTGTCCACTGAGAGCTCTATAGCATTTCCAGGGTCTAGGGGATAAGATGCCATTAAAATTCCCTCAAAGAAACCTCGAGTTCATTCAGAGGTGGAAGGTAAAAACCAAAACCCCCTAAAACTCATGAACTCATAGAGAACAGAATGGGGGCTGGGGGGGCTGGGGGAGGGAAAAGTGAAGGGAGTCAAAGGTACAGTTATAAAATCAGTAAGTCCTGGAGGTGTAAGGAACAGCGGGGCCACCAGAGTTTATAATACTGGGTTGTATATTTCAAAGTTGCTAAGAGAATAGATCTTAAAGGGTCTCATCATAAAAACTTTTCTGGAACTACGTGTGGTGATGGATATTAACTAGACTTACTGTGATCATTTCACAATGTACACAAACATCGAATCATTACGTTGTGCACACAAAAGTAACATAATCTCGTATGTCCACTATAGCTCGACTAACAGGAAGAACCCTGTAGCTATTGACAGAAGCATGACAATCTTGCCCCCTGAGAGCAGAAGGTGTCCTGATGCCCGGAGACAACCCCTCCTTCTCCCTCCTCCGGTTCTACGGGGTCCTGAGACCCTAACAAAAGGAGGCCACTGTCACGGGAGACTCCCTGGGATGAATGATATTGGGGGATGGGACCAAGAACCCACTGGGGCTGAGAAAGGGTTTCTGGCAGGAGTTAGCACTCCAAGAAGCTGACACGTAGCATAGTACAGGGACTCCGGCAGCATCTTCTGACTCTCCCCCTCCTCTTGGCTTGGAAATACACAAGAAAGTACAAAAGCGGGCTCGCACTCAAGGCCAGAAAGCCCGGGCCCCCAGGAAATACACTGATAGCTGCTACTGTATACATATTTTGTATCTTCCTCTGCCTCAATCATGCAGGACCAGGTACCATTCAACTAGAGTCCACGCCTACTGCCCAAAGGCTACCAGAGTTATTCAAACCGACCATTCCTAAGCTGTTTACCCTGCCCTGCCTTTCCTGCGGAAACCCCAGTAAAGAAACCCCAATATATCCCTGTGTGGCATGCCTTCCATGTCTAGGACCCGCAAGGATAATACATTTTTAAAACTGAGGTAAAATCGGTAGATAACATTATGTAAGTCTCAGGTGTGAGACGTTACAACTCTCCATCTGTCTGCACTACAAAAGGATCGCCACCAAAAGTCTAGTTACGGGCTATCACCATACATTTGACCCCCTCCACCCATCTGCCCACCTCCCCCCTCTCTGGTAACCACCGATCTGTTTGTATGTGTAAGTTTGCTTCCGTTTTTAGATCCCACACGAGTGAAATCACATGGCATCTGTCTTTCCCCACCTGACTTACCTCACTTAGCATAATACCTTCAAGTCCGTCCAGGCTGTTGCAAACGGCAGGCTTTCATTCCTTTTCGTGGCTGAGTAGTATTCCAGTGTGTACACGCGTGTGCACGTGTGACATAAGGGTATGTGTACCTTTTTGAATCAGCGTTTTTACATTCTTCAGATAAATCCCCAGAAGTGGGGAGCTGGGTCATGTTCTGCATTTTCTGAAGGATCTCATACTGCTTTCCAGGGTGACTGTGCCAATTTACACCCCCAGAAACAGTGCACAACGACTCCCTTATCGTCACAACCCTCTCCAGTGCTTGTTGTCTTTCTGACCGGTGTGAGGTTAGATCTTGATTACATTTCGATTTGCATTCCCTAGTAATTAATGATGTTGGACATCTTCTCATGTCCAGGTGACCACCTGGAAGTCTTCTTTGTAAATAGGTCTGTTCAGATCCCCTGCCCAATTTTTTAAATCCAATTGCTTGACTTTTTATTGCTGCTAGTGAGTTGTAGGAGTTCTTTACATATTTTGGATACTAACACCTTATCCAATTAGGATTTGCAAAACTCTCCCATTCAGTAGGCTGCCTTTTTTTTTTTTTTTTTTTTTTGAGAGGGGTGAAGAGGGAGAGGGAGAGAGAGAATCTTAAGAAGGCTCCGCGCCCAGCATGGAGCCCAACGTGGGGCTTCATCTCACAACCCTGAGATCTTGACCTGGGCTGAAACCAAGACTCAAATGCTTAACCCTGGCCTTTTTGTTCTGGTGATTTCTTTTGCTTTGCAGACGCCTTTCTGTTTGATATAACCCCCTCTGTTTATGCGTGCTTTTGTTTCCCTTGCCTTTGGAGTCAGATCCAAAAAAAAAAACATTGCTTAGAGCAATGCTGGCGACCTTACTACCTGTGTTTCCTTCGAGAAATTTTATGGTTTCAGGTCTTACATTCAAGTCTTTAATCCATTTTGAGTTGACGTTTGTGTAAGACAGTGGTCCAGTTTTCCCAACACCATTTATTGAAGGGACTGTTTTTTGTATGTTCTTGGCTCCTTTGTCATAAATTTCCTGTCCATATATGCATCGGTTTAAATCTGGGCTCTCAATTTTGTTCCATTGTTCTGTGTGTTTTTACAGCAATACTATACTGTTTTACTATAAGTTTATAGTTTAGTTTGCAATCAGGGAGCTGGATACCTCCAGCTTTGTTCTTTTTTCTCAAGATTGCCTTGGTTATTCAGGGTCTTTTGTGATGCCATACAAATTTTAACAGTATTGTTCTAGTTCTGTGAAAAATGCCACTGGAATTTTGATAGGGATTACACTGAATCTGTACATTATTCTGGGCAGTATGCACGTTTTAACGATATTAATTCTTCCAGTCCACTAACATAGAATATCTTTCCATTTATTTGCCTCTTTTTCAGTCTTGTTCATCAGTGTCTTATAATTTTCAGAGTACAGATCTTCCACCTCCTTGGTTAAATTTATTCCTAGGTATGTTATTCTTTTTGATGCAATTTTAAGTAGAGTGGTTTTCTTAATTTTTCAGTCTGATAATGTTATTAATGTATAGAAACACCACAGATTTCTGTGTTGACTCTGTGTCCTGCTACTTCACTAAATTCATTTATTCTAACAGTTCTGTGGTCTTTTGGGTTTTCTGTATATAGTGTGTCATTTGCAAATAGTGACAGTTCTATTCTTTCTAATTTGGGTGCCTTTTCTTTTTCTTGCCTAATTGCTGTGGGTTGGACTTCTAATATGCGTTGAAGAGAGTGGCAAGACTAGGCATCCTTGTCTTGTTCCTGATCTCAGATGAAAAGCTTTCAGCTTTTCACCACTGAGTGCAATGTTAGCTGTGGGCTGGTCATACATAACCTTCATTATGTTTAGGTAAATTCCCTCTACAAACTTTGTTGAGAGTTTTTATCAGGAATGGATGTTGAATTTTGTCAAATGCTTTTTCTGTATCTATTGAGATGATCAACAGGATTTTTTTTTAAAGATTTGAGAGAGAGAGCATGCGTAAGACAGCATGAACGGGGTGGGGGGGAGGCAGAGTGAGACGGAGAAGCAGACACCCCACTGAGCAAGGAGCCTGATGCGGAGCTCAATCCCAGGACCCTGAGATCATGACCTGAGTCAAAGGCAGACATTTAACTGACTGAGCCACCCAGGTGCCCTGGTCAACAGGATTTTTGCCCTTCATTTTGTTAACGTGGTAGATCAGCTGACTGAGTTATGGATGTTGAACCTCGCATCACTGGAATAAATCCCTCCTGATAATTGTTGAATTCGGTTTGCTACATAAATTTTATCGTAGCTTTATGAGTCAGTGCTCATCAGTGACACTGGCCTACAGTTTTGTGTGTGGGTACGTGACATCCTTGTCTGGTTTTGATAAAATGAATTTTAGAATTAGAGGACACTGATGAACAAAACTGAAAAAGAGGCAAATAAATGGAAAGATATTTCCTCCTTTTCAGTTTTTTGGAAGAGTTCAGAAGAACAGGTATCTAATCTTTGAATGTTTGGTAGAATTCACCAGTGAGGCTTTTAGGTCATGGGACTTATGTGTATTGGGAGGGGTGTTTTTTTGGGGGGGGGGTTGGTTTTAATTTTCAGCCACTCTATTTTATTTTTTAAAATCTCTCTTCTCAACAGGGGGCTCAAACTCACAACCCCAAGATCAAGAGTTGCGAGTTCTACCAACTGAAACAGCCAGGTGCCCCGGTCAGGAGGGTTTTGATTTTGGATTCAATCTTCTTATGGATAATCAGTCTATGCAAATTTCATATTTCTTCATGACCCAGTCTTGGAAGAATGGTATGTACCCATCTCTTCTGGGTTGTTTGATTTGTTGGTATAGAATTATGTGTAAGAGTCTCCTATGATCCTTTGTACTTCTGTGGGGTCAGCTGTGATTTCTCCTCTTTCACTTCTGATCAGCGACCTCTTCTTTTTCTTGGTTAGTCTAGCTACAGTTTTATCAACTTAGTTTCATCTTTTTCAAAGAACCAACTCATAGGTCTTTTCTGCTGCTTTTAAAAATCTTTATTTCATTTATTTTCCACTCTGATCTTTATTACTTCCTTCCTTCTACTGACTCTGGCCTTCATTTGTTCTTCTTTTTCCAGTTCCTCTAGTTGTAAAGTTAAGACTGTTTGAGATTTCTCTCGTTTCTTGAGGTAGGCCTAGATACGCTCTTTCCTCCTAGAAGTGCTCTGGCTGCGTCCCAAAGATTGTGGTGTGTTTTATTTCTGTTCTTGTTTGTCTCTAGGTATTATTCGATTTCTCCCTTGCTTCTTTGATGACCCATCAGTCTTTGTTCAGTAGCACATTGTCTAAGTCTACATTTTTGTGTTTTTTCCAGCTTTCTTATAATTGATTTCTAGTTTCATACCATTGTGGTCAGAGAAGATGCTGCATATGAGCTCACTCTTCTTGAATTTATTAAGACTTGTTCTGTGGCCTAACATATGACCCAGCCCAAAGAATGTTCCCTGTGTACTTAGGAAGAATGTGTATTCTGTTGGCTTTTGGGTGGAATGTTCTGCTTGTCTGTTAAGTCCATCTGGTCTAATGTGTTGTTTAAGGCCAATGTCTCCTTATTCATTTTCTGTCTGGATGATTTATCCACGGATGTAAGTGGGATATTAAAATCCCTGACTGTTGTTGTATTGCTGTAAATTTCTCCCTTTAGGCCTGTTAATATTTAAAAATCCTAGTACTCGTACGTTGGGTGCATATATATTTATACATGTTATGTCGTCTTGTTTAATGGACCCCTTTATCATTACATAATGCCCTTCATCTATTTTTAGTCTTTGTTTTAAAGTCTCTTTTTGTCTGCTTAGAGAATAGCTATGCCAGCTTTTTTTTTTTCATTTGCATAAAACATCTTTTTCCATCCTTTCACTTTTCGTCTGTATGTTTGTTCGTTTGTTTTGAGAGAGAGAAGAGAGAGAGTGCAGGTGTATGAGTGGGGTGGGAGGGACAGAGGGAGAGGGAGAGAATCTTACGCAGGCTCCATGCTGAGCATGAAGCCTGATGCCCAATACAGGACTCGATCTCATGACCCTGAGATCACGACCTGAGCCAAAGCCAAAAGACACTTAACTGACTGAGTCATGCAGGCGCCCCTGTATGTCCTTACATCTGAAGAATAAACTTTGTTTTTTCCTGAGGCTCCTCTTGTGGCTACACATGACTGACCATCTCATAAAAGAATACAAAACACAGCTGTAGGCTGCTTAGGTCAAGTGGTCAAGCTGAAGTCATAGACTAGAAGGGCAGAGCACGGAAGCTCAGCTCAGGGGAGTGTCTGCTACCTGCCTTTTGGGATTACATGAGGAGGAGTGGGAAGGGCTGGCTAGCAACCCCCCATATGCACTCCCTCCGGGGGCAGGGCAGCTGGACACCCCCATGTAAGTGGAGTGGGAGCCCCCTTACCCAGCAGGGCCGTGTTGTCCAGGAGCATCCTTCCTTTGTCTGCAGACTCCTCGGTGTAGACATCCCCAACTAGCAGCAGCTTGATGGCCTCCTGCTTCACCCCATCGAAGAAGTTGGACTGGATAGTGCGAGACACAGACCGGGCCCCGTCCTTCAGCTTACCCACCTGCCATGAGCCAGACCAGAGGCCATGAGAGGGATCCACGCAGGCCCTCCCTCTCTCCTTGTGGCCTGCCCCTACCTTGGCCTTCCCTTCCAGAGCCCGGCTGCCCGTGAACATCTTGCTCAGGTTGTGCCCATTCAGAGACCACATGGCTTTGAAGGACTCCACAAAGCGGTCAGCGATGGGCTTTGAATTCAGCCCTAGGCTCTCGAGCTGCAGATGAAGGACCTGGATGGGAAGTAAGGAACAGATGTCACTCTCTTCTCACCTGGAAGCTCCCACTACCCACAGCTGCTTCGGCTGAATGTCACCAGGCATCATCCCAGTGAGTTCCTTTATGGCAGATTGTGGGTCACTCTGTGCCCGTCCAGAGAGCAGGGAACCTTGCAGCAAAGAACGGGGCTTCCAACCACAGCTCACCCAACTCTATCCAACCTTGTCTTTATCATGCCGCCAGCCCTCCTCTGGGCCCCTTACTCCTGACCTCCTCCCCCAGGCCACAGCCCTGACCACCACGGGGATGGAGAGCCCGGCAGGCAGCAGTGACTCCACCCCTCCCCCCATCAGTGAGCAGGAGTGGTCAACCAGGCCCTGGGCCAGTGGGTCACTAGACAGACTTGGGTCTCCCTCCCACACTCCAAATCCAGCCTCATCTCAGCCAGCCTCACACTACCCTTGCCCAACTGGATATTCACAGTAATCATTACATACAACCACTGCTTCTCAAGGTGGCACCTGGCTCCTTTGGGTGCCCATGTCTGGGATGCATTCCACAAAGTGCGCCTACGAATGGGGCAAAGGCATATAGTGGTATGGGGGCAAGCCAGCCACCCAGGCAAACCTCGCTGTTTGATGCCTGGGACATCTCTGCCCCACGTTCCCACTGTTAGAAAGTTAGCCCAGTGATGTCCCCCTCATCTTGCCTAGGGAGGCATGGGACATGACCCAGGTGGCCCAAGGGGCCTCGCACAGCAGGGACAGACCTCGAGGGCTACGAAGCTCTGCACTGTGTTGGTTCGGTCCAGGCAATCAAGACAGTTCATCCGCAAAGTGCCTTTCTGAAAACTTAGGAAAACAAGAAGCACAAATGGTTACAAGTTGTTGAAGGAGCAATGGCCACAGCACAATGGCCTATGTTTGACTGCAGGCCTCTGAGAACACTGGTGCCGACCCTCACCTACTCTAGTCGCCCACCACAATCCCCAGCATGCACCAGGAGGGGCCCCAGCACTGCTGGAGCGGCATGCACACCTGGGTCGTTATAAGATATGCCAATTTTCATTGTTTGCCATAGTTACATTCTAGAAAGTTGCCATGAACAATTAGTGAATTGAGGGGGTGCCTGGGTAGCTCAGTTGGTTAAGTCTTGGTTTTGGCTAAGGTCATGATGTCAGGATCTCGGGGTCATGGGACTGAGCCCCGCGTTGGCTCCCTGCTCAGCAGGGATTCTCCATGAGATCCTCTCCCTCTGCCCCTCACCCCGATCTCTCTCTCTCAAATAAATAGAAAAATCTTAAAAAGAAAAAAAAAACAACTAGTGAACTGACCCATTAGCAGATTAGCAAATGCTGACCTACTGCTCCCAGGGGAAATCTAGGGTTAGGTTCCTGCGAGCCGCTGCTCTCCCACATTTTCACCAACTACTCAACGTAAACTTGTTTTATGTGTGTTTCTGTTTACAGGCACTTTCACACGGATTGCTGATTCGTTAACCCTGCACTCCCAGCCAACCGCACTCTAACATAGCTGTACTTTCCCCATCACAGCCACCTTGTGCTTGCGAACGCCTGCCAGCGCTTGGCACTGCGTTTGGGGGCCATTTTAAACAGTGAAATCACCAATAAAATGCACAAAAGTGTGACCACGTGGCACCACACAGACCACAAAAAGGACACTTTATCGTAGGAGAGCTGAAACCAAATGGCAGAGTGTTGCCTTGTCCCCCCCTCGGCTGGGGACATGACGTACTCGGTGACTCAAATTTTTCACAGTTCTGAGCATGTCTGTCAATGGCCCTGAAAGGACCATAAGTATTGAATTTGGGGTTACAAATAAATGTTAGCAATGGACAAATTTGCAAATACAGAATCTGTGGAGAACGAGGACTGACTGCATTGTGATTTGCAGAAAGTGGGCTTGCTATTTCTGCTCAGCTCTGAGCAGGAAAACCCAGACCCCGGGCTCCGTGGGCAATGGGGCTGATGCCAGCTGTCCCTCTTGACTCTCATGGGCTTTCTTCAGTTCGGACAGTAAGTTCTATGGTCACCACAGCTCCACATTTTAACCTAGTCCCTTTATTTATAATTTATTTTGCCAGAAAACCATGCTTTGCCATCTATTCACAAAATTCAGAAGCATGTTCTAAGCTGGGAAGGGGAAGAAGGCGCCCGGAGCCCAGGATCCCCCACATCCCTGAGCCTGTGGTCCCGGAGCCTGCAAGCGGAGCTGAGCAGCAGGGGAGGCGCCCAGCCCAGGAGGACACCCGGCCGCTCTGCCAGTCACCCGGCAGGAGGATGAGGACGCAGGCGGAGACTCACCGTGGACTTACATTCTCGCCCTTGGCAAACACGTCAAAGTCATCCCAGTGAAGCTTCAGCTGGGGCCTCAGCAAGTTCTCCAACTTCTCTAGTTTCCCGCCTTTGGCCAACTGATGGAAGTCAAAGTTGATCATAGGCGTGTCGCCGGCGTGGCAAGAAGCCCAGAGCAACTTCTGAAAGTGGAAAGGGAGAGGGTGGCAGGGGAGCGAGGGAAGGAACACGGGGACTGTGAACCTCTCCTGGCTGGAGGCGGGGAGGCTAACCAAGGCACTGGCCAGGGCACAGGCTTTAGCTTTAAGGCCTATGGGGGACCGAGCTGTTTATCAGTCCTGACCCAGAAGCGGAAGAACAAAGACTCGGAGGGCAATCCTGCGAAGGGCACCTTGCCTGCAGCGGGGCAAAGGCCCACCCCAGGCAGAAGACAGCTGGAGATGCTCTGGCTCCCTGGCTCCCAGCCCTGAACCGACATCACCCTCCCACAGGGCCCTTGGGAGGGTGCCGAGGAGGGAAGGACCACTCCGTCCTGCAGGCCCCCAAGTGCACGGGCCCATCAGGGACAGGGCAGCCCAGCAGTCTGGGGAGCTCATAATCCAGCTCCCTGTTGCCCTGGTAACCAGTCCCATCCTGACAAGCGTAAGCCTAGGGGGGTGTGCTCATTGGTGCCCAATTCTCCCATCAAAGTCCTCTGGGTCCCCGTGAGGGGAGGTGCCAGAGGCACGGCCCAGTGAGCCTGCAGGATGGGGGTGACCAGTGGTCAGGGCCAGTGGGCCCAGGCCCGCGCAGGAGCTGGGGGGGAGGCGAGGCCATAGATGGGGATGCATAGCAGGTGGGCTCCAGGCAGCGTGGTGCTCCTCCTGACAGAGGCCTCCCTCCCACACAAGGAACCTCCCAGGCAACTCCGGAGCTCTCTCAGGAGCCCTGTGGTAGAAGATGAAATGGCGGCCTCCCCAGGGCGCCCGGCCTCAGGCCCGTCACACCCTGGACCCTCCTGCGTAGTTTGGGTTAGATTTGTCCAGAGAGTCTAATGACCTTGAAAGACTAGAAGGGCTTTGGGCCTTCTGGTCCCTGCAACTCGAAGTGCCCATCCGCCGTGAGCCAGAACGTCAGTCAGCGCATGGCTGGGACCAGCCAGAGTCTTGCTGGGAAAAGCAGCCCGCTGGGCTGAGTAGCGTACTCCTTTGCGACATCACACTTTGGAGTGAGCACCTTGTCGGGTTGTGGCCTGAGGACCGCGGGTGGGCTGCTGGTGCTCAGACCTCAGGGCTGAGGGTGTGACACCAGCGGGTCTCCTCCAAGCGGCATCCCCCTCCTCCCTCCACCCTGCCCAGCAGCCTGCCCTCCTCCACCTGGGCCACAGGACCACTGCTGCCTCCTGGCCCACTCTTGACAAAGAGCCCGTCAGCAGGGGGCACTTCCGCTGGCGGATGGGGTGCTGAGGACATCCCCTCTCCATAACCCAAGACATAAAGGGAAAAGAGATCCTGTTCTTTCCTTCTTTTTCCTTAAAATAAGCTGTCGACGTTTCTGCCAAGATGGCTGGGAGGGGAGATACTCAGCAGGCTTATTGCCAATAGCAACAAACCGAACAGGAAAAGCAGGTCTGGCCAAACGAAATTGGTCACCAGAGAGTCTGCTCTGAGCACATGGCCTTTCTGAGCGGAGTGGAAGGAGCACCCACGGGGCTCAGCTCCTACTGGCCAGAGGTCAGGAGTCAGGGAGGCAGCAAACGCTGCTTCCCATGAGGTGAGGTCCGATTTCACTCTCCCTACAAGGGGCTTCCTGGACCTTGGAACAGCCAGAGGGCTTTTCTCTGTTAAGTGGGGGTCACGGGCCACTGGGAAAGGAAAGTGGACATCGCCCACAGCTCACTCTGGAGCTGTTCACCTAGCAGACTGAATACACTTAGGAGCTCTGGGAACAGGGAGAGGCCTGGGTGAGGTGGGTGGAGCTCTTCCTTCAAAGGTTCCTTCCCTGCTCAGGCCTCCCCCCTGCACCACCCCCCTGCTCCCCTGCACCCCATCCCCACCCCTGAAAGTGCCCAGAGGAGCCTCAGGGAGCCCGTGGGGAGCCGGGCAAAGGAAGCTGTTTTCAGGGAGAGCCCTGACAGGGATGAAGATTTGAAGGCTGAAGTCAGCGGGAGGAAATCACACTGAGATTCCTTGCTTTAAACCGAGCAGGAGCTCTGAAGGACTGCTCTAGGCCAAGGGCCCGGCAGGTTTCTGGCTGAGTGTGCCAGGAGGCTCTGGCCAGCAGCACAGCCAGACCAAGGAAGGAAGGGGAGCTCAGGCTCCCTGAGCCCACATGTGTGCGGGGCCGCGTATGTGTCCAAGAGAACCAAGGAGAGGGGCCTGGCTGTCCCGAGCTCCGCAAGCCCCAGGGGGGCCCCGGGGGAAATGCAGCTGGAGGTGGCAGATGCTTTGTTTGACTTTGAGCAAATTCTCTAACCATCAGTTCATAAAAATTAAATTTCATACATCAGGAGCCCAATCACCGAATGCGACAGAGCTGGTGGGAAAGAACTCCCCAAACATGGTGAGAGCAGTGTTAGTCCCAGTCCTGCACAGAAGCGTGCCTCCGAGGGGGTCCTCATCACCCTCACCCACCGCGCCCCCCTCCCCGAACAGTAAGTAGCACAGCATTTACCTTGAAGGCTCTGTTGAGCACCTCCTCTCCGCCTCTGCTCCCCAGCAGGTTTACGACCACCTGCTTCCCATACTGCTCCTTCAGAAGCACCATATGCCTGCAATGGAACAGGACGTGACCGGTGTCGTCAGCACACAGACTGCTGGCCCTACCCTCGAGGGCACGGGGTGCAGGAGGGACCTGCTTGGCACCAGAGGTCCGGGAGGAGCTGTTCCCCAGGACGCAATATTGGTTGGGGGGCGGGGGAGAGAAAACCAGACTCTCCCAAGCCACCCACCCCACGGTCAGGGACAAGCATGTTAACTGTTTGCATGCAAGGCTCAGGCCAAGAATAATTCACAGCCTATCAGACTAAGCGTAACATCAGACGAAGGATATGCTGGACTTTCTGTAAAGTACCACTATTAAATCTAGAACAGTTAACTCAGCCTTTTATTAACAGAGTCCAAGAAGCACATTTCTGAAATTAATCTCTAATTTCACTTCCTTCTCTAAACTAGAAAAGCTGGTAGAAGGGTTGTTAACTTCAGTGTCTGTTATCTAAGTGCCATATTTCATTATGTGTAATTATGTGTAAAATTTCAGGCTTTAGGAAAATATTCATAGATCAGAGAATTTTAAAAATACGTATGTTGTGGGGCGCCTGGGTGGCTCAGTTGTTTAAGCATCTGACTCTTGGTCTTGGCTCAGGTCATGATCTCAGGGTCATAAGATCAAGCCCCGAGTCTGGCTCCATGCTCAGTGTGGAGTCTGCTTGAGATCCTTTCCCCCTCCCTCTCCCTCTGCTTCTGTGCCTCCCCCTGCCTACGCTCTCTTTCTCTCTCAAAAAAATATATAAAATCTTTAAAAAAAAATACATATGTTGAAATATTAGGGAA